>NW_027507903.1:57996030-58596030 GCF_037356315.1 Lithobates pipiens | reverse complement strand
CCAGCTATTCCACTAGACCAGGGTGCCCAAACAGGTCTCCTGCTCAGCACTTCAGTGAAATAGTTCAATGCCTTGAACGGGGTATGAAAACATTAGCTATTTCACTAAATCTTAAGTGTAATCATCGCACTTTTACGAGATTTGTGGCTGATTCAGAGCACAGATGGGTTTCATGCAGATAAAGACACATTGAGGAAGATTTCTGCCAGAGCCATGCTTCGGATCAAGAGAGCAGCTGCTAAAACACCATTACATAGCAGCAAATATTTGAAGCTGCTGGTGCCTCTGGAGTCCCATGGACATCAAGGTGTAGAGTCCTCCAGAGTCTTACTGTGCACAAACCATTCGGCCACCACTAACCAATGCTCACCACCAGAAACGACTACATTGGGCAGAAAAATACATGAAGACTAATTTCAAACAGTCCTCTTCACTGATGAGTGCCGTGCAACCCTGGATGGTCCATATGGATGGAGTAGTGGATGGTTGGTGGATGGCCACCCTGTTCCAACAAGGCTGCAACGTCAGCAAGGCGGTGGTGGAGTCATGTTTTGGGCCGGAATCATGGGAAGAGAGCTGGTTGGCCCCTTTAGGGTCCCGGAAGGTGTAAAGATGACCTCTGCAAAGTATGTGGAGTTCCTGACTGACCACTTCCTTCCCTGGTACAGAAGGAAGAACTATGCTTTCTGTAATAAAATCATCTTCATGCATGACAATGCACCATCTCATGCTGCAAACAATACCTCTGCATCAATGGCTGCTATGGGGATAAAAGGAGAAAAATCATGGTGTGGCCTCCATCCTCCCCTGACCTCAATCCTATTGAGAACCTTTGGAGCATCCTGAAGCAAAAGATCTATGAGGGTGGGACAGGACCATCTTAATAACATCATGGGCCCATGGGCAAAGTAATACACTGGAGCCCCTACCAGTCTACCCCAATTTGCACCCCTACTCTGAAGAATTATAGTATGAATAATTGATAGGATTAAAAATATATTGATTAGTACTTTCAATAAAATCTATTTTAAACAATTAGAACATATGCCATAAATCAAAGTCTTATCAACACAAAGGGCACAGTACAGAGGGAGGCAGAAAGGCACTGTACAGGATGGGTCAGGACGGCACAGTACTGGTTCTGGGATGCTGCCCAGGACACGGCCATCCTGGGACAGCTTAGTAAAAGCATGACTGTCCCAGCAAATCTGGGACAGTTGTTAAGTATGATGTAATCCAAGATTATCATGGGGCCCCCATGCACCTGGGGCCCCTGGGCAGTGCCCAGGGGTGCCCATGCATCAAGATGGCCCTGGGGTAGGAGGAAGTTTACATCCAAACAGCAGCTCTGGGAGGCTATTCTGACATCTTGCAAACAAATTCAAGCAGAATCTGTCCAAAAACACACAAGTTCAATGGATGCAAGACTTGTGAAGCAGCTGTCAAATAAGGGGTCTTATGTTAAAATGTAAGGTGACCTGGTAAAATGTTTAAAAAGTTAAAATGTTGTTCAAAGTTTGATTGAAATAGCTTTTGATTTCGGTAAATATGCTGCATACACAACAAATTACAATTTTCAGTTCTTTACAACCTGTAAAGTGTTTTGAAACTTACTGTGCGTAATAATTTGTAATTTATTTAGAAAAAAAACGTATCATTAGGAGGTTTGTTCAATAAAATTTGAACTGTACTCTTAATAGTTGATAACATGAGAATTAGGCTGACTGATGTTTACATCAATTATTTAGGTAAATGAGAAAAATATCATTGGCATCATAATTTGGAACAGGGTGTAGGCTTACCTGTAGGTAAAAGTGGTTGCACAGGGTGTACAACCACTTTACATCGTTCAAGTGAGATTGTAAAACGTCCCATGTACATTAAGCCTTATTGTGTTTCAAAAGGAACATCGCTCCCTCTTCATGAGTAGCACACGATCGTTCTTATTATTTTGTTTTTATTTTTTGCATGCCAGAGGTTTTAACACTGTACACTGTAGTGTTTAGAACATGCAACTGATTTAGGGAAAATATTCCTTTTGCAGAAGTACGTCAGCACATTATAATATATCACTATAATTATTATTATTATTAAATCAGTACTCACGTTACTGCATAATACCAATTGTGATTGATTATCTTTAATAACATTGGAACACAAAAAAAGCTCTTCATGTTTATTACAAGTCCCTGGCCACTAAAATGTTAACTGCCCCCGGCCTGTCCTGCTAGCTTGGCCTGTCAGCATATCTGGCGTTTTAAACTTTATGATCTATGTAATTCCTACTACATGTTCTGTCATGAAATATATTAAATCAGCTATAGCTTACCTTTTACAGAAGAGTATATTTATTGAGCCAATTTAGATAACATCACATTTCCCAGTGTCAGTTAGGCAGTTGCTGGTTGTTTTTCTACAGGCCGTGACAGTTGATATTGAGTGAACCTTTGACTGTAATATTTTACACAGCCCGATATGTCATGCACATATATTTGTTCGTTCCATAATGTTTACCTGCGAATGTCAGGGGTTATGTAAAATACCTCAAATGTGAATCACATGGCAGTAGTAGTCCAAAATAAGCTTCTTTTTCCAAATTACTGAAGAGATGCTCTGTTCTCCCTTAACCGGAACAACCTTGTGGCAGATATCTACTTATGAACTGTATCGTCTGCAAACATTTTGTCGCGTAGTGGATATTTTTCATGGCAGTGTGAAATGTTTGTGAAAAAATAGAATCACAGTGGAACAGGATAACAAACCCAATTTCTAGGAATTTTAATATATTCTCATTTAAAGTGGTATCAAACCCAAACACAAAAATGTAATATATTGCTTAGATGTGGTGGCTGCATTACTTTTCTTCTTTTTTTTTTTTTACTTTTTTTCCTCTGTCTTTTCACATGGTGTATTAAAGTGTCCCCACTCTGGATGAAGGAGCTCAGGGGAACCTTTGGACAGTAGCCTTGTCAGTGTGGGGGGAGGGGAGTGGTAGATGTATTACAGTGGCAGCAAACCAAGGCCACCCCCCCTGCAGGAGATGGATGGGAAGGCGGTGACCACCCCCAGGAGATGGATAGGACAGGAAGGCTATAATCACCAACCCCGGGAGATGGAGATGAAGAAGGCGATCAGTACCATCCTCTCCTGCCCTAGCATGCTGTGCTCTTTGGTTCAGTAGCTGCAGTAGCCATCCTCTCTTCCCCAGTATACTGGGCTCTCTAGCTCTGCAACTACAATAGCCATCTACTCCTGCCTTGGCGTGCTGGGCTAGAAATTCTTCAGCTACAATAGTCTCCTGCTTCTTCTCCTATCCTGGCATGCTGTGCTCGCCAGTTTTACACCTGCAATAGCCACCTTCTCCTAAACTGGCATGCTGGGCTTTCTAGATCAACAATAACTCACACACACATACATACACACACACACACTTCCCGGGACTGACCACTAGAGGGGTGGAGCAGATGAGCACCACCACGGAGGTGCTCGTTGAGGATGATGACTATCTGGGTCTCAGCTCCGGCAATGCTCCTGAAGCTCCTCCACCATCTGGAGTCGGAGATGCGGGTGTCAGTGCCCAGGGAGGTCCTCCACATGACCTGCCGGTGCATCCTGATGAGGGCCACACAGACCAGCATGTTGCAGCGCAACATTGACTAGGATAAAGAAGGAGATGAAGGTGACATACCTGTAGGAGTAGGCAGCATAGATGGCGCTCCGGGGCCTCTTCGGGGGCATTGCTTCTCCTCCCAAGTGGGTCCTGAGACCCGATTGGCCACGACTCTTAAGACTCCCTGGCCAATCAGGGCTTAGGACCCGCTTCCTGATTGGCTGGGGGGAGAGTCAGGGAGACAATAGCAAATGATAATTTGCTATTGTCACACAACTGGGTGGGCTCAGAATGCAGTGCTCTGCGGCCAGAGCCCACCCTTTTTTTAAGCCAATTAGAGCCTTTACACACAGTCTATCTATTATGTTACAAGTAAATTGATACCAAACATGTCACGATTTAAAATTGTATATGCTCATGGAAAGGCACCAACTACAGTACCTAAAAATTTCCATAAGTGACAATTTAAAAGACTTTAGGGTACTTTCACACTGGTGCAGTGCTTTACCATCTTTTTAGCTGCAGTTTTCGACTGCTATCGGGGCGCTTTTAACCCCCTGCTAGCGAACGAAGAAGGGGTTATTAGCGCCTGTGTTACGGCACTTCAGAAGCGCTTTTCAGGCACTTTGAAAACGCTGCCTATTCATTCCATTGGACAGGGGCAGTGTAGGAGCGCTGTATACAGCACCAAAGATGCTGCTTGCAGGACTTTTTTCCTGTATCACAAGTGCACCACCCCAGTGTGAAAGCACTCGGGCTTTCACACTAGGGAGGCAGGAGAGACAGTTTTCAGGCGCTTTACAGGCGCTATTTTTAACACTAAACTGAAAACTGCCTCAGTGTGAAAGTACCCTTACAGGTTACCAGTTCAGAGTTACAAAGGAGATCTATTGCTCCCATTCTGACATTCGTAGAGGTACCTCACATGTGTGCTCTATGGTCGCTGGAACTACTTTTACAGCAATATCAGGGAAAAAAAATGATATCATCCTTCCTATTCGGCGATGTACCAGTACGTCGTTGGACGTGAAAGCAGTTATTCATACGTCTGGCTGGCCAGTCCAATGACCGGCAATTCATTGGCGGGGATAACAGAAAATATACAGTATGTGTGTTTTATCTGTATATATAGCTGTTAGAATAGATGAGTTGAAGCTCTGCTGACTTCCATCATCTAGTCCATGGATCTCCAAACTACCGCCCTCCAGCTATTGCGGAATTACACTTCCCATGAGGCATTGCAAAACTCTGACATTCACAGACATGACTAGGCATGATGGGAATTGTAGTTCCTGAACAACAGGAGGGCCATAGTTTGAAGACCCCTGAAATATTCTAATCGATATTCATGCAAGCAAAAATGCATTTTTTTTTCCTTTGCACGTGATTGGGTATTATTTGCAAAGTGAAGCTTCTACCTTTTTTTCTAAGGTCTTCAAGCTCTTGCAAAGTGCAACTTCCCATGCAAAGTGAACAGCCTCTTTGCCTTCAGTAAATCAGCCCCTTAGTTTTGTAAAGCTGTAAAAAGTTTTCTTTTTCTAAACTTATCTGTTAATGATGGTAGAAGTTGCTTTGCAGAGCGGTCACTTAAACAAACATAGTGAAATAAAACATCCTTCCACTGTGGAAACTTGGAAAAACAGTCAGAAGGTCACATATTAGTGTGATGTGTTAATGCGAGGAGGGGTTGCTATATAAATCCTCAGTAAATATTTTTAAACATGCAAATAGCATATCACAGTAACTCAATCTCCCTGATTACTGCATGTACAAGGTCATGCGCTGGAATGTGATATCGAATGAAAGGGACCCCATTGACCGCAATTGGAAATTTCACACAATAAGAACATTCTTTTTTTGCTGTAAAGGGGATTGTATGCTCCTATGTACACAAATATGAGGTATAAATAATATCCCATTGGGTTTCACCCAGTATCGTTCAATACATGAATTAAAGGATTCCTGCTACCGACAAAGTCTCCACAAATATATATTAAGCAGTCTTGAAAGTTTTCAGGCGTATCACTTCATCAGATAATAGTGGTAATACTTGAAGCATACCACAAATGTCTTATACTAGCGAACGCTGGCAGATGAAATTACAGAGCTGGACTCTGTGAGTGACATTTTTCAATTTCCTCTGGACATCCAGTAACTAAACATTCTTAGCAGATGGTGTGGTGCCTGTATAAACCTTTGTGTTGGATAAACAATCAGAAATGAATACCTTACCACGCAGACTTTAAATGGATCAGCTTCACCACTAACACGATGGCGAGTTCGGTTATCTGGGTATCCTGTATCGAGAAATAATGTTACAACACGTGTTTGTCATTTAACTGTTGAAACAAAACATTATATATCCACTTTTCTAGCCAGATGATAGAGAGAGAACCAAACCTCTCTTCTTACACTTGGCGGATCACTAGATTGGCATGAGTAAAGCTGGGTACACACTGTCAGTTTTTTTCATTCAGCCAGCGGGCAATGTGGATGCAGGAATTCTCCTTTCTGGGACATTGTGCTCTGACAGCGGGGAATTTGGTTCTTGCAAAGTGTAACTTTCGGGACTCCACTCTTGATCTGATCATTGCTGCAGCTAATTGGCTGCAAGTCACCAATTGAAGCAGGTTTTCCAGCAGTCTTGTTTAACAGAAGCCAATCTAGTGATCAACTTTTGTCTAACAGCCGAAGGATACACACAGATCAAAATTTGGCATGTCCCTGCTGAATTGTCCAAATTTTGGTACCCATTTATTGTTTTCAATTTGTCTTTATTAATTTTATTAAAACAATTATACAAATACATATAAATATCTATCATCCCCGAATTGAACATTATATTATAATATAACATCCTCTCTTTAAAATATCATCGTAATTTCTAATAATCACTTCTGACTTAATCATCTGACATAGTTTCTTTACGATGTCCAAATTTTGGTACCCATTTAAAGTGTTTGTTACCCCAGCATTTCAAATTCCTGATATGTACCTGCTGTACCATGTACAGTAAAACCTTGGGTTGCAAGCATAATTTGTTCCGGAAACATGCTTGTAATCCAAAGCACTTATATATCAAATTTCCCCATAAGAAATAATGGAAACTCAGATGATTCGTTCCACAGCCATTTATTCATAAATCCTCCAGTTCTTAGTTGATATAAAATGATTATAGTAATGTGATAGGTTGTGTAACCATAAAATGTCCATTCACAAATGGAAGCCTCCACAAGGAGATTAGAAGCAAAATCCAGCAGGAGCTAGAGTATAAAAGAGAAGAGAGGCACCTCTCAGTGTAGCAGTATGGTTACATTTAATGAAGGTACAAGATTTAGCAACTCACGTGGTTGATGATTAAAACAGGTACCTCTAAGTGTCCAGGCATCCGGGGTAAAGCTGTCCACATAGACCACCCCCCGTACGACCAGCTCTCACCGCTGTCAGTCCGAAACCGTGACCGGGAAGACTACCCGGCAGTAGAGCGATCTGAAAGTGAGGCTTGAACCACTCATGGAGCGCAGTATGGAAGGGACAATGTCGATGGTGGTGAGGAGGATGGTCTCTGTGGACAGATTTGCCCTGGATGCCTGCATACTTAGATGTGTCTGTTTTAATCATCAACCATGTGAGCTAATAAATGTTGTACCTTCATTAAATGTAACCATATTGCTACACTTAGAGGCGCCTCTCTTCTCTTTTATACTCAGTTTGGACATGACGCTAATTGTACATCAAGACATCGCTTGTATATCAAGTCAAAATGTATTAAAAAATTTTGCTTGTCTTGCAAAACTCTCTCAAAGCAAGTTACTCTCAAACCAATTTTACTATACTTGTATGAAAAAGTCTCCTGTTCTCTTATTGTACTGGTATTGCTTCCTGTGTATGAAATCCCTGGTGTTCCTACCAGTCCCTCTACTTTCCTTGCTTCCATTCATTTGGGAGTTGGGACACAGACACAGTCCTCTGCTGCCGCTGCGCCTCTGATACTATGTGTGAACGGACTGTCTGCTGATGCTGAGACTTAGTTGCTTGCTGCAGAGATAAGAGAGTAGGAACACCAGTGGCCGGGTGCCCTAGGCAGCAGAGCGCCTGGTTTGCTTAGTGGTAGCACCGGTCCTGATTTCGTACAAATGTTAAATGTGTTTCTTAGCAGTTACAATGTAAGAGGATATGGAAAATGGTAGCAACATAAACAGATAGACATACGCATTCAGCTTGAACTGGATGGACCTGTGTGTTTATTCCATACCTTACCAATGGGTTAATGGTGAAAATATATTATGCTGGGCCTTGGTGTAGGACTGAACTGACACACATACAGATATCCTTTAATAATAATGCACAACAGCTCACACTTGATTGTAGGCCTGCATGCAACTGAAGCTCTAAACGCTTTTTCTGAACTGCTGCCTGAAGTATTCAGTTTGTGAGAAGACAATGACTAGTGGCAACAATACTGATTGACTAGCACAACAGTATTTCATCAATAAATTGAAATCTGATCACATGCTATGGGTAACTGCTCATTATAACTTTTTAATATAAGTGAACACAAGCACATTTTTCTGCACTGTGTCACATACACGTCTTCCTCCATTAAACTGGTAAGGACAGCGGAATAGACAGCACCATTGAAGACTGTGAAATATTGTTTCAGCACACAGAGCCTATAAAATGCATAAAACATCTACAGTACCTAGAACGGAAAAAGCACATTGCTACTGACTTGATCGGTTCGTATTCAGTTGTTTTTCAATGACGTGAAGCAATATACTTCAGTGATCCCTTATATACTGCCATGCTTCACCTATTTAGAGGAAAGATGATCTGGAAGCTGCACGGCACAAAACTCTGCACATGCCATAAAATGGTGTGATTTCCAGTTAGGCAGGATACTAGATTGTATGTTTTCTTATTCATTCTATGTCAATACAGCGTTGGGTAATTGTAACCTTGTTGCAGCATGACAGCAATTGTTTGGCTCAATAGACCAAAGTCATTTTTATGTAATAAAACAGAGCTTTATCTTGGTTACAAGAAAAGTATCCATTACAGTAAGAATGATAATTATACATTGTGTTTCAGGGAAAGTATATCTGATATGAAAACTGAGCTTGTAGCTGTGGCTAAGTGGTAAAACATTGTATGCTAATGAAGCTTTTTGTTGGCTTCGTATAGAAGAATTCTGATTTTAAAGCAACACTATTCGGTCATGCATTGTTGACTCTTGTTGATTTCCCCAGTTTGTGCACACTATTGGCAACAGTGAAGAATGTGGCTCTGACATGAACAGACTCAATGGGGGCTTAGCTGGAACAAGAAAAGGGTGGGTATCACATACTAGTGTTTGGATTAGCACCACTGGAATTTTTTAGAATTTCAAATCTCTTCCAGATATATACTAGAGATTGATTCCTTCCTCCAACTCCATTAGCCTTTTTGCAAAGACCCATTCTCCCAACACTTCTAAGCAGTTGGAACTACTCATTGGTTGGGTGGTTCTGCGTCTGAGTCTCTGTATAGGCTACTCTCAAAGCCCATTACCCTAACATAGTTGAACCAACAAAGTTCTTCATGGCTAGCTCTCTCCATGCTCCTTCTCCACTTCATATACCCTAGCCAGGATAAGGAGGCCCTGCCAAGACTAGCAGAAGACAGGGTGAAGACCAGCCTAAATGGGACACCGACGAGCTAAAAACTGAATTTGAAATCATTAGAACATTTTTGCTCAGAATAATCAGAAGAATTTCTTTTACTCCCATTAGGAAGTTAACATGTTAGAACCAAGCTGCTTTCTAATAAAGTTGGCAAATAAAGACTTGTGTACTTACTGGCTTGCTTGACATGGTTATTCAGTAAGTGCAAAGCCTGACGGCTACATTTCTTTTGCCTAAAATGTGAACTTGCTTATGTATTTATTCCCGTTAAAAGCAGCACATTACAAAACGAAAACGGAAAGACATTTAACATTTTTGCACCAGTCTCCAAATATTTTACACAAGAGTCATACTTTACTGCATTCTCTAAAAGATATAAGGATATCCCTCAGCTGTCAAATTTATACAACAAAAAATAAATGTTCAACGCTACCCTAGTTAATTGTCAAGGCAGCAGCAGATATGTTTCTTAAAGCTTTTCAGGATGCAGGAAACTCAATACAGGGCCTGTAAAATGAGGTTAGAAATAGAATAAATCAGAGCAAACACTGGCCTTGTTCCACAACAGTTTGCAGAAAATATTCTGTGAAGACGTGTATTTATGAGTTTAGGGGCTTGTCACTTTTTCAGGTGCTTTCTAAATAGAGATATTTGTATGGTAGGAAACTGTATACAAGGAAAGGAAGAAAATTAAGATGCACTGCGGGGCTTTCATTGGAAACTGGTTGGGTTGGTTACTCTAAATCCTATATTTCTGCATGGAGAAAACATTGTTTATAGCAATTCAATATATTTAAGAACTGAAACGATTCCCAAGATAGTATATATTTATATTATACTTCACAAGTAAATTATGATGTTGTGTCTAGGTGGGGAGTAGTAGAAATACATAACTGAAATCTGTGTAAACACAATGAACTATTGGATTTATTTTACTAATAAATCTAGGTCTGGTCTTTAACCAGTGCCACAATGTTATTTGGACACAGGGGTCTATTAGTAGGAAGAATTTGCAGTTTACAATATTATTACAAAATTGAATGGAAATGCACTCCATGGAAAGTATACTATAACTCAATTGCCATGATGCCTAGGGGAGCAACAAACATTTGCTATGAAATTGGCCATTTCTTTAAGCTGCAAGTTTAAGTAGAAAGTGGGCCTTTTATTAACTTTAGTTGAATAAATTCCTGATATATCAACATATACAACAACACTATAATTATATATCATTTTTATCTAAAAATAACAGTCCTTGAGCACCAGATATTGGGGTTAATTTACTAAAGCCAAATAGACTGTGCACTTTGGAAGTACAGTTGCACACATTTTCTCCAGAGCTTAGAGAATGGGGTCAAGCTCTACAGATTTCCATCATTCAATCAATCAAAAATGCTTTTTTTTATTTTCCTTGCACCTGGTTAGCTATTCTTTACTAAGTGAAGTTTCACCACGTTCACTAAGCTCTGGGGAAAATGAGTGCAACTGCACTTGGAAAGCACACAGTTTATTTGCCTTTAGTAAATCAACTCCAGTGACTTTGCTTAATCTTCTGCAGGCAGAAGACATTCCCCCAGTCTCTTTCTTCCAGTGGTTAGACTGCAACATTGTAAATTTTGGTAAGTCGAGAGACATTAACCCTCCTGGCAGTAACCCAGAGTGTGGGGCAGGGTTACATTTCAGTACCATTAGCAGCAAGCCCAAGCCACACTCACTCGGGATTGAATTGCAGAATCCTGGTACAAGTTACTTACCTTGTCCCCAGGATCATGCGATGTCCCCCCCACTGTGTCCTCCACCGGATCATCCGCATGATGCTCTCTGTGCCGGGCTCTGTTCCCTAAGTGAGTTGCGACGCATTGGAGCGGAGCCCGGCAGCAAATTCAAAAAGTACAAAATACATAACACATACAGTACACTGTAATCTTACAGATTACATTACTGTATCATATCATTTCACATCCCTTTTGTCCCTAGTGGTCTGTCCAGTGCCCTGCCTACACTTTTATATTATAAATACTGTTCTTTCGGCCTGAAAACTTGAGATTGTCTACGGCAACCAAAAAGTGGCCCTTTACATCAAAAGCAGCTAGAAAACAGCGATAGTGAAATAGAACACTTGCAGAATTGAGCGGTAGTGAATTGGGGGGAATATTATATTATAATTTATGATTTTGTGTTTCAAACTTTATCATATCCGGAATGTCTACTAGACTCTTGTCTGGACAAATTTAAGTGTTATTACTAAGAATTACAGGCCTACAATATAAAACACCAAATTTCTATGCAAAACAATTGTACCGCTTTGAGCTTTAAAAATCTGACATAATCATTCCGCCAGGGAGGCTACTATTGTTCACCCAAATCCAAGTGCAATCAACCAAAGAAATCTTCCATTGTGTGCAAAAGTTTTACGAATTCATTATTATAGGAGATCCCAATCTCTAGAAAGGCTTAATATTTGCACACAGCAATAGGAAATCAATCTATACCCATAAGCAGAATTCCATCTTAAACCTAACTCGCCTTAAAACTCTCCCCTCCCCCTCCCAACTGCTATACTATCTAACCTGTGTATGAAAGATATATAATTTACCTATCCACCTGTGTCAGCTCACGGTGGCTGAAGGGGGAAAGAGATAGAATTCCAACAATGACTAGTAAAGCCTAGAACAGTGACATCACCCATAGGGGTTGATTTACTGAATGCAAATAGACTGTGCCATTTGCAAAGTGCAGTTGCTCCAGAGCTTAGTAAATGAGGTAAAGCTTCCCTTGTCAAAAACTATCCAATCACCTGCAAGGAAGATTAAAAAAAACAGCATTTTGCTTGCACATGATTGGATGATGGAAGTCAGCAGAACTTCTGCTCGCTTACTAAGCTCTGGAGCAGCTGCACTTGCAGAGTGCACAGCCTATTTGCCGTTAGTAAATCAACACCATATGCTTCAATTGCCCATCCGTTATTAGCAGTCCCTCTTCTCCCCTGAAGACACAGTGGCTTAAATGCAAACATTATTTTATTATTTATAATAAATATCGAGAAACATAAATAAAGAGCACTTACTATCCCTTTGTAGACTTTCAAATTATAAAAGCATTTAAACAAACCACAGCCACACATGAGACTAGGAACCCTGGGGTTCCTCCAGAGGTTGCTAGGGGTTCCTTGAGCTGTGCCTGATGAACCACCTTTTTGATGGTGCCTACAGAGTTCAAGGTTCAGCATCACTTAGCAAAGCCAGCAGCATGACACCAAATATTATTATTATTCACGATTTATATAGCGCCAACAGTTTATGCATCGCTTTACAATGTATAGGGGCACAACACATATTTCTTTGCTATTTATCAATAATAAAATAATTTTTGCATTTAAATGTATGTGTACAGAACTAATTTCTGCTGTATGCCGATAATAAGGCTTTTTAGTATTTGGGCTCATACATAACATTTCAACGTTGTATCAAGCCATAAGATGCAAAGCTGCAATACGGCACCGGGATTCATTGATTCATCTCTGAGCCAGTGAGGTTGATTTACTAAAGGCAAACAGACTGTTCACTTTGCAAGGGAAGTTGCACTTTACAGGGTTATGTTCCCCAGAGCTTAGTGAATAAGATAAAGCTCTGCTGAATTCCATGGTCCAATCATGTGCAAGGAAAAATGCTGTTTTTCTTATTTTACTTAGGTTGTAGGTAAGCTTTGCATAATGCAACTGCACTTGCAAAGTGAACATTGTATTTGCCTTTAGTAATTCAGGAGCAGATTACTTTGCCTCATGGGGAGCAGTTGCTATCCCTTAATGGCTAATGCAGCCCTGTGCCTTTCATTCCAAGATTGTGTTCAGGAATATAAACATTCATTCACAATGGCGAGAGAGCATAAAAACAGAAGAAACTTTACAGATACATTTGCACTAAAATAGTTATCTTCCTGTGCATGTGAATGTTGTATCACAGCAAACACAACAATTACAGATATATAAAAATGAATGTCTCCATATTTGAGATCAATTTCTGAAATTTCACAGCCTATAGGTGAACTTCATGAAAGTCTCTAGACTTTACTGGGGACAAACAAGAAAGAAAATAAATAATGTACCTGGAATTATAGTATTTTACATATTTTTAGGCACCCTTTATTAATGAAAATTCAGGCAATCCATAGTCAACAGTATCTTACCAAAGTGCTTGTCTGTGGATATCGTAGATGGGAAAAGGCATTGTCCATTAAAATAAGGAAAGACCAATACAGCTATGATGAAGGATCTCACTTATTCTAATAATAGTATAGCTAGTAGTAGAGAGTCACATTCAACTGGATGTCTTCAACGTTACAGAACAGGTCCAGTTGAATGTGACTAACTATTATTAGCTAAGGTAAGTCAAAGTTCTTCTGTAAGAGTCACTTTCAGTACAGATAGTTCTGCAGCAACTGTGATACTGTATGTAAAACTTTTTATTTATACCTATCAGTATCCCTGTACTGTTTTATTACAGAAGCCACAAGCCGTTCTAATGGAGCTACAATTCAGAAGGTTTAAAAAATGTCAACAGACTTATAAAAAATGTAGCAAGCTATTGGACTGGGAAGATGTGGTTGATTTACTAAAACTGGAAAGTCTGGTGCAGCTGTGCATGGTAACCAATCAGGTTCTAACTTCAGCTTGTTCAATTAAGCTCTGACAAAAAAGCCTAGAAGTTGATTGGCTTTTATGCACAGCTGCACCAGATATTGCACTCTCCAGTTTTAGTAATGCAGGCCATACACGGTCGAATTTCGAACGAATTTTCTTTTCAAAATCAGAAAATTCGTTTTTTTTGTGATCCGATGATGCCACCATTGATTTTCGAAATTCGGCCGACCAAGCCTTCAATTTCACCTCATGTTGCTACAGAAAAGAATTTTCTTGGCTGGGAATCTTCTTTTCTCTCCGTACATTTTCTTTTATCTCCGTACATTTTCTTTTATCTCCGTACATTTTCTTACGTTTCTCGCACGATTCTCCCATCATTGATCAGAAAATCGTTCGTTTTTCTAAAAATTTCCAACATGTCCGATTCCTCAAATTTTATTTCCGCACGAAAATCGGCTGTTGCTGCAGCCCACTAATGGTGCGAAATTCATACGAAAATTCTTAGATACGATTTTCGAAAGAAAATTCTTTCGAAATTCGAACCGTGTATGGCCGGCATAAGTCAAGCCTCCTGGCCCTTTGAGGGATATCAGATACCAGGAGGCTGGGCGGGGTTTATGATCATGTAAGCGTCGTGATTGGCTGTCACAGCGGTCACAGGATCAGAAAACTCCCAAATGCAAGAAGCAATCGGGAGCTTTCTGTTAGCTGCCGGTAACCAAGAATGCACAGGGCTCGCGCTCTAAGCAGCTGTGCCTGCTAATCAGTAAGCAAATATATGGTGGTCTCTCGTGCCAAGGCCCCCCCCCCCCCCCCCCCCCCCGCTGAGAGGCTGCATATTTGCTTTCTGTCAGGTGCCTAGGGGTTAAGGGCCACCACCTTTTTAATAATTGGTCATAGCAGATGAAAACGCTATCTCAGCAGTAACACCAGTTCTTGTAGCTTCACCAGTCATCTGTACATTGTCGCTTTAGTTTTCACCAAACTCTGAGCGCTAATAATTATGATGCTACATGCCTTGTCTCTTAACGTGAAACTCTTCATTAAACCATCCCCAGGTTTACTACTTGTCATAGATAAAGTATCAAAAAGTTGTATTTCAGTTGCTTCAGTTCTGGAGTAAGGAAAAGCACCACTTTGCTATGACAATGTTTATTTTGCATTATAAATAGATTTCTTTTTTAATTAGGTTTTTTTAAAGGCATTCAGTAAGTGAACAACAAACAAATTCACAATCCTGAAACAAAAGATGCATAAGAAATGGGTCACATAAACACATTTTATTCAGAATAAAAGCTATCAAAACTCTAGCTGGAAAAAAAGGTGTTGAGATCACATGTGGAGGGCTCTACCACAGCATATGTTGCCCCTAAAGGTAATCAAAAAGTGGTTGGAAATAATGTTATGCGTTCTGGAGATGTCAGGACTGTGATTGATAAAAATTTTATATATATATAGATCTATACGCAGATAAAAAAAAGTTTAAAAATACTATATATATATATATATATATATATATATATATATATATACTGTATAAATAAAAAAAACACTGGACAGGCTCAATAGGCCACTTGGTCTTTTTTCTGCGCCTTCTAGTGAAAAGGAGAGATCAAAAATGGAGGAGCATGAACGAAGGGTCCAGCTTACGTGTCTGTTCCTCTGACTGGTGAAGTATCTGCCTATTACAGGCTGGAGGACAAAACAGGTTTACTGATTATTACAAACTTGCGTTAGCAGACTCCACAACAGTGATAAACACTTTTTTAAATCTATGGTTAAGATGGCAGAACATTTGACTTAGGATACCCCTTAACATTTTGAGCATAAAATATTTAGCCAGTTTTGCGCTAAGGGTTATAGGGAGTTGGGGTACTGTTCCAGCTTGTTAAAAATAACTTTTTGCAGACTGGTACTCATCCAGCTGTCCAACTGTGTACAAGGATATGAAGTACCGTACATGCATTCTTGTAACTGTTGGGTATCATCTTGGCACTGCAACAATTCATTAGAGGCTGAGCAGATATCTCCTAGCTTTATGTGTTTGTGAGGATATCTATCTTTCTATAGCTACCCTTAGAAATTAACTTAGGCTATCCGCAGATAACTTTTTCTGACCAGTTTATGTATGGTTATGAGAAAGATCTATGGGAAAAATCCTCACAAAAAGGTAACTGTCTTTGCCGCTGAAGCCCTACCATATACCAAGTGCCAGAATATTCTGACAGACAAAGCTTCTGTACCTTCTGAGCCAAAGCTTGCTTGTACCTTCCAACGATCTGCATATTTCTTTTGGCTAATAAGACTGTCCATCATAGGAGTTGATTTACTAAAGGCAAATAGGCTCTGCGCTTTACAAAATGAAGTTGCACAATGCAAGGGCAGTGGCTCCAGAGCTTAGTAAATGAGCAGAAGCTCTGCTGATGTCCATCATCCAAACACATGCAAGCAAAAATGCTGTTTTTTTATTTTCCTAGCAAATTATTGGGTATTCTTCGCCAAATGAAGCTTTACTCATTCACTATGCTCTGGAGCAACTGCACTGACTATTTGCCTTTAGTAAATCAACCCCATAGTGTCAACGTCACTTCTGGTCATAATATCTTTTATCTTGGAAGACTCTGCCTGCCACTTGCCCTAAAGAGGAGGAAGGCACTATGACCCCCTATTATATAAGGGAATTGGAGAAGGAGATAGGTAGAGACCTATCTGCAAGTAGTATAGAGAAACTAAATACACTGGCCTGTACTTCCTCAGTCAATTCCAAAACTCAAGAATCTTGCTACAAATTTCTGTCAAGGTGGTATAGGGTCCCTGACAAATTGTCCCGTATATCTCTGACGATACCCAACCTCTGCTGGAGGGGTTTTGGACAAAAGGGCACCATTTTACATCTGTTTTGGGACTGTCCTTTTATACTCCCCTTTTGGGTCGAGGTACCTAATATAATCAATAAGGTGATACAACACCAGTTACCAGACAACCTTCTCTTTAAGTTATTTTACGACACACAGAAGTCGGTGGGGTCCTATAAACATTCTGTAGTGCCTCATCTTCTCAATGCAGGTAAATCTCTTATATCACTCCATTAGAAACCCCCAGTAATCCCTTATATCAAAGAGTGGCTACAGAAGATACAAGATATTATGGATTCTGAGGAGTGGAGGCATCGCTGTACTAATGCCGTGTACACATGACCGGACTTTCCAGCAGACTAGGTCTGAAGGGATTTGTCCGTCGGACAATCTGATCACGTGTGGGCTAGTCCAATTGTCCAATCCTCCAAAAAAGAGGACACACATATTAAGCATCGGGCAATTAGATCCTATCTCCATAAATGTTTGTGGTGTGGGCTCTGCGCACTGGATGGGAATTGTCTGCAGCGTTGTGTAGATCTCTCTTCAGTTATAGGCACCTGAAAAATATTTACATATGTGGAGACTTTCATCTTCTGCACAGACCATCACTCTGTATGACTGAGTCATTTATTTTTAATGTGCAATCTATATATTAATTTCGATTATGCTATCTATATATTCATTTTGAATGTACAATTCATAAATTAATGTTTGATGTGCAATTTATTATGGATTGCATCTATAGCTGGGTGTTTGGTTATACGACATGATAGTTCAATACATATAGAATTCTCGGATCAGAATTGATTGTATATAAATATCGAACTGTAAAATAACATATTAATTGTGATTGTTATATATATATATATATATATATATATATATATATATATATTTTTCTACATTTTAAAAATATTTTAAAAATATTTCTTACATTTTTATATATTTTTTATATAGTTTTGTCTGGGTATTTTTACATATGGACAGATATAATACGGATTAAATTAGTATTTTAGCTTGTGGTATAACTTACATTTTTTCTGTATCAGGTTTAATGTATCTAGTGCTTTCTATTGCTTAAAGTTTAATGTTGCTTATATACCAGTATATATATGTCATGAGTATTGTGGTTCCGATTGGTCGTAATGCCGCAGAACACACATTAAAGCTGGCTTCCGGTTGGTAGGTCACGCCCTCAGACGAAGTCAGGATATGACGAAACACGTCAGAGTCGTGACCTACCGGAAGTGACGTTTGCGCCTCAAGGATTGCATTCCAACCAGCCGAACAACCAGGAAGCTATCCGCTGCTGTACACAGTGGATGCTCTGAGCTTTTCTGGCGGCCGGAGCCATCAATAAGGCACAGTGCACTTCACTATATGCTTCTGATTTTAATTGTTGTGGTACACATAACTTGAACTTGGGGGGGTCTTTTTAAATTAATAAATGTGTGAAACAGGATTACACTATATGGACATTCCATTTCCTTCATATGTTTCTCTGGAGCCCAAGGTAAAACTGACAGCTAGTGGATGGTATAAGTGGAGCAGTGGAAAAGTTTATAATATCTAAAGGCTCAATATTGCTGGTTTTCTGGTGAGTGCATCCCCATAGGGGAGATTTTGCCACATGTGATGATCATACGCTTACTAATCAATATTAAAGGTATCATTTGGGATGCTGTACATAAGTAGACTTTCTATATACTTTAAATTTGAAAAAGTCTCTTTAAAGCGGAGGTCCACCCTAAAATGGACCTCCGCTCATCGGAATCCCCCCCCCCCCTCCGGCGCCACAATCGGCACCTTTCAGGGGGGAGGGGGGTGCAGTTACCTGGATAATCCAGGTAACTGCACCCACTTCCGGGCTAGCTCTCTGCGGAACGGGGCGTACGTTCCGCAAGCGCCCGCCCCCTTCAGCAAGTGCCCCGCTGCCTGCTGGGAAACACACAGCTCCCAGAGGCAGCGGGGACCGTCCGGATTGCGCCGCCCGGCTTGCGCATGCGCAGTAGGGAACCGGGAAATGAAGCCGAAAGGCTCCATTTCCTGATTCCCATACCCAAGATGGCGGCGGGACCCGGCAGCCGAGCGAGCGATCGGCTTCGGGTGCCGACATCGCGGGCGCGCTGGACAGGTAAGTGTCACTATTTAAAAGTCAGCAGCTGCAGTATTTGTAGCTGCTGGCTTTAAAAAAAAAAAAAAAAAACGCGGAGTCCCGGTGGACTCCCGCTTTAAATTTATTTGCAGATTTTAATTTTTTTATATATACCTATAGCCTATGTTTTTTCTCCGGAAATTTGGGGTTATACTTTAAATCTTATTTTCAGTTGACAGATCTAATGACAAATGATAATTTCTTCTTTTATAACTCCACTTTTACTTCTGTAGCAAAATATATTGGGTAACTCCCCTCTTGTTTGAAAAATTGGCTACAGCAACTGTGTAATATTACCTGGCCACAAAAATACAGTCAAGATCGAGCCCTTTTTTTCTTCCCATTGGATTATGTCACTGAATTTCTTTTGTTGAACACAAAATCCAAGAAAAGAATATTTACTGGAAACCTCAGTCGTTAGGTCACGCCCATAATCTAATATTGGATAGACCACAAAAGAATACGAGTCTGATATCACAGACTCTGAGGCACTGTGGGAAAATAACCTACTGGAGCCAGTTGTGAAAACTTCCAAAAAAAGGACAAAAAAGAAGTTGTATGACAGTACAAAAGCACAAATGTAACCTGACCAGGTTTACAGAGTAAACCCGAGGTATACTTTTATTTTTTGGTGGTCAGATTATTTTAAAAGCAACAGGTTTAGCATATTTAACGACAGAAAATAACAGAAATTGAAATGCTAAACCACAACAATGCAATAAAACACAGTGAAATGTGTCCAATTATGGCAGATTTTATGGCAGATTTTATGGCTACAGTTGGCAGTTTCTAATCCCTAGTACAACATTAATTTTAGTTTTGTTTTGCCAAAAGAACAAACGTTTTTACTAGCTGACAAAGTCTGTCATTCAAATGAGCTTAAAAATCTTGTATCCATATGAGTATGATATTTTTTGAAAGTTGAATTGGATTTATAATTATAATAAAAGTGTCTCAAACATCCACCACCAAGATATGCAAAAGTACATAGTTATATTGTTGTGCCTGATTTATATAGAAATAAAGTATATGGTATCCTCATCCTTATATATTGAAGATTTTTTTGGGGGAAAAGACAAGGGGAATTCATACATGGAACATCATAACCATGGTTCGCCTTAGAGTCACCCAACAGAATGATGGACTGTCTTGATACCAGGTTTATATAGAAAATACAAATATTTATTATTAATTATAAAAGATTTTTTTCAAAAGAGGAAAAAGTTTGTACATACATAAATAGATACATATTATGGCTATAACATAGACAAAAGTTGTTACGACAGTATTTTGTGTCCAATACGCTCTTTGGTTTCTCTACTAGTTTCGCGACTAATCTGTCGCTTCTTCAGGAGACCTTGTTTGTCTAGAACGAAATTTATCACAGGTTACTTAACAAAGAACGTTATTTATTTCAAGGTATTTGATGTATTTTTTACAATCAGTTTGATAAAGAGAACAAGAGGGGGGAAAAAAATATAAACACGAAGCATGCAGCTCACCACCATGCAGATGTCGGAAGGCATTTGGAGTTCGGGTAGTCCCTACCGAGTCGGGTATTGACCACCCTTTGGGGCGGACACGGGAGGTTCAAAATCAGCTACAAAACAGTAGTAAGAAATTTCTAAATAATGAGTATAGATATAGCTGACTTGCACAATTTTGGCATAGACATTTGAGTCACAATGTAGGTATAGAAACCACATACCGGTATAGCCAGAAGCTTTAAAAGAAGCAGCATGGATAAAAATGCAGCAATGCAGCAGTTCCAATAGGCGTTGAAGTCCAGGTACAAATATCGGTGTGCCAGGAAAACCCAGAAAAGTATATCTATATTGGATCTAGTGCACGGTGGACATTGTGTCTATATCAAAAGGAGAGTCCAAGTCTTTGCCCAATCTATCATAGGTGTGCAGTGTTGACCTATTAAAAATTTCATTCAGTCAGCCAGATACACTTATGCTGTATAGGTTTGGTTCTAGGGTACAGGGTATATAGGGGAGCTCATACCGTGCCGTGCCTGTGACGCCGCCGGGTTGGAGGTTAAAGGTGCGCCATTATGGCGCTCCTTTACAGCAGGCAGAACGAAGGACGTGGAGCCTCCAGGCCAGAACCGTCGTTTGGACTGAGGAGTTGCAGGAGGGACATTGCCGATTGGTATGAGCTCCCCTATATACCCTGTACCCTAGAACCAAACCTATACAGCATAAGTGTATCTGGCTGACTGAATGAAATTTTTAATAGGTCAATACTGCACACCTATGATAGATTGGGCAAAGACTTGGACTCTCCTTTTGATATAGACACAATGTCCACCGTGCACTAGATCCAATATAGATATACTTTTCTGGGTTTTCCTGGCACACCGATATTTGTACCTGGACTTCAACGCCTATTGGAACTGCTGCATTTTTACCCATGCTGCTTCTTTTAAAGCTTCTGGCTATACCGGTATGTGGTTTTTATACCTACATTGTGACTCAAATGTCTATGCCAAAATTGTGCAAGTCAGCTATATCTATACTCATTATTTAGAAATTTCTTACTACTGTTTTGTAGCTGATTTTGAACCTCCCGTGTCCGCCCCAAAGGGTGGTCAATACCCGACTCGGTAGGGACTACCCGAACTCCAAATGCCTTCCGACATCTGCATGGTGGTGAGCTGCATGCTTCGTGTTTATATTTTTTTCCCCCCTCTTGTTCTCTTTATCAAACTGATTGTAAAAAATACATCAAATACCTTGAAATAAATAACGTTCTTTGTTAAGTAACCTGTGATAAATTTCGTTCTAGACAAACAAGGTCTCCTGAAGAAGCGACAGATTAGTCGCGAAACTAGTAGAGAAACCAAAGAGCGTATTGGACACAAAATACTGTCGTAACAACTTTTGTCTATGTTATAGCCATAATATGTATCTATTTATGTATGTACAAACTTTTTCCTCTTTTGAAAAAAATCTTTTATAATTAATAATAAATATTTGTATTTTCTATATAAACCTGGTATCAAGACAGTCCATCATTCTGTTGGGTGACTCTAAGGCGAACCATGGTTATGATGTTCCATGCAAAAGTACATGCTTAATTGATTAATGTGACTGGAGCATGTGCAGTACTGCCCACAGGGGGAAACATGACTGCAAAGCAAGAGTCCTGAGCAGGTCACACTTCTACATCAAGAGAGGGTCTGTGTGTAAATTTGCATTTCTATGTAATGAGGACGACGAGGATGGGTTTGTTTGACACCCTTAAACCTCCTACATACTATAAGAAAACCGGACGAAAAATTCTGGGACAAACACGAAAATTTTTCTCGTACAATACCAGATCATACGATTTTCATTTAATCAGTTCAGTCTTCGTCAGAAAATACAATACAAACACATTACAGTACTTCTGAATTTGTTTTTCTGTCATAGGAGAATTTTCGGAGTTTAGTAACCTATTCGCATTCATAATGGTGACTAGCATGCAAAATAAAACAGACGGTCATTCATCTGAAAATCTCATCGTGTGTACTAGGCTTTACACCACAGTTTAAGTACTCGTGAATGTAAAACACACCTCCAATTCTTAATTACTTTAAAAGGGTAAGTGTACTCATAGTAGTTGATTTAAGAAAGGCATAAAGGCTGTTCCCGTAACAAGAGAATTTTCCATTAGGTTAGTGAAAGTTATGAAAATTCACTTTGCAAGGAAAACCCAATCACATGAAAAGGCAATAAAAAAAAAAGTGCTATGCTTTCACGTGGTTGAAGTCAGCAGAGTCTGACCTCATTCACCTAGTGGGGAAATCTGTTGCAAAATTAACAGTCTATTTTACTTTATTAAAAGAGTATGGCTTTAAAAAATAAAATAAAAAAATCATACTCAACTAGATGGACACAGCACAGATCCTTGCTGCAGCTTTCCTCCACCACCTCTAAGACCAAGAATTGAGTGATCAAACACCGCTGATCGCTCAGCTCTCAGTCTTCAGCCTGCAACGAGCCGGTGACTATCAGTTCGCTGAGAGGCTCCAGTACAGGCATCTGGGTGGAACCTGACTTTAAAGCTAGGATCTTTCCTGAGCCTGGACACATCACAGGGTCGTGATGGGTCACAGGAGTGTAGAACGAACTGCAAACCGGTGATCCATAGGACAAGCAAAGCCAAAATAGCTTTGGATATACTTCTGATTTAATAATTCCTGTTGTGTACTTACCTTCAAGGTGCAAACTGTCTTAGATTATTTGTCAAAGCACTTCAATACATATAACCCATTTCTTTTTTTACATGTACACTATGCGACCTGCTTGAAACTGTCCGTTCTGCAAAATAATCCTAGCTAGCCAGTTGGGAGAATTGTTAACCTACAGGAAAGCTTTTACAGAAGAGGTTGTGAGAGCATGTGCAGGCTACACAGTAAGATCACAGAGAAATAGGGCCACAAGTAAGTGGGTAGTATTACAAAAATGGTTGGTGGATGGGAGGGAAACCTAATTCCCACTTAAATAAGTACTCTACCTTTACAATTTACACTTTAACCTGTTACTTATAAAATTCTGGATCCATTCATTCAACATACTCTTCATAATTAGAGTTGGGCCAAACACCCCCAGAACCATATTAAAGTCTATGGAACCCGAACTTGAAAAATTAAAAGTCCCCAATTTGAAGCCATATATGCAAGTTATTGGCCATAAAAAGGGTATAGGAGTCCAGGTATTGCCCTGGGGGGTCATGTATCAATGCAAAATGATTTTTTTTTAAAAAGATAATTTTTACTGGAGCAGTGATGTTACTGATGCTTAAAGTGAAACAATAAATATAAAAAAATCTTTAAAATATAGTGGTTGTTTTATCTGAACAGAACACATCAGCAACTGAATGATATGGACTCTATACAGACAAGTTAATGCTTTATGTAGAGTAAAACGATTTCCTATTTTCTTTATTAGTCTGTACTTTGAATGTTTGTACTTTGTCATTTTGTACAATAACATTTTTTTCCTGATTTAAAAAAAATATATATATATATAGTGCATGGAGGTCCCCTTAGTCTGCCTGTAAAGTGGCACATCTGTACAGTGTATAGAATCTGCTGCAGCAAAACTGACATTTATAAAGAATAAAAGTGACATTTAAACTGTCAGCAATACAATATCATTGCCGGCAATACAAAATTGTTTAAAAAAAAACAGCCCTTCGGGTCTGGTATGGGTTTTAAGGAGAACCCCATGCCAAAATAAAAAAAATAAACCGGGATGGGGTCCCTCCAAAATCCATACCAGACCCTTATCCGAGAATGCAGCCTCCCAGGTCAGAAAAGGGGGGGAAATGCGATCATCCCCCCTGTACCATGCCAGACCACATGCCCTCAAAATGCTGGGTGCTTTGGGGGACCCCCCACTATGCAGCACGCAGTGCATTGTGGAGTGTTTGGTGGGCAAACATCCCACCAAGCTCCCCACAAATTCAACAGGCAATGTTCAGGCCGAACTTTTGCTCGGCTTGAACTGTTCGCCCAACACTATTTGTAATATGCTTTTTGTAATGATAAACATTTCTTGTGGTGAAACTGACAAAGGAGAGATATTAGAAGAAAAAAATGTTTTTTGTATGACAGTCATTGAAAAAAGGGGAGTTTGTATTACCCATTTCAATCATTTAGCTTCTACTTCTAATTCTTATATGCATTAGACTTATTAAATTGAGAATTCGACCTGCTTCTATGGATTTCACACAAGAATTTGCATATCTGAGCTATCATAAAACGTATTCTCTAACTGTAGCCATGATATGCTATATATGGTGGTTTCTATAATTCTGGTGCCTGTAGTTTTTTTTTTGCATCTTCTATGTGCTGACACTTTAAAAGATAGATTAGAAACTCTTTTTCTTGCATTCCTACTGGATGACAGGCTAATCCCATGGATCACATGAAGATAGATAAGAACTGGACAAACAGATAGATGTGGTTTTAGTAAGGAGGATCCATTGGCGTCCAATGTTTCAGCACTGAAAGATTTTCAAGTAGCAGTACAGTGACGTTCTGGGCTTAAGAGTTAATCACAAACTGGCAGCTATGATTTCTGTTCATTTATTTGAAATTCAAACCCATAGTTGTTTCAATATATTAGTGCATTTTCACTTGATCTTCGAAAACTTCAGTAATATGTAACCCTTGATGATAAATATGCTCATATATATTCCCTCCAATACACTTACCATATTTTTCATAATGTCGATATAAGTTGTTTAACCACTACAATACAGGGCACTTTCACCCCCTTCCTTCCCAGCCCAATTTTCAGCTTTCAGCGCTCTAGCGCTTTCAGTGACAATTGCGCGGTCATGCTACACTGTACCCAAATGAAATTGTTATCATTTTGTTCGCACAAATAGAGCTTTATTTTGGTGTTATTTATTCACGACTCCGTTTTTTTTTTTTTTTGCGATATAAGCGCAAAAATAGCGGAAATTTGGAAAAAAACCAATATTTTCTTTTTTCTATTTGAAAAGAAATCCAATAAAATCAAATTTTGTCATAAATTTAAGCCAAAATGTATTCTGCTACATGTTTTTGGTAAAAAAAATTCCGTTAAGTGTATAATAATTGGTTTGTGTGATCACGGACATATGTACGCAAATGATCATGTACATATGTGTGCAGGTGATCACGTACATATGTGTGCAGATAATCATTGGGACATGTGATTTTAGTGGGACATATGTGGGGGACATGTTTTTATTATTAGGGACATGTGTTTTTATTATTTGGGGACATGTATGTTTTGGGGACATGTGTGTTTTGGGGACATATGTGGGGACTGTGTTTGTACTGTGTGGTGTGTTGTGTGTTTACACTACACTGATGATCAGTGAGTAAAAAGCTGTAAAAAGCAGCCCATACTCACTGATCATCAGCCGGCTGCAGCGTTCTGCTCTCCTCTCCTCAGCGGTGACTTCCGTGTGAGGAGAGGAGAGCCGATTGCCTAGCAACCGGCTGTTTGTTTACATCACATGACGGCCGTGATTGGACACGGCCGTCATGTGATCAGGAGGGCCAATCACAGAGCCCTCCTGCCGATCTGAGATGTGCCGTGTCCGGGTGACACGAGCACATCGGGATCGCGCCGCTGCGCGGGCGCGCGCGCGATCCCGCTACTCCTGAATGACGTTCCTGAACGTCCTATCAGGAGTAGACGGCTCCCACCCGGCCGTATATATGCATCGGCCGGGTGGGAAGTGGTTAATATATTACTGTTTACACTGTGTTTGTGCTGCCAGGGCTCTTGATTGGATAGTAGAATGGCTGGATTTTGATTTTGTGCAAAGTCCAGTTGTCCCTCTATTACTGATAAAAGTAAAAAAAAAAAAAAGTAAGAACCATTACAGGTTATGATTGATTGTACTCTCCTAAGCAATGTAATGTATGCTGTCTTTTTTGGCATGGGGTGGATGATTATTTGATTTGGAATCATTGTTCCCTTTGAGAAAAAAAAAAATTGCATGGCTTGAGAGGAGCCTTAGGAAATTCTAAAACCACTATTTGGAGTCAAATAAGTAACCCCTTAGGCATTGGAAGTAAGTGTTATACTATGACAGACAGAGATAAATTTAAATGTAATGCAGACTGAATATTATGGTCTAAAGTGGGATGCACACTATAAATTGGGCGAACAATCGTCTGACTTTCCTTGTTGTTTCACAGCAAATCGGAACCGATGAATGAAAATTCGTACAAAAATTCTTGTACGACAAAGGCTTTTTTTTGTTGGTTTCTGATCATGTGCAGTCTTTCTTTTACAACTTTTCTTGTGCGAAAATGGAACAAAAACGGTACACATTAAATGGAAATCTTTCATTCTGTTACCACATGAGAAAAATTTTGGAGTTTGTCCACTTCGGGAATTCTTGGACAAACAATCGCGGTCGAAAGTTGCGTGCACACTATATGAAAATCGTATGAAAATGTTTTCCTGATTTTCTTCTAGTGTGTATGAGCCTTTACTTTTAATGTAAGAGCAGTGGGGATTATTACACCATATACCCTATCAGGTGTCAGAACCATGCTCCACTTTTTCCCAGCAGCTGGACCTGGTGCTCTAAAGAATGAAAACGTTTATGTGCTTGGGACAGTCCAGGGCAAATGGGGTGGGTGTCACGTCACATTCGGCTACCCATTACATTTTGCTACCCGCTGGAGTGCGCATGCGTGATGCCGCCATATGCGTTCCAACACAGGGCCCCTTGCGGGTTTGCTTCGCTCGCCACACTTTGGGCACGGCCTCGATTCACTCTGCATAATTATAATCTGACTCTATGTCCACTTGGATGGTGGGGCTTGAACCTGGACTTGGGTGGAACGCATATGGCGGCATCGCACATGTGCAGTCCAGTGGGTAGCCAAATGTGATGGGTCACCATATGTGACGAAACATGGGCACACATGGCTCTTTTGTTTAATCAAATGAAAAATACATACATATAGAAGGTTAAAGAAGGTCCTTGGACCCTTTTGTATGTAAACCACAAAGCTATGGAAGAATATGATGTACATGTACTGAGGTCTAACAAGTTAAATCAGCATAATTATTTATTTATTTTATTCATAATCCATTTTTTGTCTAACAGGCTCATGAAGCTTACCGTAGCTTTTGGTATTTATCTGAACGTGGACTTTGACACTTTTTTTGACTTTGTCAAAAAATGTTTTGGCAAATGTAAACGATTTACCCCGAATTAGGTGAAGGGCAAGGAGAGATGTAGACTTATCTCAACTAGTAGGCAACAGCAAATTAGGCATATAGACTAACTGGGGTTCAAGCAAGAGTTTGCACCACTTATCCTTTTACGGTAGATCTTGCCAAAAAGTAGATCTGTTGTGGGACATTGTTTAAATTATGGCTGAGCTCTGCATTTTTATCCCCATCTCATTGAACTGCATCAAGTCAAGTAAACTGGGGAGGGGGGGTTACTCAGACATGTAGGATGGTTTGTTTAATCAATTTGATTAGGCTGTTTGTTTGGCATTTTGGGTGCCTGTGTGACAAGGGAGTAGTAGAAGTTGATCTTATTTGGACTTGATACAATTAGCCTCTCTTCTGGTCAGAAAGGTGGGAGAGTTGATTTAATTAGATTTGGATGAACTATTTTGTGTGATTTGGTATTTTGATGCCTCTATGACAGAGTTAACAAACCAAATATGAATCTGATATTGTAAAAGCAGCAACATTTCAACCTATTCACTAATGCAAACATGCACCAAACAATAATAATTTATTATATGGCACGTTTTATATAGTTTGTTAATATTAATGTGTGCTTTGCATTTAGAAAAAAAATGACACTTTTTTTTGCTTCAGTAAACACATGAATGATATTTTGTGGAATTTTTAGGCTGGAAGAAAATTAAGGTAGACAAGTAAATGTCTTTTGGCGCCCGCTAACATTTCAGGATCATTTAAACACTAAGGTTTATTTTTAGTTCCAGTATTATTCCTCTATCTAATGCTGGCTTTAGCAGGTCCAACATTACTCCTGCCCTAATATCCCTACCAAACCAAAAATGCTGTGGTTGGCTTAGTATTTCCAGCTGCTGAGATTTCTTCAAAATCTTTTTTTGGGACTAACTGATATTTTACCAAGAATCACTTGAAACCTAAAGATTCTCTCTTATTTTTGTCTAAAACCATCAATATTAAGAATACACATATATGCACTGACAATTGTTCAGGACTTTTTTTTTACCAGAAGGCTAGCTGTAAAAAAACTTTTTTAGAAGCACATATGGAAAAAATGTAGTTAGGACTAAATGGCATAGCAAGAATAGGTGGATTCTTAGCTCCATTGGTAAATAAACCTCCGAAAGTGTAAGGGCACAAGATTACCACTCATAAGTAGTGTTGGGACCAGACCAGGTCATCTACGGCCCAGAACAAAGATGCCAAATTTTGAATCTCTCCCCCTTCTGGGTGGGGAAGGGGGTAGGAATATCCCAAAATATATGTAATGGTTGTGGCATGCGTTAAAATAATGAAATAATGCCAATGGTTGTGAAGTGTTTAATTAGCTGTGCACATACTGTCCTACAGTAATATATGGAGCTAACAGTGGGAAAGGAAGAAATGCCTCAGCATCGGTGTGAGGAAAAAATGCCCCTGCTTTGGTAGATTCCATGAAAGGTAAAATTGACCCTGCCTTGGTTAGTCACTAGCAGAAAACAATGCTGTTGCATTATTGTCTATATGGAAAAAAATGGCAATGCATCTGTATCGGTGCAATTTAAAAATGCCGCTGCATCAGTGGTATCAGTCTAAGCCTTTGTACACGGTCGGAGAGTCCGACAATCAAATCCGTCGGATTTTGTCCGACGGATCTTGTCCAAAACTGTTGCATACACACGGTCGGACAAAGTTGTCGGAAAATCCGATCTTTCAGAACGTGATGACGTTATTTCGTTACGATGGGACTACGTTCAGGCTAGTAGCCAATAGCTTTGATTTAGGAATTTGATCTGAGCATGCGTGGCACTTTGTCCGATCGGAATTCTCTACACATGATCGGAGTATGTCCGATCGAAGCATTTTGGAAAATTTGGTCCGACGGAAACAGTCCGATGCAGACCACACACAGTCCGAATATGCGATAAAACGCTCTGATCGGACACATCCCGTAGGAATCTCCGATCGTGTGTACAAGGGCTTAGGAGGACTGCTTTGGCAACATGTCGGTGGGATGAAGAAGTTGAGCTGGTGTGGGGGACTCTGTGGGGTTTATTTAACCAAAGGGTCCTGTGTGGCTTTAGGAGAGGGAAGTCAGGTGGCTTTTTGGCTCTTTTAGGCTTTGAGAGGGAGAGGGGGTTGAGAGTTGTTCCTCCCAACCTCTGTATATTTATAGTTCAGACTTTTCTCCCAGTGCGGCACCTGCTTAGGAATGAAGGCAACTGCTCCCTCTTCCTATATCTGGTTATGTAATATGTGACATGATGAGAGAGATACAAGAAAATGGGCAGTCTACCCTCGCCTATACTGGGAAGGAGGTCTCTTCTCATTGGGGATCCCTCTCCTGCTTTCTTCCACCCATTAGGCTACTTTTGGAGGGAAGAGAGAGCAGAATCCTCTCTCCAGCAGCTATCATGGCCCCTGCTGTGCCTTACAGGAATGATACTACACTCATACCTGTCAATCATACACTCGTCGAGCTCCCCACAATGCAATGTGCGCTGCACAGTGCATTCTATGTCTTGATTGGGCAAAGCTGTGCCCAGTCAGGACACAGTGAATAGCTGTTGTTAAGGAGTGGGCCTGGAAGCCAGCTGCCACGTCCTTAACAAAGTATGAGTCATCAGCTGTTAATAGGCTTCCCAGCTGGCAGCTGAATAAAAAATAAACATTGCCATCATTTGGGTCTGGTATGTATTTTGAGGGGGAACCCTATACCAAAATGTAAAATAACCCAACGTAGGGTCCCCCAAAATCCATACCAGACCCTTAATTGAGCACACAGCCTGCCAGGCTATGAAGGGGGGGGGGGGTGAGTGCCCCCAGGGCCTCTTCCCTACAACCCTGGGCTGTGGTTGTAGGGGTCCAAGGGCAAGGGTTCAATGTCATCTGGAAGCTCCTTTTAACAAGTACATTGTACTCCTACTCATTCACCAAAAAAAGTGTCTGGCACCAATACCTTTTTTTGGCTAATAACTTGCATATAAGCCTTAAAAATGGGGACTTTTGATTTTTCATGTTCGGGTCTCATAGACTTTAATAGAGTTTGCAGCTCTGAGCCCTGTTCAGGAATTCGCTATTGGTTACTTTTTATAGGGTTGGGGCATTCATACTGTGGGTTTCTGCTATAACATACTACTTGGCCATGCCTGACAAAAAGCATTTGTCACCCGCAACTAGGGATGAGCCGAACACCCCCCTGTTCGGTTCGCACCAGAACCTGCGAACAGACCTAAACTTCGTGTGAACTTTAGAACCCTATTAAAGTCTATGGGACTCGAATGTTCACAATCGAAAGTGTTAATTTTAAAGGGTAATATGCAGGTTACTGTCCTAAAAAGTGTTTGGGGACCCGGGTCCTGCCCCAGGGGACATTGATCAATGCAAAAAAAAGTTTTAAAAACGGACGTTTTTTTCAGGAGCAGTGATTTTAATAATGATTAAAGTGAAACAATAAAAGTGTAATATTCCTTTAAATTTCGTAGCTGGGGGGTATCTATAGTATGCCTGTGAAGGGGCGCATGTTTCTGCTGCTTAGAACTGTCCCTGCACAAAGTGTCATTTGTGCAGGAAAAAAAGTCTTTTAAAATCACTTGCGGCTATTGTCGGGTCCCGTAATACAGAGAACACTCAATGAGTGTTCTCTGCATTAGCCGACAATTCATTCATTCATTGATAAAAAAAAAAAAAAAGCGTGGGGGTTCCCCTAAATTCAATTACCAGGCCCTTCAGGTCTGACATTGATATTAAGGGGAACCCCGTGTCAAATTTAAAAAAAAATTGACGTGGGGGTCCCCCTAAATATCCATAACCAGACCCTTCAGGTCTGATATGGATATTAAGGGGAACCCCGCATCAAATTAAAAAAAAATTGACGTGGGGGTCCCCCTAAAAATCCATATCAGACCCTTTATCCGAGCACGCAACCTGGCAGGCCACAGGAAAAGAGGGGGGGACGAGAGAGCGGCCCCCCCTCCCTCCTGAACCGTACCAGGCCACATACCCTCAACATTGGGAGGATGCTTTGGGGGTCTGTGACCCCTCAAAGCACCTTGTCCCCATGTTGATGAAGACAAGGGCCTCATCCTCACAACCCTGGCCGTTGGTTGTGAGGGTCTGCGGGCGGGGGGCTTATCAGAATCTGGAAGCCCCCTTTAACAAGGGGACCCCCAGATCCCGCCCCCCCCCCTGTTTGAAATGGTAAGGGAGTACAAAAGTACCCCTACCATTTCACAAAGAAAGTGTCAAAATGGTTAAATAAGACAAACACACTTTTGAAAAATTCCTTTATTAAAAATAAAAAAAATAAAAAAATAATTCCAGTGGTGCTAATCCACTCTTGCTATCCAGCGACGGGTCTCCGGGGTCCAGCGATGGATGATCATATCCAGCGACGGGGGATCTCTCAGTCCAGCGCTGTCCATACATCCGTCTTTTGTCTCCACTCCGGAGACACTGCAGAGAGCCCAGCGCTGACGTTTCTTATATTAGGAGGGCGGGGCCACCCGTCACCTGACCCCGCCCCTCTGACGCTGGAGAGGGAAGCCAGGGGTTCCCCAGTGACGTGTGGATGACCCCGCCCCCTCTGATGTAACGCAGGTTTCCGTTACATCAGAGGGGGCGGGGTCACCCATACGTCACTGGGGAACCCCTGGCTCCCTTCACCAGCGTCAGAGGGGGCGGGGTCAGGTGACGGCTGGCCCCGCCCTCCTAATATAAGAAACGTCAGCGCTGGGCTTTCTGCAGTGTCTCCGCAGTGGAGACAGAAGAAGGATGTATGGACAGCGCTGGACTGAGAGATCCCCCGTCGCTGGATATGATCATCCATCGCTGGACCCCGGAGACCCGTCGCTGGATAGCAGGAGTGGATTAGCACCGCTGGAATCTTTTTTTAATTTTTTTTATTTTTAATAAAGGAATTTTTCAAAAGTGTGTTTGTCTTATTTAACCATTTTGACACTTTCTTTGTGAAATGGTAGGGGTACTTTTACCCTTACCATTTCAAACAGGGGGGGGGCGGGATCTGGGGGTCCCCTTGTTAAAGGGGGCTTCCAGATTCTGATAAGCCCCCCGCCCGCAGACCCTCACAACCAACGGCCAGGGTTGTGAGGATGAGGCCCTTGTCTTCATCAACATGGGGACAAGGTGCTTTGAGGGGTCACAGACCCCCAAAGCATTCTCCCAATGTTGAGGGTATGTGGCCTGGTACGGTTCAGGAGGGAGGGGGGGCCGCTCTCTCGTCCCCCCCTCTTTTCCTGCGGCCTGCCAGGTTGCGTGCTCGGATAAAGGGTCTGATATGGATTTTTAGGGGGACCCCACGTCAATTTTTTTTTAATTTGATGCGGGGTTCCCCTTAATATCCATATCAGACCTGAAGGGTCTGGTATGGATATTTGGGGGGACCCCCACGTCAATTTTTTTTTTTTATTTGACACGGGGTTCCCCTTAATATCCATGTCAGACCTGAAGGGCCTGGTAATTGAATTTAGGGGAACCCCCACGCTTTTTTTTTAATTTTTTTATTTTTTATCAATGAATGAATGAATTGTCGGCTAATGCAGAGAACACTCATTGAGTGTTCTCTGTATTACGGGACCCGACAATAGCCGCAAGTGATTTTAAAAGACTTTTTTTCCTGCACAAATGACACTTTGTGCAGGGACAGTTCTAAGCAGCAGAAACATGCGCCCCTTCACAGGCATACTATAGATACCCCCCAGCTACGAAATTTAAAGGAATATTACACTTTTATTGTTTCACTTTAATCATTATTAAAATCACTGCTCCTGAAAAAACGGCCGTTTTTAAAACTTTTTTTTGCATTGATCCATGTCCCCTGGGGCAGGACCCGGGTCCCCAAACACTTTTTAGGACAGTAACCTGCATATTACCCTTTAAAATTAGCACTTTAGATTTCTCCCATAGACTTGTATAGGATGTTCCGGCTTTTCGAATTTGCTGCGAACAGCCCAAATTGTTCACTGTTCGCTGAACAGGCGAACAGGCAATGTTCGAGTAGAACATGAGTTCGACTCAAACTCGAAGCTCATCCCTACCCGCAACATAGCAGCTTTATGAAGTTTGCCACACTGTGATTTCATTTTGATTATATGTATGGGATGCAGAGTCTAGTCTAGGGAGGGGCACTGGCAGACATTTTTTTTTGCGGACAATTTATTGGGGCAATGGCTGCTGTTAACGCTTCAATAATCACGTCACCATGATTGATATGGTGTCAGGATGATTGAAGCACATTATTTCTGTTATTACATTGTTATATAAAATTAAATAGTTCAACTTATTATAATGCAGATTCAGTGGGAGCCCTGAGCGTGTCACTTGCCACGTCACCTGCCTTTTGATGCGGATTGTCATTTGCCACATCACCAGCCTTCAGATGTGGATTGTCACTTGCCATGTCGCCTGCCACCAGATGCAGATTGTCACTTGCCACGTCACCTGCCACAAGTTGCAGATCGTCACTTGCCTTGCCTTGTCTGAGTGAAGGCAGGCAGCAGAGAGATGATGCAATCTTTCTTCTGCCCGTGGCTGCACAGTGAGGGTGGAACTGCGGTAATGAAGACTGGCCTGCCCACCCACTCACCTGCCGACTAGCCTGTTCCACCGCTCACCCACTGACCTGCTGACTGGCCTGCCTTCTCACTCACCCGCTGGCCCGCTAACTCGTCTGCCCACTCACCCTCTGGCCTGCTGACTGGTCCGCCCACTCACCTGCCGGCCTGCTGACTGGCCTGCCCACTCACCCGCCAGTCTGTCACTACTTTTTCTGGGGATGGGGGTGGGAATTGCCCCATTGCCACCCCTGGATCCGCCCCTGCTGGGATGAATTTTTGAAACAAAAATAAAGATGTGTGAATTGTCAATGAAGTCTTTTGTACAGACCCCTGTGGAGTATAAGATGAAGTACTATACAACTGCCTGGGTGCTTGGATCAAAGCATGAGGGATAATATTCAAATAAGGTATGCAATCCTGTAATTTTTTCACCTGGGAGTTGAATAGGACACAGATGTTAGTATTCTTTACATGGTTCATTAATCTAATAACTCTACAGACACCTCTTCTTACTGGAGTTACCTTTTCAGGGTTTTGCTGCTGCTAGATTTGCTTCATATCCCTTAGGAAATTTTTATAGTGTGCCTCTATTAATATCAGAAATTTGAGATTAAACATCCTCATCAGATACAAATTGTATTCTACCAATAAAATCAAAACACAGATATGCGGGTTCGTCCTTTGCATGAACACAATGTTCCATAAAGATTTAGGCCCATAGCAAGAAAATAAACAAAACTGTCTTAGACAATGTACTTCTTTGGATTTCAAACAACATATCAACCATTACAATTTACTTTGATTCTATGCTAAATCTAACCGATTCCCCACCTTTGATTACAGAAAGTTGCTTATAGCTACCTTGAAGGGGTTTGTAACATTCACTGCTAGGACTATTGAAGACCAAGTGCATTCAACCTCTAAGGCCGCGTACACATGGGCGGACTGTTCGCCCAACTTTGTCCGCTGAACAGTGTTTGGGCGGACAGTCCGCTCGTGTGTGGGCTTTCAGCGGACAGTTTCAGCGGACAGTTGGACGGACAAGGTTTTTCGGAATTTCCGAAAAACTGTCTGCTGAAACCTTGTTTCAGCGAACAGTCCGCTCATGTGTAGGCTTGTTCGTCAAACAAAGTTGCGCGCATGCTCAGAAAGGATTTTCACGCCGAAAGCTATAATGCAGTGTATAGGACGTCGTATTTTTCGTCCCGTCGTACGTGCCGTTCACGTCATCGCGCACGGTTTCAGCAAACTGTTCGTTCGTCGTGTGTGGCCATGTCCGTCCATGCTAATTTTGAGCGGACTGTTTGCCGAAACTGTTGGACGGACAAAGTTGGGCGAACAGTCCGCCCGTGTGTACGCGGCCTAACTGTGGAAGGTTTACTGGCCATTTTTATTCTGACTATTGTTCCCCTTTAACTACTCTTACCAAACATTTTTTAGACATTACCCAAAGTTCAGTGCAATAAAAAAATCTACTTTGCTTCACCTTTAATAACGATTAATCTGTCAAACATATTTATAGATTCTAAACTGTTCCACATGAATTAAATTATCTAAAGTGCTAAAGACATACAAACCAATCATGAGTCAGGTTCTTATACCTATGGCATTTAAGACATGACAAAATAAAGTAATAACTAATCAAGGACTTTGATTAGTTGCTGCTTTTAATACATAAACCCCTAAATTTCCTAAATTTGATCATTTTATTTATTTTTATTTTTTTTGTTTGGATGTCAAAAAAACTGTTACTTAATCGCTTTTGAAACATTCTTCTGTTTTTTTGTTTTTTTGCACCAGCTGCTCAACAATATTCATAGCCAAGTTGCAGGATGAATAGGGTTTTGAAAGCAGCTGTTGAGAATTCTGTCAACAAATATATAACAGGTCTACATTATCCACTTTATTTTATCAAAAACACAAGGCAACAATAAAAACTCTACAAAAGGCCTTAGACTTAGACTGTGTAGGTGTGTGTCTGAAGGCCAAGAAAACGCAACAAACCAATGCTATAACTTTGCCAGAGAAAGCTAATTACTATTTTCCACCGTCAGTAAATTACTTCCAGTCCGTTGGATAGATTTCACCTTTGTCAATGATTATATTGTCTTGTAACACATCCAGAGATGAGAAGTCATTTGGACTTCATCTCATATGCTAATGAAGTCCTACAGTGAAAATCATTGAGGAAAAAGGAGCCACATTTGAGAGTAATTGCTAGCGCATGTTTTTCCTTGTGAATCCATTGCCATTTTGGAATATGGTTATTTTGCCCTAAAAACTTTGACCTTACTACCCATTTATAAATCCTCTCTTCTAGAGCTATGCTTTAAATAGTCAAATGATAACATTTTTGGTTATGTAAATACTTAGGAATATTTGATCAAATGTCTATAACATCCTACCCCTAGCCAATTTATATATATATATATATATATATATATATATATATATATATATATATATATATATATATATATATATATATATATATATATATATATATATATATATAGCTGCTTATAGAAAATACTGAAACTGTAGATCTCATCCTCAATCAAATTATATTTAGTTTGGTAAAAAAACTGTGTATCCTTAAAGTGTTTGTTACCCCCACATTTTATGTGTATATGTATGTTGTACTGTGTACTCGTGTTTAAAAGTATCCTGGTCTCTTTGCATTTCTTCCTTTGTGTGAAATAACAGTTGTTCCTGCCAGTTCCCTGCTTTCCTATTTCAAATTGACCTTACTAGGTATGAAAGTACATCCATCTCAGCATGATCAGCTTTCTGGCTGTGCTAGGAGCACAGCCTGCTTGTCCCCCAATGATTAGACTTGTGTTGACACCCCCCCCCCCCATTTTTCCCTAATTTCTGTTTTATACTAAATGGTTTGTTTTACAAAGTAAGGGTTCACATACAGTATACTTTAAAGCGGAACTATACTCACTCCCCCTTCATCAAGCTCCCTCCCTGGTCGCTGATATCTTCGTCCTATCATCTTCTGCAATAAAAACCTTATCTGTTGCAAATTTTCAGTTTTTCAGTTAAAGTGATATTAAAGGCTAATTTATTTAAGTAAAATAAAAAACGTGTGTGCAACAATATTGCTTTGTGCAACGATATTGAACAGAGCTGTCTCTTACCTCTGTTTTTGCAGTCCCCTACTGGCGCTGTCTGCTCCTCCTTCCTGCGGGTGCTTCCTCAGCAAGTTGTGTGCTAAGGGGGCACACATGCACGCGTTCCCAAGCCAGGCTGTGTGTGTTCATAGATGCCCCGGTTCCCCCCTCACAGGATTAGATTGACAGCAGCAAAAGCCTATGGCTCTCGCTGCTCTCAGTGTTTCCTGTGAAAGCAGAAAGAGAGACAAGGGGTGTTGCAGCCAGGACATCGCTGGATCAGTGGAGGGGTCAAGTAAGCGTGGGGGGAGGGGGAACACAACAAATAGTTGGACGTTTTTACCTTAAAGTGATTGTAAAGTCTTGTTTTTGTTTCTATAAAAATAACAAACATGTTAAATTTACCTGCTCTGTTGCAGTGGATTTGCACAGAGCAACCTCAATCCTCCTCTTCTTGGGTGCCTCTTCTGTGCTTCTGGCTCCTCCCTCCTGTTGAGTGTCCCCACAGCAAGCAGCTTGCTCTGGGAGACCTGAGCTGAGCTGCTGCTCTGTGTGTCCATTCAGACACAGCGCTGTGGTTCGGCTGGGCCCCCTCTCTCTCCTGATTGGCTAACTGACTTTGATTGACAACAGCGGGAGCCAATGGCGCCACTGCTGTGTCTCAGCCAATCAGGAGGGAGACAGCCGAGACACTCATGGACATTGCTGGATCTGGATAGGGCTCTGGTAAGTATTAGGAGGGCTGAGGGGAGTTGTTGCACAAAGAAGGCTTTTTATCTTAATGCATAGAATGCATTAAGATAAAAAACCTTATGACTTTACAACCACTTTAATGCAGGGAAAAGTAAAAAGCTTTTTGACATTAGAACAACTTTAAAGTTCCACTTTAACAACTGTCATGGGGGTAAATTTATAAAGTAGTGACTGTGGCATTCACCATAGATGAATGTTCCTAGTGAATGTGTTTTAGTTTACAGTAACTGATTTACCAGTAGCAAATGTTTGGTAAATGTCATATTCACTGTTTTTAAGTAGTTGTGGACACTGGATGTGCCATGTCCAAAACTGGACAATAAACAAGTGTCCAAAAAGTTTCATATATCTTGCCCTTCTTCATCTCTGCTGTTCTACACCCTCACTCTTGCCACTAAGGGCCGGTTCACACTGCAGGCGAGGCGAGGCGACTCCGACTTGCCTCGCCGCGACCTGCCGCGGCCTCAGCGGCGACTTGCAAATGACTTCTGTATAGAAGTCAATGCAAGTCGCCCCGAGGTCGCCCAAAAGTAGTACAGGAACCTTTTTTCTGAGTCGGAGCGACTCGAGTCGCTCCTCTCAGAACGGTTCCATTGTACAGAACGGGGGCGACTTGCGAGAGCGAGGCGAGGCGAGTCGTGTCGCCTCACATCGCCCGCTGTGTGAACTGGCTCTAATTCCTGACTGTCAGGAATGAGCTTCATATTGGAAACATTCTTATGTATGAAGGATTCTTCTAATACAAAGTATTCCAGCAGTCAGTGATGCCACATGTGCTATCCAAGGAGTGGGTCTAGTGTGCCAGTGGTGGCTTTGAATGACCCAGCCCAACAAAGGTTTCCAAACTTTGGGGTGCCTTGTTACACTGCAGTGCTGACACATCTGTACACCTACAGATTCTGACTGTTATGTAAGTGAAATATTGCCTTGTTTCTAATTAAATATATACTATTAATACATTCCTGCACCATTCTTGTTTTTACCTTTGTACCAGCTAAATCATCCCTGATCATAAAGGAGCTGCAGAATTTGTAGCAGTAACCATTCTGGTTTGTGCATGTTAAACTATGTAAGCTATTGCATGTGTGTGTTTTTTTACCTTATCCAGCCTGCATAAAAACTACCTGGTACAATATCAATGATGTAATAAAAAAGCTACAGTGTCCCTAGAAGTGATTGAAGCTTAAAATGTATTATACCAAAAATAAAACTGCGGTAGTTGGGAAAGCCTAAAATTTGTCTTTCCAGTGCAGACTTCTTAGAACAGTGTTCAGCCAATCTAACGAGCAGGAAATCGATTACTGGGGGAATTCTGCATTTCAAAAAAGTCACGTTACCGTATTGCAAGGAAGCCTCATATAACTTAAAATTATAACATATTTTTTTGTTTATTTAGTAAAAATTGAGTTTTCCTCGAAAGCTGCCATGATGCCTAATCAATAATGCAAACTAATTTTAATCAAGACAACATGAAAAAAGCAATGGTGAATATAAAGCTCAGAGCAGAGGTGCCCCCTAAAAGAACTTTGGAAAAGTGATGGTAAAATCAGAGATGTGACAAACTCAAATTGCTATACCTTAAAAACAAACTTACCTTAGGTTTTTTTTAATCCAAAATATTTCACTTTTTACCCAGGACACCCCAATTTTATTTTTTTAAGAGATTTTACCTTATTTGACTCTCCGGGGTCTTCTGGACTACTTTGGTTAGACTCTAGGACTTCTCGTATTAAGAGCAACGCTTTGCCTTTACTTTGATGTTAAAGTATGTGTGTCGACAGATATATTCTCCACATATCTTATCAGTGGTCTCCTATTTTTTATTTTTTTTTATATTCTTTATTTTTCCATTTTTAGATAACATATACAAATACAAATACCGGTTATACAAATAGTGCATTGTCCCCTCCTTGGGCATTCAATTATGTTATCAAACAATAAACAACCCCCCCCCCCCAAAAAAAAAGACCAAATTGTAACCCCCTCCCTCTCCTCTATTCCTCTCCATCCCCATTACCCTCCATCCTTTCAAGATATTCCTTATTCAGAAATGATCCCCATTGTTGCCATTTCCTTTGGTATTTTTGTCCTGATTCCTCTAATTTCTGTATAGACTCCTCTATTACCCTTATGTATTCAACTTTCCGCACCCACTCTGATATTGTCGGGACCTGCACAGATTTCCAGTACCGTGGAATCAGGGCTTTAGCTGCGTTCAACAGATCTGGGGTCATTGTGCTTCTATATTGTGAAATCCCCTTCTCTGTGTCGTGGAACAAACATTCCCATGGGGATTTTCCAATCCTTTCCCCTGTTACAAGAAATATCATTTCTATTATTTTCTCCCAGAAAGGGGCTATTTTGGGACAGTCCCACCATATGTGCTTAAAGGTCCCTAGTCCATTACATTCCCTCCAGCAAGATGCCCGGTTTTCTTCTCCAAACCTCTGTACTCTTTGGGGGGTCAAGTACCACCTCGCTAATAAATTTGTAGGACATTTCGATTGTATGAACATCCCTTGGAAGGGAGTGGGTCATTTTAATTATTTTTCCCCTATGCTCCTCATTTCTTAGTGGGCCGATCTCCCATTCCCATTTCCCCAAATAGGCTGGAAGCTCGAGGTCTACCTCTTGCCTTAATATTTTATATATTTTGGAGACCCTTTTCTTTAAGCATTGTGAATCTTTAGGTAGTTTCTCTAGTGGTTTGAGTTGTGTCTTGCATCTCAGAGGCTGTGGGGTAACCCTTGAATAAAATGTGCCATTTGAGTGTATCTCCATCTATCTAGAGGCATCTGCCCCCATTCTTGTGTAATTTCCCTAAACGTGCTTATCCTATTTCCTTTCATTACTTTCACTAGTGTTATTTCCCCTTTCTTTGCCCACCTACTAATGTATAGACACTCCTCTTTCCCTGGAAGAAAATAATTAGTGTCTAAAAGTGACATTAATGGCGAATTATAGTGCCAATTGTGGCTCTTATTAATTTTATCCCAAATTTTTAATGTGTGTCTTGTTAAAGTGCAGGTGCTACTCCCTAAGTCCCTATAATGAGGTGGTATCCATAACATCTTAACTAACTTCGTGCTACTTAATATGTCTTCCAACTCTACCCAGCTCTTATCTTGGTTATTATGACTCCAATCAGCTACCCTTGAGATCACTATCGCTTCGTAATATTTTTTAAAATCTGGCAATGCTACACCTCCTCTATCTTTCGCCTTCACTAAAACTTTGTAAGCAATCCATGGGTTTTTACGGGCCCATATGTACGCCACTATCATTGATTTCAACTTTTTAAAGAAGCTTGAGGGTAGGGGGACGGGGATCATTTGAAACGTATAGATTACCAATGGTAGTATGAATATTTTAATTGCATTTATCCTCCCCATCCATGTAAGGGCTTTGTATCTCATTTTGTTTATATTATCTTTAACTTTATTCAACAAGGGTAAATAGTTAGCTACATATAGGTTGGATATTTGCGCCGTCAATTTTATACCTAGGTAGGTCAGTTCTCCTTTGCACCACTTAAATGGGAGGTGGGCGGCCAGTGCTGTCTGTTCTTCCTCCAATAAATTCAAGTTTAGGATCCCTCGACTTAGTCATGTTTATTTTGAAGTTGGACAGTCGCCCATACTGCTCAAACTCTTTAAGGAGAGGTGGGATTGTAGTTCTTGGGTTAACTATATACAACAATACGTCATCTGCAAATGCAGCGGCCTTATATTCCCTCTCACCCACCCAAATACCCCGGACATCCCGGTTCCTCCGGATTGCTACCAACAGAGGTTCCAAGGCGATCACAAACAGGATCGGCGAGAGGGGGCATCCCTGCCTCGTCCCGTTAAACAATTCCAGGGGGCGAGACAGGGACCCATTCACTCTAATTCTAGCTGTCGGGTGTAAGTACAAAGATTTAAGCCATCCCATCATCCTCCCGCCCAATCCCATGTAAACTAATGTCTCGTGTATGAACTCCCAATCGACTCTATCGAAGGCCTTTTCAGCATCTACCGATAGCAGCACTGTTGGGATCTCTCTCCTAATAGCTTCCTGGGTCAGAACAATGGACTTCAGGGAGTTGTCTCTCCCATCTCTCCCCTGAATAAACCCTGCCTGGTCTGAATGGACCCATTTCAGGAGGTCTCCTACTTCTTAGTTGAAGACAACTGACCTTTGTTTCTTAAGATTTGTTGAAGTTGTTTCTGCAACTGCTATTAAAATTTTTCTTCTATTTTCCTGTTTTATGGTTATAAGTTATGACTTAGCCAAATGGCTATTCCAACTAGTAGGGTAGTAGATACAAAATCTAGCACTTACTAGAGTTTGCACTCTGTTATTCAACAAGATTGACGTGTTGAAGCCCATCTGCCAAGCGTTTTCTTTCTGTTATTTTGAAGTAATTTTGTTAATTGTGAAAATTTGCATTATGGGGAAATTTAAATCTTTTATTGTGTCCTTTAGCTTTTTAAAGTGGAGAGGCTCCTTGATTTCCAAGTTCAGTTCTAGATGTTGAGCCATTAGGATTGCAAAAAAGTGAATGAATTCTCTTCTATGTCTTCCAGTAAGCCATAGAAAGTGAATGTTTTGAATGTGGTCTAGAAGAAAGTCTTTTTGCTTTCATATAGAAAGCTCAGCAAAGAGTTTAAGTATCTTTAAAAAAATGGATAAATGGCTTTCTGTCATGCCAGAAAAAACGATTAGTGCATTTCCCATTTTTGAAGCACATTTTGTAACCTATGGTGATTTGTAAACATTTAAAGCACAAATCCTTTAATCATAATTTTTCAGATAAAACAGAGCGCTCAAATACATCTGTGAAAGTCTTTTTCTCAACATCGACATCCAGATTAGGAAGCAGCATTGCCAGGCAGTGTTTTTCCTACTGTTTTGGTTAAAAAGGAATTTTAAAATAATATTACAAAATTGGAAAATATCGAGGTCTGTGGGCTGGCATCATTAGTAAGAATGTCCAAAATTCTTTCAGGGAATGTTTTCAATTATTAATAAAGCAAATGTTTGTCATAATACTTAAATACATAAGTGCAGGGAAATTCTTAGTAGGAAACATGTAAGTAACAGATTTTATTATTGCTTATATTATTATTTACATTAATAAACATTTATAATCACATTTACGCTTCTCCACGCAGAAACTTGACTTGGTTTTATAGTGTTCTGTTGGGTCATGTGCCACATTTGGCTGTAGTTAAAAAAAAAAAATAACATTATACATTAACAGTCATGAAATAAAACTTCAAAAAACAAATTAAACGAAAAGCTGCAAAAGTGCATAAGGATATTGCTAAATTACATATGAATATTTTTAACAGTAAGGTTATGGCTACATGGCTGATATTTTTAATCTTAGCCCCCGTAAGAAATACAATTGTGAATATGGAGATACTATGAAAATGGTTAGGGTTAAGGCTACATTGGTCATTTTAATTGATTGCTACAGAATTAACCACTTGCTGGCACTAACCTCTTTAGCAGCGCAGTGAAATGGTGGTTAATTTCACAGGGGCTAAGATTAAAAAAATCAGCCATGTAGCCATAACCTTACTGTTTGTTAAAAATATTCATATGTAATTTAGCAATATCCTTATGCACTTTTGCAGCTTTTCGTTTTATTTGTTTTTTGAAGTTTTATTTAGTCCTTCAGCAAAGCACATGGTACAATTAACAAAGAATAGCACAACACATACAAAATTTGTAACATTGGAGTCTGAGGGAAATTAAATCTACAATAAAGACAATTTAACCTGGATATCATAGTAAGACCCAAGAATTCCATGTACACACGAGGCAACAGTTTATTCAACCAAAAATGCATTTCCTGACCCCATAGAGCTGCTTAAGCTAAAGGAGCTTATTTTCTAAAATGTTATATAGGAATTCTAGAGTGGCCCCAAAATATTGAAAGAGAGAAAAAGAAAAAAAAAGTGGGTCCACCAGCTGGCCCAAAAGTGTACATAGTATGATCTTTATGAAGGTAAATCCTCAGTGATCAGGTTGATAGATGTAAGGAGTAGTCCTGCGAATATTGGGAATTGTGCTAATAATACCACGCTTTATGGAACTGTTCATCTTTGCATTTTATAGCCGCTGTCAGGCATTCTATGTCATTAATCTAGTTTACCACTGCTGTTCATTGGCCAATTGTAGGTGGGTCTGTGCTTCTCATCTTTTGCGGAATGCAGACCTTGGTAGCATCAAGTAAGTAAATCAGGAGAGACTTCTTATATCTGCGCTTTGAGAGTGGGGTAATATGTAATAGGAATGTCTCCAGGTCTACCTCAAGGTATATATCAGCGAGTTTGTGGATCAGCCATCTAACATCTTCCCTGAAGGGTCATATACAGGGGCACAGCCAGAAGATATGTAGTTTAATGCCAAGTTCCTCTTGGCATGTCCAACACAATAGAGAGACGGAGGGATACATCTTATGAAGAAGAGTGGGTGTCCTATGCCAGCATGTCAGCAGTTTATATCCCATCAGAGTCCTATCTAGGTCCTATTCCCACTTCTGCAAAAAGGGGAGGGGTGGGGGGCAAATACCTCAGGCAGTTTATTTATAAGAGACTAGGAAATTGACAATATGTGGTGTAATGGGGAGGTATTCAAGCAGTGTTGAGTACAGACTGGTACCGTCATTCAAGCAAAACTGCTTGTATACCTCTCCACTCTCCACTCTCAATTGGAGAGTTGTTACAAAGTGACATATTTGCATAGCCCACCAGTGGCCTAGTGGAGGGAGATCATGTCTTGGATCTCTGGGATGGACTGCCATTGACTCCACTGTAGAAAATGTTTAATGCTGAACTGCTTAGTCAGGAGAATGTATGCACCTCCCTGACGGTATGATTATTTCCGATTTTAGGTGCTGAAAGGGGTACCATTATTTTGCATGGAAATTTGGCATTTTATATTGTAGCCCTTGTACACACGGTCGGAGATTCCGATGGAATGTGTCCCATTGGACCGTTTTGTCGGATATTCCGACTGTGTGTGGTCTCCATCGGACTGTTTCTGTCAGAATATCCGACGGACCAACTTTTCCAACTTGCCGGTAAAATTTTCCGACAAAATGCTCCGATCGGACATACTCTGATCATGTGTAGCATACTCCGACGGACAAAGTGCCACGCATGCTCAGATCAAATTCCTAGACCTAAGCTATTGGCTACTAGCCTGAACGTAGTCCCGTTGTAACGAAATAACGTCATCACGTTATGTACAATTGGATTTTCCGACAACTTTGTCCGACCGTGTGTATGCAACAGTTTCGGCCAAAACTAGAAATAATTATAACAAATAATAATATAATAATAATAAAAATTATTCAATAATGTAATCAAATCAAAAACACTGAAATATGCTGAGTTGCAGAATTGTCGCTGTCATTACTTTTAGTGTTTGATGATGAATTTCCCCACAAATTACTATCGCTCAATTCTGCGAGTGATTCTAATTTATTATCGCTGTTTTCTAGCTGTCTATAACTACTTTTGATGTAAAGGGACATTTTTTGGTTGATATGGACAATCTCCAGTTTCCTGGCATAAAGACCAGTATTTATAATATAAAAATGCATGCAGGACACTGGACAAACCACTAGGGACAAAGGGAATGTGTAATTATTTGATACAGTACTGTAATCTGTAAGATTACAGTATACTGTATCTATACTGTGTTTTATACTTTTTGAATTTGGCGCCGAACTCCGTCCCCGTGCGTCGCAACGCTCGCAGGGAACGGAGCTCGGCACTGTCACAGATCGAGCGAGACATGGTGGCTCGCTGCACACAATGGGGAGACATCGCTGGATCCAGGGGACAAGGTAAGTAACCCCCTACATGGATCCAGCAATGCGATCCCGAGTCTGGCTCGGGAATATCACTTATGGTAATTAAATCTCAACCCGAGCCAGACTCGGGAATACCGCCAGGGAAGTTAAAATAAGCATAGCTTACAATAAGGAAAACAGTTAATAAAGCTCTATCACGACTGTCATGCAGGTCTTTAGAGTTTATTGCAAGTACTTTAACACAACAGAGTGCCCCATAGTCCCACAACACAGGTACTTAATTATAAAAATAGCAACTTTGGTTAAAAAATTGTTATTGCCATGCCTCGATTTGCCTACTGCGCTTCACCATTGGTTTGTGAGTTCATCCATGATTTGCAGTTCATGTTCTGGAATCTATGTAAATGTTATTTATGAAACTTTTAGCTACCTGAGTTAAGTTTACTTTAAGGGAAACATGACCATATTGATATGTCAATAAATTAAATCAATCCATTCATTTTAAAATAATGCAAGTTTTTCATGATTTTACAAAACTTGTGTTAGCCTGTGTTGCTGACTACTCACTGTGAACCCGAAGAGCTAAATTATATTATTATGAATATATGATGATATACCACCATCATATTTAACATGCAATGTACACGAAACAAGCCATAAATGCCTACAATCTCAAAGGTGCATCCAAGGTGCATTTAGTATGGCAGGTGAATGTTTGATGGCATGCAGAGTTTTTTTTTTGCCAGATTTGCATATTTGGTTTATGCAGTATTGTCCCCAAAATACACTGCTATTTATATAAACCCCCATTTTTAATGAATACAGAGTTGCAGTAATGTGTGTCTTATATATCTTCCTGGAGTTCAGCTTTAAAGGGATTGTAAAGTCAGAAAGATTTTTATCTTAAGGCATTCCATGCCTTAAGATAAAAAGCCTTCTATGTGCAGCAGCCCCCCTCAGCCCCCCTAAAACTTACCTGAGGTCCCTCTCTGTTCAGCGATGTCCATGAGTGTCTCAGCCATCTGAGAATCTCCCTCCTGATTGGCTGAGACACAGCAGCGCCGTCATTGGCTATCGCTGCTGTCAATCAAGTCAGCTAGCCAATTAGGAGAGAGGGGATGGGGCCGGGCTCTGTGTCTGACTGGACACAGGGTGCTGTGACTAGGCTTGGGTGCACTGAACAGGAGGGAGGGGCCAGGATCACAGCAGCGACCCGAGAAGAGGCTGCTCTGTGCAAATCCACTGCAACAGAGTAGGTAAGTATAACATGTTTGTTATTTTTATAGGAAAAAAAACGAGACTTTACAATCACTTTAATCCTTACCTTGTATGAACAAAATGATCCACTGCACTATAACTCCAAAGACATGTTGGTAGGTTAATTGGCATCTGTCCAAAATTGGCCCTTGTATATGAATGTGAGTTGGGGACCTTGGATTGTGGGCTCCTTGAGGGTAGGGACTGATGTGAGTGTGTGATGTATGTGTAAATTGACAGTGCTATATGAGTACCTTAAATAAAATAATAATATAATAGATGAGCATATTAATGAGATGCAATGTACAGGAATAGGGATTAATTATAGACACACACACTCACTCAGGTTGAACTGGATGGACTGGTGTCTTTATTCAACCTTACTAACTATGTAACTATATAACAGATGCTTTGCCCTAGCCTCACTGGGTGCAAGCTCAGCAGTAGTTTGTAATACATTTTATAAGCATATATCCTGAGTATTTAAAAAGGTTACCCCACCAAAAAGCCACCTGAAAGGTTTTTATTTATCGGCTGCATTGACAGATGCACCTGCACCTCTTTTATACGTGTTTTACGCAATAAAGGGCTTATTCGTAAAGTACTCTATGACTAAGCTCTTTAATCCTAACCTGTTTGCTAATTCTTGCTGATAAAATATATCCCCACAATAATTCTGTCACACAAAACAAAAACAAATCACCAGATATCCTTTTAAAGTGATTGTAAAGTCTTGTTTTTTTTTTCAATAAAAATAACAAAACAAATGTTATACTTACCTGCCCTGTTGCAGTGTTTTTTTCACAGAGCAGCCTCCTCTTCTTGAATCCCACTTCAGCTCTCCTGCCCCCGCCCTCCTGTTTAGTGCCCCCAAAGCAATCAGCTTGCTATGGATGCACCCAAGCCAAGCCACAGCTCTGTGTAGCCAAAGACATGCTGGTAGGTTTATTGGCTTCTGTCCAAAATTGGCTCTAGTATATGAATGTGAGTTGGGGACCTTGAATTGTGGGCTCCTTGAGGGTAGGGACCAATGTGAGTGTGCGATGTATGTGTGGAGCGCTACGTAAATTGACGGCTTTATATGATTACCTTAAATAAATAATAATATAATAGATGAGCATCTTAATGAGTCACAATGTACAGGTTGAACTGAATGGACTAGTGTCTTTATTCAACCTTGCTTTCTATGTAACTATGGAGCTGCGGTTTGGTTCCACCCCGTCTTTCTCCTCATTGGCTAGCTGACTTTGATTGACAGCAGTGGGAGCCAATGGCGCCACTGCTGTGTCTCAGAAAATGAGGAGGGGAATCTCGGACAGCCGAGGCAGTTGTGGACATCACTGGTTTGAGAGGGGGCTCAGGTAAGTATCAGGGAATCTAAGGAGGGCTGCTGCACACAGAAGGCTTTTTATCTTAATGCATAGAATGCATTAAGACAAAAAATCTTCTGCCTTTACAACCCCTTTCATGTTTGTCGTGTTTCACCCTTTCCCTTTTGGCAATGGCTTTCTTCTTGTCTGTCAAAAAGCCCAGGTTTGTGGTGTGTTCAGGTTATGGTTGTCCCATAGCTGGTTTCTACCATCTCAACTAAGAGTCCCTTCTGCTTCTTCAGCTACGTTCTTATTTTTGGGGGATTGCCTTTCCTAGCAGAGTTGTAATCATGCCATGTTTTCAGATTTTTTTAAAGAATGGATTAAATAGTTCTCCGATTGGATGTACAAGCAGTGGCATATTTGTTTTATAACAATTTGAAAAACTGTGTTATATCTTTCTACTTCAACATTCTTGAAAATTTTGTGTAGATCAGTAGCACAAAATGCTAATTTAATCCATTTTAATAATGTGTAACACAACAAATTTAGAAAAGTCCATGGGGAATGTACATACTTGTTCAGTGAAAGAATAAATCCCAGAAATATCTTATGAATTTAAAAATAATTGCTCTTCCTAACTTTTAAAAGTAATCTTTAAGATTGCTTATGGATGAATCTATTCCATGCTTCTCACCGGGTCATTCAATTGACTTTATAATATATAAATACAGCGCTCCCAAACATTTGTGAGAAAAAATTATATATAAGGTGAACCAACATAAAGTCCAAGAACAAATTACTGAAAGTGCTCCAATCCTAAGTGAATAAAAACTTCAGGTGTACAACATCCCCTTGAGAGTCCCCACTCACCAGATCCACATGACCCCCAGCTTTTCAGTCGGGAGGGTCAATTCAGGCTTGGTATAGATGTCTTTATGATGGTATGAGGAAGGCCAGGTCAGCAGATCCAGGGTTCATCAATGAAGAGTTTAAGCCAAATAGACATGTACCCAGAAGTAAAGAAAGGGGGAACTAATAGTGAAGTACCATCAAAAACTGATTTATTTAAACAAAAGATGGGTACTTACAAAACGAAGGGATTAACAAGTATCGAGCATGGAACAGATCGTATGTAACCATCATTAGTAGCGTGCATGTTTGGAACGCACACTACTAACGATGGTTTCATACAATCTGTTCCATGTTTGATGCTTGTTAATCCCTTCGTTTTGTAAGTACCCAACTTTTGTTTAAATAAATCAGACTGAAAAGCTGGGGGTCATGTGGATCTGGTGAGTGGGGACTCTCAAGGGGGTGTTGTGCACCTGAAGTTTTTATTCACTTTGGATTGGAACACTTTCAGTGATTTGTCCTTGGACTTTACGTTGGTTCACCTTATATATCATTTTTTTCTCACATATGTTTGCGAGCGCTGTATATATTTATTTTATGGTTTTCAAGTGATTAGCACTTTGCAGCTGCAATTGTTTTCACATCATTGATTTTGTTTTTACATCATCAGCGCTAGTTTATATTTAGTTTATATACATTTTTCACATTCAATTGACTTGTCTGACTCCTTAATTCCACTGTAATCCTTTACACTTTGTAGCGTATTATTTAAAAAAAGCAGAATGTTCTAAATTTAGGTGTGCAGTGACAGGCCATTAGAGCCTTATAAAACATATTTAGTACTTTTACATGACATTAGATGTTATTTTTGGTGGTGTTTTTTTTATAAGCAATCCTGACCGTTTTTTTTTCCTCTGTTTTTCTCCACCTTAGCATTAAAAGGTTTATTTCTCTGGGAAACTTGGCGGTCAAAAGGTGAAGGAGACAATGTTTAGAGAACAGAAAGCCTCTATTTATTTTGCCAAGGCACAGCTACAGATATATATGTTTATTTGGTGCCTAAAATACCTAGCTTTTGAAGAACGGGGGTCAACAATTCTTCTATTCAGTGTTTTGATTTAGTGAACAAGTAAATTTGTTTAGAAGACAATCCAGAATTAGGATCCAGTGTGCGGATATTGTGCGGATATTGACCTAAGCCAGGGTAATGATAGGCAGGTTTGGATAAATAGTCATGGGAATCTATGGCCTCATAAAACCTTCAGATAGTTGCAGGGAGCTGGAACCTTTTTCTCACAAGGCAAATATTTAGGAATTGTTTCAAAAAAAATAAATACCTTACAGATCTACTGTGCGTTCTGATAGTATGCTATATCTGGTAACCTCACAATTTCCCAAAAGGATACCTATTTTGCAGCATAGCAAAAATTCCAATTTCGACTGTTTGTGATGATGTCTGGAGGTTAATTTACTGAATAAATAGACTCTTATTAAGTAAAGTGAAGGTTCACTTAGTGATAAGGTGCATTGTGTTCAAGCATCATGGGCAAGTTTTCTTTTTTTTATTTGCACATAATTGGATATTCAGCATGAACACAGCATCATCTTTTTTTCAATTCTTTATGTTATTACATCAGAACACTGCATAACAATCTGGTAGTGACAACAATAGACAGATATATATATATATATATATATATATATATATATATATATATATATATTCACTTGGTGTATAGCGTCACCTGTTTCATGAAGCTTAATCAGTTGCTGAGCGCCCTATAGCAGTTTTACTGCTACAGGGTGGCAGCTCTGTGCTGGATGACGTATATATATATATATATATATATATATGTGATCCGGCTCTTGCGGGTAGGGGGCGTGCATGCAGTTTCCCCCCGCTGTGATCACACACAAAGGGAGCCGATTGGCGGGTACGGCAGACTCAATGTTCTCCAGCAACTCCCCATAATTCAGCAGAAAGGGCAAAGCGGTGCTCTGTTTATGTAAACAAGGCAGATTGCTGTTCTGTCAGTAGGGAAGGCATGGATCCTGTGTTACTGCAAAGCAGGGACATGGATCCATGCCTTTCCCTAGTAAACTTGTAGATCGCGCTGGATTTACTTGATCGGTCACTGGTTGATAGGATACTGCCTCTCAAGTTACAGCTGACTTTCGGACAATCATAGATCTGATGTTCTTGTCTCAGATAAACCATCAGGATCTTTTCCAATAATATTTAACAGCAGCCCTGGGGAAGGGGGAGTCCTCTGTTCCCCGAAACGCGTTGGCTTTATTTCTATCATCTGCACTCCAATATAGCATTTTTATATTGACATCTATTGTACATTGGGCGCTCCTTTACACTCACCTCTTATGTCCCCCTAGTAAAAGCGCCTTCCACACAGTAGAAAAACACTGCCTTGGAACATAGTTAACCCTTTGATTACCCATGATGTTAATGCCTTGCCAGCCTGTGTCATTGGTACAGTGACAGTGAATATTTTTTAGCACTGATCAATATATTAGTGTCCCTGATTCTCAAAAAAGTGTCAGTTAGTGTCCAAATGTCCACCTCATGATTGCAGTCCCGCTATAAGTTGCTGATCGCCTCCAATACTAGTAAAATAATTAAATAAAACATATAACTTTTGCTCAAACCAATCAATCTACACTTATTGGGATTTTCTTTTACCAAAAATATGTAGCAGAATACATACTGACCTAATTTTCTGAAGGAATAACATTTTTACAAAATGTAAGTAAAAAATAGTTTTTTTCACAATTGTCAGTCTTTTTTTAATTTTATTAATAGCACAAACAAATAAAAAGTGCACAGGTGATCAAATACCACCAAAAGAAAGCTTTATTTGTGGGGGAAAAAAAGACAAAATTTTTATTTGGGTACAGTGTCGCTCAACCACACAATTGTCAGTTAAAATAACGCAGTGCCGTATGGCGAAAAATGGCTTGGTCATGGGGTGGGGTGAATCTTTAGGTGGTGAAGTGGATAATGAAAATTAAATTTTCAAAGTAAAAGTCTACTTCCCAAACAGAACATTTATATTGCGTGAGTGAACAGTACATTGACTTCGTTAAGTCTATGTTCCTTTAGTAATCCAACCCAAATGGACGCAGAGAGATAACTGAAAAGACAAGATTTGTAATGACGTTTTAGGTCAACATCTGGAAAGAATAATTATATTTGAACGTTATTTTAAACATTGAAGCATAAATAGTGCTTCCAAGAAAAAATGAAGAATGTGCTGAAGTGGAGCAGTAAGTTGTGATCTCTGTCTTCTGCCTAACACAAATCAGGATACAATATTACCAAGGCTTCATTTGGTAATGACATGGCTGTAAGCTTTTTATACTGCACCCTTGATTATAGATCTTCAGTAAGGCTGTATTTAGGTGATATACTACTGCCCTAAGATCAGAGTGATTAAACTTGTGAGTTCTAGCCTTATATCATGCAATTATTTTAATAAAAAGCAATGGTAGAATGCACTGTTGGATAAAAAACTTGTCTGTTTATATTCACTGCTACTTTTTATAAAGAGAAATGAGGGAACCCAAATAGGAATTTTTTTTTTTTTTTTTACATTTTGTAAATTTGGAGGCTTGTTGCTTAAAAGGTAACTCTACTTTTGTGGGGAAAAAAATAGGCAAATTAAAAAAATAATATACAATTGTGACACAAGTCATATTGTAATTGAATGTTCATAAGAATTACCTTTCCTTTTCAAACTGCAGCACTGTAGTTTTCTACAAAATTCAGTATTCAATATGTCCACCTGGTATACACATGGTATACAGAACGCCCCCCCCCCCCGCCCCCCAGAAATGTAATTTCCTGCTTGTTTGATTGGCTTACTGATTTCCCCAGAAGTCTGCACTAAGATAGTCAGATTTTGAACATCCCCTGCAACAAATAATGTATTTTTTTGTGAGATAACTCCAAAGGGACATCACGTTCAAAAGAAAGCAGACCCTGCAGTTTTCCTCTTCAGAACCCTGCAAGTCAGCAGCTGATGGATAATCATGAAGTCACTCCCATACAGGTTTATTCAGCACATGAACAAAGGCAAACAGCTATTTGTTCAGAATACCAAAAGGTAGGAATCTGCAACAAAGTGTGTTAGAATCCCTGCAATGTACATAGATCAATGTTTTTTCTCAATAGAAGAAATTCCTTTTACTCAAAAAGAGTGTATATCCTCTAATGGGAATTTAAATAGGGCTACTGCAAATAAATAATAGTGTGGAAGTAGAAAAAACTGAAAGACCTTTTTTTTTTCCTTCTTTTTATTTGTCTTTCTTTTTCCCCTTTTGAACTATAGACATAATTGTTGTTGCAACCAAGCCAACTACCCTTGAAGAAAAGGTTCACATATCAACACCTTGAAACGTTGGGTTCTATATATTGTATTGGGTTCTATCTATTGCAGGGATATGCAATTAGCGGACCTCCAGCTGTTGCAGAACTACAAGTCCCATGAGGCATAGCAAGACTCTGACAGCCACAAGCATGACACCTAGAGGCAGAGGCATGATGGGAATTGTAGTTTTGCAACAGCTGGAGGTCCGCTAATTGCAGATTACTGATCTATTGTATACCACTATGCAATAGTATAGGCCAGTGATGGCGAACCTTGGCACCCCAGATGTTTTGGAACTACATTTCCCATGATGCTCAGCCACACTGCAGAGTGCATAAGCATCATGGGAAATGTAGTTTCAAAACATCTGGGGTGCCAAGGTTCGCCATCACTGGTATAGGCTTTGTCCTTCATTTTTGTCCATGTATCTATTGTAAATACTCTATGTTGGTTTATGTCATAGTCATTGATTTTATATTTTTCTAAATAAATATCAATTTTAATATAAAAAATTTTTTTCTACTTCCACACTATTATTTATCGGCAGTAGCACTATTTAAATTCCCATTAGAGGATATACATTCTTTTTGAGTAAAATAAAAATTTTCTATGATATTAGGGATGTGGGCTCACTGATAAATTTAGTTTCAGACAGGGGTGACACCACTCCTCCTTATTTTCTCAATAGAAATGGAGAAGCCATTTCCCATTACCAAACAAACTAAAATACATATGTAGTGCTATCCCGTTAGGGTCACTGATAATAGCTGTTTCTCCCCTAATAGTAAAAAGTATGTCCACTACCACAAGCACCAGTTCATACACTTTGGATCCCATAACTCTGACTAGGATATGTCTTTTGAAATGTGTTACTTGCATAACTTTAAACAGGAGAGAGTTTGAGCATGGGATACTCCAAAAAGCTTGCAGTAATCAGAGGACACTCTTTTCTTGGCTCACGTGCAGGGGTCCTTTTGGGGACATAAGGAAATGGCCAATACCATGAGTCCTGGTGAGAGCCATGTCAGTCCATAGCTGCTTCTGGCACTTACATCCCAAAAGCACACCAGAGATCACAATTCACAGTCAGTAGCCACAAGTCCATCGGACAGCTGCACACCTTCCAGCTTCCTCTGGACATGGTCCAGTGAGGGAGAGAGTCTTTCTCCACACCAGATCCCTTATGGTGAAATCCTACAGCCAGTTCCTCAGATAATCATTGCAAGCTTGAGACTTTAACCTCCCTGGTGGTATGATTATTTCAGATTTTAGGTGCTGAAAGCGGTACAATTATTTTGCATGAAAATTTGGCGTTTTATATTGTAGGCCTGTAATTCTAAGCCCCTGTACACACGGTCGGAGATTTCCACAACCAAATCTGTCGGATTTTGCCCGTCGGATTTTGTCCGTCGGATCTTGTCCAAAACTGTTGCATACACATGGTCGGACAAAGTTGGTAGAAAAATCCGATCTTTCAGAACATGATGACGTAATTTAGTTACGATGGGACTACATTCAGGCTAGTAGCCAATAGCTTTGATGTAGGAATTTGATCTGAGCATGCGTGGCACTTGGTCCGATCAAAATTCTCTACACATGACCGGAGTATGTCCGATCGGCCCAGTTGGTCGGGAAATATTTCCAACATGTTGAAAAATTGGGTCCGACGGATATTCCGACGGAATCAGTCCGATGCATACCACACACAGTCGGATTATCCGACGACACGGTCTGATAGGACATATTCCGACGGATTCTCCGACCGTGTGTACAAGGGCTTTAGGAGTAACTCACTTAAATCTGTCCAAACCAGAGTCTAGCAGACATCCCAGGTATCATAACGTTTGAAAAATGAAATCATAAATTATAATATGATAAATAACTAAAAATAATTATACCAAATAATAATATAACAATAATAAAAATTATTCAATAATGTAATGAAATCAAAAACACTGAAATTTGCTCAGTTGCAGAATTGTCGCTGTCATTACTTTTCAGTATTTGATGACGGATCTCCCCACAAATCGTTGTCGCTCAATTCTGCGAGTGATTCTAATTTATTATCGCTGTTTTCTAGCTGGTCTAAAACCATTTTTGATGTAAAGGGACATTTTTGGTTGCTATGGACAATCTCCAGTTTCCAGGCATAAAGAACAGTTTTTATATTATAAAACTGCATGCAGGACACTGGACAGAACACTAGGGACAAGGGGGATATGAAATAATTACATACAGCAATGTAATCTGTATGTAATGTATGTAATGTGTGTGTTTCACTTTTTGAATTTGGCACCGTTCTCCGTCCCCGTGCGTCGCAACGTTCGCAGGGAACGGAAATCGGCTCCGTGGTAGATTGAGCGGAGCACGGCTCACTCGTACAGCGGGGGGACATCGCTGGATCCAGGGGAGTAACCTCCCTGCATTCAGCGATGCGGTCCCGAGTCTGGCTCGGGGTTATCGCTTTTGGTATAAAATCTCCACCCCGAGCCAGACTCGGCAATGCCGCCAGGGGAGTTAAAGAACAGCTATGCAGTCCTCAGCAGCCCCATAGGCTTTTGAATCATCCCTGCCAAGGAAAGAACAATCTCTCCAGTGCTGTAGACTATTTATCAGTTCCCTGGACACCTTCTGGACACTCCCATCCAGGGATTTGCTAGGGCATGATAAAAATGAACACTGATCATTTGACTCTCCCAGATCCATATTCTGGAAACATCTTCCAGAAGTGGGGGTGGGGATCAAATTCTTAGCCTGTGAAACGTAAGCAATTGCTGCTTCCTTGACTACAGAAGGAGACAAAAACTAAATTTGCCTTACATCCTACATTAGAAGGGTGCTACACCTAACTCTCAGCGTTCTGGGTAAAAGGAACATATATTGGTAATTTTTTCTGGAAAAAGAAATGCCTTTGGCATATCTCCAATAATCCATCTTTGCCAGCAAATAGACAAAATAATATTCATACATTTTTAAACACCTCCGATGTTACATTGCCATTTTCAAAGCAATCCAAAGCACTAACGCAATGAACCTGGTGTAAATTCACTTTACAAAGAATACCCAATCATGCAATCATGGAATCATGTAGGAAAATAAAAAAGCAAGATTTTGGGTTGCACATGATTGAATGATTGAAGTCAGCACAATTTTACCTAATTCACTATTGTAAGTGAGATTTCCCTTGCAAAGTGAAAGTTTACTTGCTAAGTGAGCAGCCGAGACCTCTTTAATAAATTGACCCCAGAGTCTCTCCAAAGAGCCTGTCCCAAAGTCCCTATGTTTACCTTTCCAGTGCTTCCCCACCATTACTTTGTCCTTCACAGCCGGTAATAATACTCCATTGCTTTCAGGTGTGGAGGAGCATGTAACGACCTCTCCTATAATTAAGTCCCCATCTCTCAGTCATTCACAAGACCCGTGGCAGCACCACTCCATTGAGTCGCTGACACTAGTCACTTCAATGTACACTGCAGAGGAGCAAAAATTACCAAGGAAGCACTAGGTAGTATGGGGGGTGTTTTTCAGAGACGCATGCATGGACATGGTGACAGTGGGGGGAGATTTACTAAAATTGGTGCACACAGAATTTTTATGGTGCAGCTGTGCATAGTAACCAATCAGCTGCTAGGTTTTATTGTCAAAGCCTTAGGCTTCATGCACATTGAAGCTCATAAACGGCCGTTTTTGGGAGTTTGGACATTTTTTTAACAGCCCATCAACTCTCCTCTATGTTATCCTATGTGTCCATGCACACATGCACATTTGTGGACGTTTGTCAAAAGGGGCGTTTATAGGCTGTTGTCTGAGCGCCTTAAAAGTGTGTTCAAGAACAGTCCTGAAAATGCTAGATGCCAGTAAAAGCAGTTAAATGCGGTTTAACGCTGTAAACAGAGCGTTAAGCCTCGTCAGGCGTTTCTGTGTCTCTATTTAAAATCAGTGGTTCCCTATGGGAGCCCATTGATTTGAATAGAAGCCGCACCAGAAGTCGGATTATGATGATCCAACTTGCGGTGCGACTTGTGTGCTGAAGATGAAGAGGAACCCCCGCCAAAATGAAAAAAAATTGCCTCCGACCCCAAAGCACCTTGCCCCCATGTTTATGAGGACAAGGGTCTCTTCCTGACAACCCTGCCCAGTGGTTGTCGGAGTCTGTGGGTGGGAGCTTATTGGAATCTGGGAGCCTCCTTTAACAAGGGTGCCCCCAGATCCTGGCCCCCCACCCTATGTGAATGAGTATGGGGTACATTGTACCCCTACCCATTTACCTAAACAAAAGTGTAAAAAATAAACACAGTACACAGGTTTTTAAAGTATTTTTTATGGCAGCTCCAGCGTCTCTTCCGATTTCTCCTCCCCTCTCCCACCTCCGGTCCTTCTCACTGTCTGGTTCTTCTCCCCTCTCAGGTTCTTCTCCCTCTTCTGCTGGGTCTTCTCTATCCGCTGTCTTCTCACTCTTTTGCAAGGTCTTCCCAGCTGTCTTCTCCCTCAGTTCTTCTTCCGCTGTTGACTCAACGCGATCTCCCGCTGTAATGCGGGGTCTGCCATGTGCAATGACTTGTATTGGTATGGTGCAGTGCCACCCGATGACGTCCTCCGGAGGCTCCACCTTCTTATGATGTCACCACCCGTGGGATGGTGACGTCACAATGGGGCAGGGCCTCCAAATGACATTGGTGGTTGGCCCCGCCCCAGGCCAATATAAGTCATTGCACACGACGGACCCAGCATAACATTGGGAGATAGCGTTGCGTCAACATCGGAAGAAAAACAGAGGGAGAAGACAGCAGAGAAGACCCCACAAAAGAGCAGATAGAGAAGACCTGGCAGAAGAGAGAGAAGACAGTGCAGAGAGGAGAAGAACCGGAAAGGGAGAAGCACCGGAGGATGGAGAAGAAATCGGAAGAGATACCGGAGCTGCCTTAATAAAATACTTTAAAAACCCGCGTACTGTGTTTATTTTTGACACTTTTTTATAGGTGAATGGGTAGGGGTACAATATACCCCATACTCATTCACATAGGGTGGGGGCAAGGATCTGGGGCATCAGTTGAGGGCATGTGACCTGGTATGGTCCAGGAGGGGGGGGGGGCGCTCGCTAGTCCCCCCCATCCTGACCTGCTGGGCTGTGTGCTCTGATAAGGGTTTGATATGGATTTTTGGGGGACCCCATGCCATAAGTTCCCTTTAAAATCCATACCAGACTGAAGGGTCTGGTATCGTCTGAGGGGTGAACTCCACGCCAATTTTTTTTTTCCATTTTGGCAGGGGTTCCCCTTCATCCTCAACACAGAAGTCGCACCGCAAGTCAGATCATCACGATCCGACTTCCGGTGCAACTTCTTTTCAAATCAACGGGCTTCCATAGGGAACCATTGATTTTTAATTGAGGCAGAGAAGTGCGGCTAGAAGCTAGCACGGCTAAACGTGCATTGACACCAATGCAAAACGCTGATGAAAACGCATTTTTAAAGCAGCGTTTTCCTGACAGCAATCCGACGTCCAGAACGACTTTTTTGAGCATCCTGTGTACATGGAGCCTTATTAAACAAGCTGAAGTTAGAAGCTGATTGGTTACTAGGCACAGCTGCACCAGATTCTATGTGCACCCGTTTTAGTGAATCTCCCCCCAGAGTCTCTTTTAGAATAATTTTTAGGAATTAACAGTACAATAATTTGTTACATGTGTTTTATTTTTAGCATCTAGTTAGTCCAATCAGTCACTGACAATATAAAACAGGGAAGTCAGAGCAAGGTCTTAATTCCTGATCATTATACTTGTTCCATGTATGTGCGTTAGGAAGTATTTGAAGCCTTAAGGTCACATCAACCGTCAGGCACCTAGTATTTTCAGCAACAGAGTTTGACAATGGCATTTCCAATACTCCCTAAGTATCGGTTTCCTTTAAGCAGCCGCTGCAAAAAAATCTTACACAGAGTTAATTTAGTGGATACAAGCTTTCCCAAAACAAATCCTGGATCACAGCCACTTGAGCCTTTCTTCTTGAAATCTATAGCTTTATGATGAGCGCAGTTCCTAGGTGTGTGCCAAGTAGAGTGAAGTGGTTGACAGTTGCGGCTCATCAACAGCACATTACGTCTTCAGAAATAGTTACTGACTTTTTATTGCACAATATTTACAACTCATTATAAACCTTGATTGTCAAGTTTAGAGGGAACCAACAAGAGTTATGATTTCAGGGTGATCTCCTCCTCTGAGCAGTCCAGCAAGGCATTACCTCATCCCCATTTAAATTACAAGCTCAGTAATTAACTTTCCAGTATGTTCATACATATGCAACTCTAAATTTATATAGACGTCACTAACAGGCTTTGTATATATGGAAATGTCATGTGTATATACATAGCTGTTTTGTTTTTTCACATAATAAAAAGTAAAGAACTATGCAACAGAGAATTTGTGAGGATTATACACCGTTAAATAAAATGGCACATTAAACCCAAGTTTGGTCAGTCCCACCATTAAACAAACATGCTTTTCATTCCTGTGTCATGTTATAGCTGTATAGTCCTTTTTGTAGTTACCCATTTATAGGTACTAGACTGCACCTCCTTTTAACCATACAGACTTTATGTCAAGGTGAACGGGGTTGGTCTTAACTTAATCTTAACCTAATCCTAACCTATCAGAGGTTGTTATCCAACTAAAGATGGCCATATACTTTTAGATCTTCCTTTGAGGCTGGGTTCACACCAGTGCTAATTCGATGAGGGTTTCTCTGTATCCAATTTGCATGTCAGGAGATTGTGACCGGCTCTTTATGGAGCCAGTTCACACATCTCCGGAGCGGCTCCGGTGCGAATTGCACAGGAGTCCTGTGCGTTTTCTGGTCCATTACAGGTCCGAATTCAGTCAAAAATATGGTCTGAAATCGGACCTGAAATGGTGAATGAAGATGCACCGGACGCCTGCTGTGAGCTGCCGAATTCCTCAGTGTGACTCCAGTCTTAGGCCTCATGTACACTGCTGCTGGTAAACGGACATTAAGGAGCAGTTGGGCATTTTTTTAACTGCCCCTGAACCCTCCTCTATGTTATTTTATCAGTACATGTACACAGGGTCATTTATAGTCATTTACAGGCAGTTGTGTTTAGAGGCTACTTCTAGAAAATCAAACATTCTGAAAACCAAAATTTTCTAACATGATCCCACTGGTGTATGACCAGTTTAAAGGGTTAGTTCACCTTTTCAGATAAAAAAGGAGAAGGTGAACTAACACCCTACAACCCAAACCCCCAACTGTCTCCTTGGTCCCTGCTGTACTTGCACTCTCAATGCCCACACAGCAAGTGTAGAGGTCTGGGGATTTGAAATCCCCACTCTTCCTCTTCTTTCTGTATGGCTTTAGGGACAGATCAGAGTGATTCTGATTGTTCAAAGTGGCCAAGGTGCCAGAGCTGACCAATCAGAATCACTCTGATCCATCCTGGAAGTCCTGCAAATATCCCTGGACCACTACACCAGCTTTGTGGGCACTGACATCTCATCACTCACAGAGGTCAGTACAGCAGGGCATGGAGGTGGGGAGGGTGTAGTGGGGTGTTAGCTCACCTTTTCATTTTTTTGTGAAAAGGTGATTTAACACTTTGACAGTGATCCATTATTTCACACAGGAGAATAATTGTATCACAGGGGAACCTCAGATATTGTATACTGAGGCTGATTTACTAAAGGAGTTAACCGTTTTCACACAATTATTTGTGTAAATATTAATTGTAATCATCCAGGCATATGAAAAGCATATGCCTGTTTGCTTATTTTTATCTGCAAAAGGGAATTTTTCATTTCACATAACTGACGTGTATATCTCAATTCCTTTAGTAAACTCATAACTTCTCCATGCATTCTATAGAATAAATTGACTTTTTGGGTTCAGAAACAAAGTTGAATTTATTTTTTCCCCCCAATACATATAACCAAATGTTTGTGCAGCTGTAAAGTGCTGTATTTTAGCAAAATATCTATTTAAAGAGGCCTTCTGTAGACTTGTCATCAGGTCCTTAGGGTAATGGCTTTGTACAAATGAGCTTATATAATAAGAGGCAGACAACAATGATGATGTTCAGATTTAGTGATCCTATAGCAGGCTGTTGGCAGGATCCGAGAGGTTTCAGTTTTAGATTTTTGAAAGGTTGTTTCCCAATTGGTTACTGCCCTATCATTGTATTTGCACTGATCATATGGGTTCATAATGCATATTCTCCTTTCCCTATTCTGGAAAAAATGCATCCTAATGTAAATATGGATATGGTTTTCCTTTATACATATTATCATACAACTGTTTTTAGATTGTAAGCTCTAACGAGCAGGGCCATCTGATTCCTCTTATACCAAATTGTTATGTAACTGTAATGTCTGCCTTCATTTTGTTAAGCGCTATATAAAATCTGTATATTAATAATAACTGTTGTAATTTGTAGATGTTGTTATTATGTATTCTCTAACAGATCACCCTTTGTTCTGCATTTTGCTGGTTCCCATGTGATTGTCTTTACATTAAACATTACCAGAGATATGTTGAACATGGTTAAAACCTTTACAAAATAAATCAGTTTGCTTTAATCCCTATTCCTCTTGAATGCACAATGACAATTTGTACTGATTCTGGACGACCCGACATTTGATATATTAGCTTCACATCACATTATATCCGCACACATTTCTAGAATCACAACATAGCTGAGTAAATGAATTCAGTCTGTTTTTAAATAAACATTTCTAGACAAACGTGAATAGGATGTAAAATTGCAGTCCTTGCTTTGTGCCTCCCAGAGAAATGTAAAATACTTGGAATTGTACTTTTCAGCTGTTTAGTAATTCCATGTAATCCTTTTTTTTTTGTTCTGTAATACCTAATGTGGGACGTTTGCGTGATCGATGATGTGGTGAAACCAGAATACAAATAATGGGTTATTTTGTATACTGTACAAAGCTGACAGCATTACAAAGTGGCCAAAAATATAAATTTTCCATGCGAACCCGATTTAATGGATTCAGCAAACTGTTATTTATTTTTTAATTAGGCAAAGGTTTTTTTGAGATGTCACAAATTTGTACAACCAGACAATAAAAGTACATGTAGTTCACATCAGATATCAATTCAGCATATCAGTATTGTAGTTCACGCATGGGAATGCTTTAAGCTAACTTTAGAGCCTTATGTAGGGTTGTGCACAACCGGGACACTAGGGCCACTATAATAAAGCAGGTAGACAAGCATTAAACATTTGGAAAGCAAGGGCATGCAAATTCCAGCCATAACATTACCAGCTTAATTAAAGATATCCATTTATGTGATGAATTTCACAACAATAACCTGCCCATTACAAAATCAGCTGGGGCCAAACCAAGAGAAGCCAACCAACTATCCCATACCTTCTCAAATTTGGAAAAGTTGCCCCTATACTGATATATCAACTTTTCTAACCTCAATGTTGTGCCCATCTGTGCAAGCCACATTTGAGGCAAAAGGGGAGTACTAAAAGTCCAATGAAGTAAAATGAGCCTGCGAGTCTTAGGCTGGGTTCACACTATTGCGAATTGAATGCAGGTTTTGAAAAGGAGCCCTGTGCGTCTTTTGGTCAATTTCAGGTCCGAATTCAGCTAAAAATCCGGGCTGAAATTGGACCTGAAACGATGAACGAGGATGCAGCGGACTCCTGCTGTGAGTCACATGCAAAGATAGTGTGAACCCAGCCTGACACAATGTTCTGGATGCAGCCTCATTAACATACCTATCAGGTATTACAGCATCTAGTAAACCTAATATACAGTGTCTAGGATCCATGTCTATGGAGATCTGAAATGCGGAGTTCACCGTAGTAACCACAGCTTTCCAGTAGTAGATGATGCTTCAGGCACCTCCATAGCAAGTGTATTATGTCCCCTACATTCCTGTTACATCTAGTGCATATGAAGTCAGGGTGTACGCCCATGGAATGTAGCCTGAGTGGGGTACGGTGGACTCTCAATAGAATGTATAATTGTGACAGTCTCTGTGAAACATTAAGAGAGCACCCCTGCACTGCCTCCAGAGCCTCCTCACTTTGGTCTCCCGGGATATCGCCTATGTCTCTCTCCCACCTTTTACATGCAGAGCTTGGGAATTTCTCCAGATATACCCCCCAGGAGCATAGAATAGTAGTTGGAGATAAAGCCCTTGGTAGAACAGGACTGTTGCATAATTCCAAAGATCAGGGTCAGGGGCATCTCAGAGGCCCCAGAGACCGCTGGGCATTCTCCGCGTATTTCAATTGCAAATAATAAAATAACATATTAGAAGGAATGCCATATCTAGACTGCAATTGTGCAAAACAGATGAAATGATCATTAGTCATAAAATGTTTGATATGTGTCACCCCATACCCTCGCCACCTAGCCGCATGCTGTAACTTGGCCAATTCAGGGTAGGTTTGGCTATCCTAAATAAGACTGTACCCTGTGTAACCCATAAACTTTTGTAGTTGTTTAGCTTTCTCCCATATTTTGTGTATAAGCCTGTAAGTTGGATATTGTTTATTTGGTTTGGAAAAAAAGCTGTTCCACTAGACCCTCAGCTAAGGTATTGGTCTCACTAAACTGCAACAATCCAGACAGCATGGAGTCATGAGCTCCAGCCTCAGAGGCTGACGTCCTCACTAGGCCAGAGTTTAACCTTGTCCCTAAATTTCATTAGCAAGGGAAAGATATTTAAGTGGCAGTAGTCTATGAGCTGTGCAGAGATTACTATCCCCAAGTATTTAAATGAAGTCACCACTGGTACTGGACAAAGGGACGTCGTTACAGGGATGACCCCCTGATCCAAGAGTAATAAAGCTGACTCAGAGCAGTTGATTGTTAGCCCTGAAAACAAACTTTCCAAAGTCTAAAATAGTGGACATGACATACCTCTGTGAATTCTCTGTGTCCCCAATAACAAAGCATATCGTCCGCATAAAGTAAGACTTTCTCATGTAATGTACCATACTGGAATCCCTTTATATATTCATTGGCCCTAATTTGTGCTGCTAGCGGCTCTATTTCCAAGGAAACCAACAGTGGTGAGAGGGAACAGCCCTGCCTGGTACCCCTCCCTAACTCTAATGGGGTGGATAGTTTGCCCCCTTCCTTTATACTGGCCTGTGTGCGATAGTTTCAAAAGGTGGACCCTGGATATAAAAACAGCACCAAACTTTCTAACACGGCCCACAATTACCCCCATTTAACACTGTGAAATGTTTTGTTGGCATCTAACCCTTCCACCTACGTTGTCTGATGGGGTTGCAGGTTGACAAACAACCTTCTCTGATTAATATCCGTGATTTGTTTGGCATGAAGCCCAACTGGTCAGCATGAATTATGATGGCAATGACAGTGTTTAGCCTCCTGGCCAGAACCTTAGCCAATATTTTAATGTCCGACTGAAGGAGAGATATAGGCCTATAGGAGGTAGGTTCTGTGGCAATCTTATCTGGTTTCAATAATAGGATAATGCTGGCCCTTGACATTGACAAAGGTAATTTTTGTCTAGACCAAGCCTCATTGTATACCTTGAGCAACCGTGGCAGCAGTAGTTCAGAATACATTTAGTACACTTCCATGGGTAGCCCATCATCCCCTGGGGCTTTGGAGTTAGGGAACATTCCAACCGTCTCTTGTAGCTCCTCTAGTGTAAAAGGGGCCTCTAGACGTATCCACTGAGGATCTGACAAACGTGGTAGTGTAACTAACTGTTCTTTATTTACCAAGTAGTTAAATCGTATCTAAACCCAAAATTAAAAAATTACATTGTGCTGCTTAAAAATATTTAACTGTGGTCGATGCATCAAGCTTATTTTTTTCCTTTATTTTCACCTGGCAGTTCTACCAAAACACACTTCCTGGCCTAGAGTGACAACACGCACTGTATTGAGGAGCAGTGTTGTCACCCCTGGCTGCTCTCCTGATTTGGATTACAAATGCTTTCCTCTCTAGTCATCTGAATTACATAGAGGGGAGTTGCTTTGTAGTTCACAGAAGATAGCTGATAAAGCTGGTAACATTGAGATTTCAGTTCAGTCCACAGGAAGTTACAAGGATGCCACATTTCTGGCACAATCATTTGGTATTTTTTTATGTGCTTGTAGAAAAAGTAGTTACCCACCACATCTATGAATTTGTAAGCTGCAGTATATTTCATATTTGCTCTTTTGCTTAGATATGCTTTATGATAAAATTATATCAATGTGCCATAATAGTGTTATATGTGTGTTATATGTGTTATGCTGTGTGTTTAAAGTAATTCTAAAGGCAGAAGGCTTTATATCTTAATGCATTCTATGCATTAAGATACAAAAAACCCTTCTGTGTGCAGCAGGCCCCAAGCCCCCCTAATACTTACCTGAGCCCCATCTCAATCCAGTGATGTTGCCCGAGAACCTCAGCTGTCCGGGACTCTCCCCCCTGATCGGCTGAGACACAGCAGTGGGCGCCATTGGCTCCTGCTGCTGTCAATATCTGTCAATATATGCTGTCTCAATGTCAATTCAGTGAGCCAATGAGGGGAGAGAGAGAATGCGTGGCCAAGGTGTGGCTCCATGTCTGAATGGACACACAGATCAGTGGCTCAGGTGCTGTGTGGGCACTCACCAGGGAGGGACCAGGAGTGGCGGGACCCGAGTAGAGTAGGATCTGGTCTGCTTTGTGCAAATCCACAGCAGGTCAGTATGACATGTTTGTTATTTTCAAAAAAAAAACAAGACTTTAATATCATTTTAAAGAGTCACTACACATATCCATGTGTCCCTGATCCCTATTGCCAAGAACTCAAGTATATCTCCTGTTACTTATTATGTCTCTGGATGTGTGCTCATGTGGATTTTTTGCAACACAACTTCTCTTTTTCTGTTATTGTCTGACACTTCTCTAGGTTAGACCTTATGACTGAGCGGGGGAGGGAAGTGGGGTGGGAAGTGTCACACAGGCTGGTCTGGAGTAGTGGTGTACCTTCCTACACTGGTCTGCTTTCTGGATTAGTATTAGAATATGCCAGCACTCTGTCTTCTGTGATCCAGGGTTACATTCTTGTCTCTGCTTTGAGTGGCGGCACAAGTATCATTCTTTAGATCCACTAGGTTAGACTTGATAAAACCTTAACCCCCACACTGGCTATCTCTGGTGCTGTCCTTTTCTCCCGAAGCTCTGATCTATGGTCCATCCCTTGGCATCATCACATAGAACCCATAGCTGTTAATCCTCCATAGTAAGTGGAGGAGACAAGAGTGCAACCATGGCCAGTGTACCTTAAAGAGGAACTCCAGTTTTTTTCATGAAGATTAAAAGTCAGCAACTACAAAAACTGGGACCTGTGATGAATTCCTGAGAGGGAGGGGGGAAGGAGAATGTCTGCTCAGATCGTCTAGGGCAGGGATATGCAATTAGTGGACCCCCGCTGTTGCAGAACTACAAGTCCCATGAGGCATAGCAAGACTCTAAAAGCCACAAGCATGACACCCAGAGGCATGATGAGACTTGTAGCTTTGTGCTGGAGGTTCCGCTAATTGCATATCCCTGGTCTAGGGGATATGAGTGGAAGTGAGAGCTTGTACCTGTCAAAACCAAGTACTGGATCCCCCCCCCCAAAAAAAAAAAATCAAATATCAAAGAGGAGTGGGGGCGGAGGCCTTAAAGTAGAAATTCCCCTTTTAGGTGAAGTTCTTCTTTGTAGAGGAGGCATTGATGGACTAGTTTCACATATCGAGGAAGCATGCTGTAGTGGGGAAAATGTACGTTTTTCTCCTTATTTAGTCACCCTTAACCACTTCAATACAGGGCACTTAAACACCTTCCTGCCCAGACCAATTTTGAGCTTTCAGCGCTGTCGCATTTTGAATGACAATTGCGCGGTCATGCTACACTGTACCCAAATGAAATTTTTATCATTTTTTTTCCCACAAATAGAGCTTTCTTTTGGTGGTATTTGATCACCTCTACGGTTTTTATTTTTTGCGCTACAAATAAAAAAATACCGAAAATTTTGAAAAAAAAAATGTTTTTTTTGTTTCAGTTTCAAAACTTTGTAAATAAGTACGTTTTCTCCTTCACTGATGGGCACTGATGGGGCTACACTGATGGGCACTGATAAGGTGGCACTGATGGGCACCAATGTGGCACCAATGAAGTGGCACTGATAGGCGGCACTGATGGGCGACACGGATGGGCGACACGGATGGGCGACACGGATGGGCAACACGGACGGACACTGATAGGTGGCACAATTTGGCACTGATAGCTGGCACGGATGGGCGGCACGGATGGGTGGCACGGATGGGCATGGATAGGCGGCACAGGTGGGCATGGATAGGCGGCACAGGTGGGCATGGATAGGCGGCACAGGTGGGCACTCATAGGCGGCACAGGTGGGCACTCATAGGCGGCACAGGTGGGCACTCAGGCGGCACAGGTGGGCACTCATAGGCGGCACAGGTGGGCACTCATAGGCGGCATTGGTGTTATAGTAATGGATGCCAATCAGTGCCAAACAATAATGCATGCCAATCAGTGATGCCCATTGTGGGCACTGATTGGCATCCATTATGGGCACTGATTGGCACCCATTGTGCTGACTGGCATCCCTGGTGGTCTAGGGAGGATTATGGATTTTATTACCTTTTCCCTGGTGGTCTAGTGGTGTCCCTGGTGGTCCAGTGTGGGCATCCTCGGGGGGGCTGTGCTGATTATCGATCAGCACAGACCCCCCTTGTCAGAGGAGCAGCCGATCGGCTCTCCTCTACTCGCGTCTGACAGACGCGAGTGAGGGAAAGCCGATCACCGGCTCTTCCCATTTACACTGTGATCAGCCGTGATTGGACACGGCTGATCACATGGTAAAGAGTCTCCGTCGGAGACTCTTTACCGAGATCGTAGTTGCCGGGTGTCAGACTGACACCCCGCAACAACGATCGCCGCGATGCGCGCCCCCGGGGGCGCGCAGCGGCTCATAATCCTAATCACGTCATATGACGTCTGGTTAGGATTATGAAACCACTTTGCCGCCATCAATTCCCTATAGGGCGGGCGGCAAGTGGTTAAACTAAAAGCGGGATTCCACTGTCTGCAACTTTTTTTTTATTTTTTTTTTAGCAATATGACAATCAATAACACTGTTAATTATAGCACTCACTTCTTCTGTTTTAAAAGCAATTTTATGTCCGTGTTGTCCGCATTGGAGAACTTTTAAAATCTCTTCCTGACCACAGGCATCCTCTTCCGGGATACGGGCATGCTGATGGACCAACATGCACCGCCCGTTAGAGCGATGATCTTGCGCATGTGCAGTATCGCCGCCATCAACTGCACAGGTTGTCATCACAACGGGCGGCATCGTAGGAAGTACCGCCCCATTGTGATGGCAACAAAGATAACCACACAGACTCCTGGGAAATAAAAACAATGATCCCAGGAGCCCCTGCGGCCGACAGGAAGAACTGACCTGCCGCTGAAGCCCCGCCCATTTCCACAGTAGCACCACCCCTTTCCGGAATTGCCAGAGGCAGGAAATTTGAAAGAAGAAGAAAACAGAAGAAGACATCAGAAAGGTAAGGGGGATATCTAGCGATTAGGGAAGGGGGGATCACATAGACGTAGGACTAGTAATTTGGGTGGACCTCCGCTTTAACTGAACTCCAGAAATTAGGCAAAATGTACTTTTGCAGGGCCCCTCCCCTATTACATCATTGGTGCCATATTGGGGAGAACACAGACAAAATATATTTAGTAGAGTAGGGAAGGGTTAGTTCACCTGGCAATGTTTTTATTGAAGTCTGCATCTTGCTGTTCTGGTGTATATGGATAAAGTCATTAGAGCAGCAATGTAGATATCTCAATGGTCCACCAGGCATACAGGTGGTAATTTCCCCTGAATGCTGCTCAGGTCAGGAGACACTGCAATTGCTAAGGAATGTCCTAAAGAATGTTGGATAGTTAAAAGAAAAAAAAAATGAGGGGGCTTCAGTGAGGTAGAGGTAGGACCAAGCCTGGACTTTTGTTTTCATGTAGTTTAGGGCAACATTTAGCCCTTGTACACATGGTCGGACATTCCGACAGAAAATGTCCGATCGGACCATGTTGTCTGATAATCCGACTGTGTGTGGGCTCCATTGGACTGTTTCAGTCGGAATATCTGACGGACAAATTTTTAGAGCTGGGCTATAAAACTTTCCGACAACATGATCCGATCGGACTTTGTCCGATTGTGTGTAGAGGATTCCAATCGGACAAAGTGCCACGCATGCTCAGATCAAATTCCTAGACCAAAGCTATTGGCTACTAGCCTGAAGGTAGTCCTGTCGTAACGAAATAACGTCATCACGTTACGTACGATCGGATTTTCCGACAAATTTGTCCGACCATGTGTATGCAACACAAGTTTTCGGACAAAATCCGTTGGACAAAATCCGACGGATTTTGTTGTCAGAATGTCCGACCGTGTGTACAAGGGCTTAGAGGAATATTTTGACCTGTCTATACACATTGGCAGTATTAGATTTGGCTATGACCACATGAAAGGTAAAAGTACCCAGTATGCAAAATGATTACTATATTGGAGCATTGTATTCATATTTTGCTGTAGAACTGGAAACATCTTGGCAGATGTGCTTCTACCTCGCTGTGTAATAAAATTAATGTAGAAAACCTGGAATAAAATGTTTTGAAGTGGTAACAGCTTTATTTCTGAGTACATGGATACTAAAGCAAACAGACTAGCGGACAGAAATGATTAAAACTTGGAAGTAAGATTATACGTACTCTAAGCTGGCATAGTAAAAACATTAATGAGATAAGCATGCCATTTGAGTAATGTGTGTGCTCATGTAAATAAGGTCATATAAGGCGACCAAAGCGAGTAGGCATCAGCTAACACATATCTGGTAAAAAGACCTTCTGTTATCATATTACGTAAATTAAGGAACAAAGATAAGCTAGTTTCCCTTAAGCCTGGTATACGCTACAGTTTTTTTGCATGTAACCCTGTACATTGCATGAAAAAAACTGACAGCTTCAGTCAGGAGCCGCTGTACTAACCAATCGAGGTTAGTTTAGCGATCTCCCCCACTGAGCTGTTGTATTTTGACAGGGGGGCAGCCCCCAGCCAGAATACTTCAATCAGGGCTCTCTGCCATTGGCTGATAGCACTGATCGGGAGTCGGTTGGCTGCTGTTTTTCCAGCATGCACATCAGACAGAAGCTAGCGGAACAGACCAACATACACATGGGCAGAATGTTGGCCAGTATTTTTTGTACCGGCAAATGTCTCTCTCTCTATGTATGTTGCTTAAGGCTGCCCATACAGTAGTAGAACTTTGTTCAAAATTTTTCAGTTTTCAGTTTAAGAATGTTCAATTTTGTAATTGTTAGTGGGGTCAAATCAACATTTGTTTTCGACCAAAGCTATGAGAAATTTCGGAGGGGCAGGATAGAAACTTTTTCTCAAATGAAACAATTTCGGACACTAAATGTGGTTTTTGTTCAGGAAGTTACCTTATTTTGAAATTGAACGGTAAAAGCAAAGGAAGCCTTTTTTTTATAGATGTTCATTTGAAAGTAAACTAGTGTACGGCCAGGTGTAATTCCTTTATCATTCCCCCTGCAACAGCATTGTGCAGTAACCATTTAGTTCTTTTTTAACCAAAGAACATAGGCAGGCATGGCTATGTGGATCAAGTCAATATTTGGTCTGATTTGGTATGATATATTGTATGTAAACTCAATCACTAAAATGACACATCAATCAGCCGTAACTTTATGTCAACCCACCTAATATTAATTAAGTCCTCTTTTCGCCACCAAAACATCCCTGACTCCTCGAGCCATGGATGTTGCAAGACCTCTGAAGGTATTCTGTCGTATCTGGCACCAAGTCATTAGTAACATATCCTTTAAGTGTTGTAAATTCCTAGATGGGGCCTCCATGGATTGGACTTGTTTTTCCAGCACATCCCACAGATGTTTAGTTGGATTAAAACTCATTGTTGTCTTTCTCAAGCCATTCTTGAACCATTCTTGAACCATTTTTGCAGTGTGGCAGGGTGCAATTCCCTGCTGAAGGAGGCCATTGCCTCTACCATTTCTATAAAGTGATGTACATGGTCAGCAACAATGTTGTTGTGGATGTAGCAGAATCTCTAACCTCTTCCAGTCTAATGAGAACCCTTGAGGCCACAGACCGCTGACATCCTTCAATATGAAGTGGGTTGTGAGGCATGGTGGGTGCAAAGGTGGTAAAAGTCATTGGGCACCAGACACTTCTTGGATGCAAAAGAGGTTTTATTTCTTTTAACAGTCCTTTTATATTTTGGAAGGGAAAAGGGGTTGGGGCCAGGACATCCTTAAGTAGTTGCAATTTCAGAAGGCAGACTCTGAGGCTTCAATAGGAGGACAGCCGTACAGGGAAAGGTCCCTGCAAGGTGCCACTTGTGCACATGCAGGTTTGCTATCCCCTATGGCTACAGATCTTAAAAGTTCCTAATTCAAACGTAACAGTTCTCTCAGCTTTACTACAGCTTCTTGTAGTCCTTGAGCCCCTTGAGCTCCTGGTCTCTCACTGGACCCTCTGATTCACTAACTGAATCCTGTGAGCTCCTAGGTTTTTTAAGGCTTTTGCGGTATCACCCTCAAGCATCACCCATGCTTCCCTGTCGGGTCCCTAGCTTGGCACTTCGGATGCCTTCAAGATTCACCCCTGCTGATGGCTCAGTCCCTAGCTTGACACTCAAGGCTGCTCTGCAAGTGTCACCTTCGCTGGTTGGGTCCCTGAGTTGATCACTGCCTGAAGTTTCCCCGATTCTCCACCGTGCCGGTTCGGTTAGAATACTGCTCTGGTACTTCAGTTACTCACTGTGGTTCCTGGTAAAGGTGGTTGGTCCTTTAGTGGCGACGGCTTCCCTTCTACCCCTGACCACAACAGGTTCTCCGGCTGGCAGAACCGTCACTTTTGGTTGGGCTGCAAGCCGCAGTCCCAACCCTGTGCTGCCATCTTACTTCTTGATTGGCCCTCAGATAGCCTAGCAGCCAGATGCCCCCAGGGTAGGCCCAATCTCCAGCCTAGCAGCCCGGGCCAGACGACACATGTCCACCCGGACGGCAGTCCGGGTGGCATAGAACCTAGATCATCTGACTCCACCCAAATATATAAGCTCTCCCAGTAGGCAAAGGGATTTAAGAAAACACGTGCCCATTGGCTGAGATACCCTATATACCCATAACCTGCCCTTTAGTTGTCCTTCTTATATCTAGTACCACCAAGTGCCTGACCTCCTAGTGGTAGAAGAGAAAAGTATAACAAGGCCAAACTTAGGGAGAAATCAATGGATCTCTAACAATTTAACTATGGTAGCTACCCCTGTCAAGGAATTTGGTGAGGAGCTCCCTGGCTAAACCCCAGGGAGCTACATCAGTGGTATGTGTCAAATACTATCCACATAAATGGCAGGACCCAAGGTTTCCTAGCAGAACAGTGTCCAGGGCATTACATTGCCTCTGCCTTAGCTTGCCTTCTTCCTATATTGCATCCTGGTACCATATCCTACCCAGGTAAGCGATGCACAACCACCCAGCCATCCACATGATTCATCAGATCAGGCTACCTTCTTCCAATGCTCTGTGATCCAGTTATGATTTTCACATATCCATTGTCGATGCTTTGGGCAGTGGACACGGGTCAGCATAGATGCCAGGGGTGTAACTACAGGGGTCACATTTGCGCCCCTGGGTCCCATGATCCAGGTGGCCCCAGAAGCCCCCCTGTAAACCTGGATAGGAGGGGCAGCTGGGGGATGGCATGTTGAGAAATAGATCCCCTTCTACATCCACTGAAAGCTCAATTCTCATCCTCTCCCTTCCCCATGCTATCAGCAACTCTAGGAGGAACATTTTTTTTCCTGTATGCTGCCCCCCGCTGCCCCTCCTATCCAGGTCCTGCTGCCCCACTGTCTGTGCGCTCTCCTACCTGGCTGTGTGCACTCTACCACCCCGCTGTCTGTGCTCTCTCCTGTCCTGGTGCATGTGCTCTCCTGCCCTGCTGTGTGGGCTCTCCTGCCCTTTTGTCTATGGGCTCTCCTGCCCCGCTGCCTTTTGCCGCTCCTGCTCTGCTGCGTGGCCTTCTGGCTCCCCCTCGTCCCCCACAGCTTTGCTGGCTTCCCCCTCCCCCGCCAGCTGCTGCTGGGGATCTGTCTGGATGGAAAGTGGGTAAGAGGCCAGTAAATATGCCATTTTACAGCCCCTTCCTTGTCTTAATGAATAGCGTCAGCGATCTCTTACCAGTCACTGACTGTTCAGTCATAACTAAAGCATAGTAAACTCTGTTTACTATGCTGCAGTTTGTGAATGAACAGGAATCTATTCCTGTCCATTCATTCTGTGCAGCTCAGGATGCAGAGATGGAGATTAAGGGCTGTGTCTTCAATCTCCTTTCTCTGTCTCAAAGGTGAAACATCAAAGGTCTCTTTAGACCCCTGATATATCACCATAGCCCCAAAATGGGGCTCCTAAAAAAAACTGTAAAAAATGCAATTGTAAAAAAAAAAAAAAAAAAAAAAATATATATATATATATATATATATATATATATATATATATAAAATAAAATGGTAAAAACAATAAAAACAAAGAAAAAACCAACTACTAACACCAGTGGGCAAACTACCAGGGTCGCACTTGCGACCGTGCCCTGGTGCTCCGCCCCCGGGCTCAGAGAGATGGGCCCTTTATGGTTTCTTGCACCGGGGCCCTGAAGGCTCTAGTTACTCCTCTGCTATGTACCCTGATCGGTCTGTGGCTACGCAGCCCCATACACAACACACTGTGATGTCGATTTTTCTGCGTATAACACATCAATTTCAGGGACAACATGTTTACTTGCTACCTAATATATCCCACCCACTTTCAGATGCCATTGTAAGGTGATAATCAATGTTTGTCACTTAACCTGTCAGTGGCAATACAATTATGGCTAATTTGTGTATAGAAGCTTTCAAATGTTAAAGTGGTTGTAAACCTCTGATATGAAATATGAACATAGCAAATCCCTCTATAGGGTGTCATTTCTGTTTGCTGTTTCATTCCTCTGCTTTCTGCATGAGTCACTTTCGAAAATTTTCCTGACATCAAGAGAAAAAAAAGGTAACATAGGATGGAGCTAAGGTGTGGTCTACCCATTGATTTCAGGTACTTATATAGCACCATCAATTTACACAGGACTTTTGCATATATAATATACATTTACATCAGTCCCTGCCCTCAAGGAGCTTACAACTTAAAGCCCCTAACTCACATTCTTACAGACACATACTAGAGCCAATTAATCTACCTGGAGAAAACCCATTCAAGACACAGGGAGAAATGAGAACTCTAGGCAGGTAGTGCCATGGTTGGGATTTGAACCATTGACCCGTTTGCTGCAATGTGAACATGCTAACCACTACACCGCTGTGCTCCCACTTGAACTTTTTGGGACCCTTCCAAAATGATTCTACTTAGCAGATAAGATATTAAAAGTGAGGTGCTGCTCCGATCTAGAATGCAAAAGCGATATTCCTTGGTAAGGAGGTCTTCTGCAAAGAAAATCTGCTTTTAAGGAACAACATTACAAAAAAAGTATGAATCTAAATATCGAAATATATATGTTATGTAAATGCCACTTGGTTTTATTTTTATATACAGTGTGTGTGTGTGTGTGTGTGTTTTATACCTGCTCACCTATTATGCACTTGTGTATGATAGTATTACGCCTGTTGTTTAATTATGTAGTGTATTGACTGATACTTTTCATGGAATAGAAGAGGAAAATTTGTACCTTTCACCTAATTTTGGATGTTTCGGGGTAACAGTCCCCAATGGCTACTTGCACCAGCATATGGTAACAGGCACTCTTGGCTGAGAATGATTGGCTATTTTTGAATGATCCATGTTTTTTTCTTCCATAGAGCAGTGTCAGAGGTTTCTAATCACATTACCCCTCTTCAGAGATATAAACATGCATGTCTGGGTAATCCAAGCAAGCTCATTTATGGATTGTTATGTAAGAAAATTTTCTGGAGGACAGAAATATTTACGTTTATCCATAACTCTGTAAAAAGAAGATCTTTCTACCTCTTGGATCATGCCACACCACTGCCAGATAGTTAGAACAATCCAGACTTATTGTACCCCAAGTTGATACAATATCAACCTGGACATTTTTATAGTGTGGATTATAGAGTTTTATTTATAGCTGTTACGTTTATTTTTTAAATGCAAGCAGTGAAAGTACCTGAATGTGACCGTGTATCTACTTCTTGCCATACCCTGTCCAGCATAGTTCAGACTGGGAGATAGATGGGCAATATGAGGAGCCAATCAGTTGTGTTGTAGTACTTGTGTGCAACAGGTTGATAGGAGAAGAAAGATTAATTCATAGGTTTGCTTCTCCTTTCACTGTCCAGTCACAGGTTGGGGGAGGGATACGACCTTTAAATGTGACGTACATTTTGATTATAAAGTCTTTTTTTTTCTTTTTAGAAAAAATAACAAACATGTTATACTTACCTGCTCTGCGCAGTGGTTTTGCACAGAGCAGCCCGGATCCTCCTCTTCTCTGGTCCCTCTTCTCTGCTCCTGGCCCCTCCCTCCTGTTCAGTGCCCCCACAACAAGCAGCTTGCTATGGAGGCACCCAAGCTAATCTGCAGCTTCGTGTGTCTATTCAGACATGGAGCTGTGGTTCAGCCCTGCGCACTCTCTCCTGACTGGCTAACTAACTTTGATTGACAGCAGCAGTACCCAATGGGCCACTGCTGTGTCTCAGCCAATCAGGAGGGAGAGTCCCGGACGGCTGAGACACTTGTGGACATCGCTGGACACAGATGGGGATTAATTATTAGGGGGGCTGCTGCACACAGAAGGATTTTTATCTTAATGCATAATGCTTTTACAACCCCTTTAAAGCCCATCTCTGGGCACAGCAAATAAAAAATAAAAAAAACCCTAGGCCTTCCTGTACTGCGGGGGTTACATACTTTTATTAATTCTAAAAGGAGGGGAATTTGGCGCTGCTTAGAACAAATTTGGCGCTGCTTAGAACAAATATTTGAAAATCGTGTATAATTATAACTGTGGTGTCATATACAAATTATTTTTTTTATATGAAATATACATGAATATCCCAAATCTCATATACCATAACTACAAGTAAAGGCAAACTGAAAGAAATATGAACGTCTGTTGTATCCAGTATATGGTACCTGAAAAAATTCCTTAATAAATCAAGTAAGTAACATAAAAAATACACACAAACCAAAACCAATGTAAAAAACTAAAAAACTAAAAATATAAGTCCAAATCTGTGATAATCTGTGATAAAGAACTATCCGCAATAAATGTCCATAATTCAAAAAATCCCAGCGTGACTTGTGCGGAATTCAGGTGATAAGACTTTATCAAAATTTCTATGCAGAGAAATAAGGTGACTTTTCCGTGCTCCCCTTTGTTTTATGCACTTACCAGAAAATGCTACCCCTGCAGGGGTAAAGAGCGTATAGTCACATATGCCTCTGGTCCTGGTGTTTCAATGATCAATATGACCTCCTGCTCCATAGCTTTGCTTGTATAATAGGGTGTCCACATAAAATTAATAGTAGAAACGGACACTCATAGCGTAAATGCCGTATAAACAAAATGTATTTTCCATAGGCAAGGAGCTCCAATTGCCCCAATAGGCATACAAATAGTTTCCTGGGTCTGGACGGCGTGCATTCCACAGATCACAGTGCAAGAACCGGAAGTTCCAGAAGTGACGTGAATTCGTACCAAGTCCCACCTTATGCGTTTAATCATTGGACGTCGCCTGAGGCATACTTTTTATGCCTAGGAGACAGAACTGGAGGCTGCATTACTTATCTGACTTCCTGCCCCAGCAGGCTCCAGTGCAATTCTTTTCTCCCCTCAGTTCCTGCCATGGGCGGTCCCACTGCGTTATCATCTACAGTGTAATATTATTGGCACTGCATTGTATGTGGCTTAGAGAGGAGGCTATGGGGGACAAGTCGAGCAGATCAAAGTAGCCTGATGAAACGAGAAGAAGGTAAGTAATACAGCTTCTCATTTTACTCCTCCTCTAGCTGAACTAACTTTTTTGCCATCTGTGTGACATTGGGGATATTTTCCTTCACTTCCTTTTCTATAGCCAAAACAGGAAGTGAGAGGAATTCCCATTGGACGATATTCCTGTTCTGGTGACCATCCACAATTTGGGATTTTCTTTCACTTTTTGTAATAACGGTAAATATGACAAATAGGGTGAATCTCCTTAAGGCTGGGTTCACACTAGTGGAAATTGGATGTGGGTTTCCCGACTCCAATTCGCATATCAGCAGACTGTGTCCGGCTATCAATGGAGCTGGTTCACACAGCTCCCGTATGGCTGTAGATCATTTTGCAGAAGAGTCCTGTGCATCTTCTGTTCCATTTCAGGTCTGAATCCAGCCAAAAATTCAAGCCTGATTTGTCCCTGAAACAGAGTACAGGGACGCACTGGAGCCCTGTTGTGAGCGGCACCACACAGCAGTGTGAACCCAGCCTAACCAGACTGGAAAAAAACCTGACCTGTTCCCTCTCCACTCTATCCAAAATAAATAAAAATGTTGGCCTTTAGCTATACTTTAACAAGCATTTAACCCTTGCAATGTGGGGGCCCCACTGCAATGTTATTTTTTTTGTGTGCCCGGAGTTGGGCTTTAACTGCAGCAGAGAATGGTCAGGTCTACTCTCCTGCCAGAAAAGACTGTGCTGTATGACAGAGCTGTGTATATCTTGGGGCTGGAGGGACAGACATGCAAATCTTTTGGAAAATTTGCTGTTTGCATGCAGTTCAGCTTTATTTTGCTTACAATCTATGCTGTATTATCTTTGTGAACATTTTAACACACTGACTTATCATTATACATATTTATATAACACCACCATGCCTTCCCCATCTACCTGTAAATGTCGTTTTCTAATAATAAAAGTTCCAAGGATCAGGCAAATTATTTAAAAGTTCCAGGCTAGCGTGTCACCTGCCATGATGGAGACACATTATAAATAATGAGCATGCATCACATGCCTGGAGAGATTTAAAATATATGTTTCGCCACTTTTCACAGCCGAAATGACTTAAAAGCCCTTAAAAGCCATTTGGGATTGCCTGTCAAGAGGCCAGAAATGCATCTAGTCCTGGCATTGAGCAATTTGTTTCATTCTTTTTCTGCAAGTATTTATGACACACATTTGCTTTCATTTTAAGAGGTTTTGGCACCTTATTCAGCTATTAGACCAATTTATTATTTGAACTTTCAGAGCCTTTGCCTCGCAGGTGGAGAGTGGGGAGTCACGGTTCAGTGCTCAGTTCTGTCTGACACCTGCCATGTCTTGCTTTTTTTTCTCTATATGATTTGAGCCTGTCCCACTGGACAATGGTCTCACTAATGTTATTTTACCATCATTCGATTTGGTGGACCCCTTTCTAGCTCTGTAGGTATTTTCCTTGAGGGTGCCATATTGGGATCTACAACTCATTTAGCAGGCTTTTACTAAAGTTACTAAAACATACAGAATCAGCGTTCCTTATGCCGCATACACACGATCTGAGTTTTCGTCTGAAAAATCTTGGATGGTTTTTCCGACAGAATTCCACTCAAGCTTGGCTTGCATACACACGGTCACACAAAAGTTTTCTGAACTTTCAACCTTCAAGAACGTGGTATAACACTACGATGAGCTGAGAAAATGAAGTTCAAAGTTCAATGCTTCCGATCATACGTCAAATTGTTTCTGAGCATGCATAGGAATTTTGCGTGTCGGAATCACTACAGACGATCGGAATTTCTGATCGGAACTTTTTCCGTTGGAAAAAAAGAGAACCTGCTCTCAATCTTTTTCTGGCGGAAATTCCACCAGCAAAAGTCCAATGGAGCATACACACGGTCAGAATATCCGACCAAAAGCTCTCACCGGACTTTTGCTGGCGGGATTTCTGAACGTGTGTACGGGGCTTTAGAAATTTTTGTTGCTTCCAGTTGCTAACCTACTCGTATGCAGGCCATACATGGATCGAATTTTGAAAGAATCTTCTTTCGAAAATCGTAACTAAGAATTTTCTTTCGACTTTTGCACCATTGCATCATTGCAGCAACTGCCGCCATGCGGCCATCAAATTTGGATGATCGAGCATGTTAGACATTTTTTAGGAAAACAAACTAATTTCTAATTAATGATGAGGGAATCATACGAGAAATATCAAAAAATAAATGTGCTGAGCGTTTGACCTGGAAAGAAAAGAAGATTCTTAGTCACAAAAATCCTTTTCTGTAGCTACATGAGGTGAAATTGGTGAGGCTTTGTTGGTTGAATTTTGTAAATCAATGGTGGTACCATCGGATCACAACATGCATTAAATTTCTGAATTTCAAAAGAAAATTTGTTCGCAATTCATGTATGGACGGCTTATCTGAGTAATTGGTGGCAAAAATAGTATGAGCTTAACCACTTAGCGGCTACAACAGGGCGGTTGCTTAACACTCCTCCCAGAATTCCGCTCACGCACGCCCCCTGGGGCGCGCATCAGAGAACTTCCATGACCGCCGGGTCCTCATGGATCACGGCCATTTACCACGTGATCGCTGCATCAAATGATGGAGCGATCACATGTAAACAAACCAGTGTGATTTCCGGTTCCTCCCTCCCCTCTCCGTCCAGTGTGAGCGGAGAGGGGAGAGATATGTGGCAGCAGCGCCGTGGGCTGCATGTATAGTACCCACAGTGCTGCTCAGTGAAAGATCCATCCATCCATGCTCACCCATCCATACTCTGCATACCCATCCATACTCTGCATACCCATCCATATTCTGCATACTCTGCATACCCATCCATACTCTGCATACACATCCATCTATACTCTGCATACCCATCCATACATACTCTGCATACCCATCCATCCATACTCTGCATACCCATCCAAACTCTGCATACTCTGCATACCCATCCATACTCTGCATACCCATTCATACATACTCTGCATACCCATCCATCCATCCTTACTCTGCATACCCATCCATCCATACTCTGCATACCCATCCAAACTCTGCATACTCTGCATACCCATCCATACTCTGCATACCCATTCATACATACTCTGCATACCCATCCATCCATCCTTACTCTGCATACCCATCCATCCATACTCTGCATACCCATCCATACTCAGCATACTCATCCATCCATCCATGCTCACCCATCCATACTCAGCATACTCATCCATCCATCCTCATCCATACTCAGCATACTCATCCATTCATCCATCCTCAGCAATACTAATCCATTCATCCATCCATGCTCAGCCATCCCATCCACCCCCATCCATAATTAGCCAGACCCAGCCATACTCAGCAGTACCCAGCCATACTCAGCCGTACCCAGCCATACTCAGCCGTACCCAGCCATACTCAGCCATACCCAGCCATACTCAGCCATACCCATTCATACTCAGCCATACCCAGCCGTACTCAACCATACCCATCCATACGCAGCCATACCCAGCTGTACTCAGCCATACCCAGCCATACTCAATTGTGCTCAGTCATACCCAGCCATACTCAGCCGTTCACAGCCATCCCATCCATACCCATCCATACTCAGCCGTACCCATCCATACTCAGCCATACCCGGCCATACTCATTAATGCTCAGCCGTACCCGGCCATACTCATTCATGCTCAGCCATCCCCATCCACGGCTCATCCATCCCCATTCATGCTAATCCATGCCACATCCCTGCCATTACAGTGCCTCAAAAAGTGTAATATGTAGTCAAATTAGATTTGAAACTTATGTCCCTAGAACACCCGATGGTGCTCCCTGCATGTTGGTCTTCTGTATGTGGTCATGCTATGGAAAAGTCTCACACATGTGGTATAGCCATACTCAGGAGGAGTAGGAGAATCTATTTCGGGGTGTAATTTTTGGTATGTACATGTTATGTGTTAGAAATATTGTGTAAATGGACAACATTGTGTAAAAAAAATGCATTTTCATTTTCTTTACATATTTTCCAAAAACTTGTAGAAAAAAATGACATGTTCAAAAGACTCGATATGCCTCATAGATTATACATTGGGTTGTTTTCTTTCCAAAATGTGGTCGTTTGTGGGGCGTTTCCATTGTCCTGGTTCTTCAGGGCCTTCAAAAGTGTAAGAGGTAGTCAATAAATTATATGTGTAATTTATGCTCCAAGAACGCCTCATGGCGCTCCCTGCATGTTGGGCCTCTGTATGTGGCCACGCTGTGTAAAAGTCTCACACATGTGGTATTGCCATACTCAGGAGCAGTAGTAGAATGTGTTTTGGGGTGTAATTTGTGCTATGCATATGCTGTGTGTGAGAAATAACCTGCTAATATGACAATTTGCAAAGAATTGTGGTAAAAAATTACAACTTCAAAAAACTCACCATGCCTCTTACTAAATAGCCTCTTACTAAATACCTCGGAATGTCTACTTTCCAAAAAGGGGTCGTTTGGGGGGTATTTGTACTTTCCTGGCTTGTTAGAGTCTCAAGAAGTACTTCAGGTGTGATCAATTTTCAGAGATTGGCACCATAGCTTGTGAACTCTATAACTTTCACAAAGACCAAATAATATACACTGATATGGGTTATTTTTTTACCAAAGCTATGTAGTGGTATAAATTTTGGCCAAAATATATGAAGAAAAATTACTAATTTGCAAAATATTTTAACAGAAACAAAGAAAAATTCATTTTTTTAGAAATTTTTGTCGGTCTTTTATCTTTTAGGCTAGGTTCACACTATTGCGATGCGGGAACGCCGCGAATCCGCGGCGTTTTCCCGCATCGCATACCTCCCGCCGGCAGTTCACACTGCCCTATGCGGACGGCTGGGGGTGTCAATGTTATGTTAATGACACCCCCAGATCCGTCGGCACATCGCAGTGCGATCTGCCGACTCGCACAGGAATCGGATCGCATGGTGTGAACCCCCATGCGATCCGATTCCGTTGCGGACCCAAAAAAGGGTCCTGTGCGAGTTTGCTGCGGGACAGCTGCGAGTTCAGCCATACTATCTGTATGGCTGAACTCGCAGTGCTACGGAGATCGGATGTGATTTGCTGTGCGAATCACATCCGGATCTCCCCCCGCAGCAGTGTGAACCCAGCCTTATAGCGCAAAAAATAAAAAACCCAGCGGTGATTAAATACCACTAAAAGAAAGCTCTATTTGTGTGAAAAAAAGGACAAAAAATTCAAATAGGTACAGTGTTGCATGACTGAGTAATTGTCATTCAAAATGTGAGAGCACTGAAAGCTGAAAATTGGTCTTGTTATTAAGGGGGTTTAAGTGCCCAGTGGTCAAGTGGTTAAAGTCTTTTTTATCATTAATAAGAATTTACACCTGAGAGTAAGCACTTAAAGGCAATTTTGGAGCGTTTGGTGCATTTTTTTCAAAAGTATTCAGGCTTGAGTATTTGGTTTAGTCAATGGAAAGCTAGTTTTTAGAAGGAAAAGATGCATGGGTATGCTTGAAAAAGGCTAATTTTCAAGGGTTTTCAGGAAATTGTCAGGTGCTCCTTTTGAAGTCTATGGAGCCAGAAATGCTCTTCTTCAAAGGTAGCTCAGTACTTCTTTAAGCTTCAGGTGTTGAGCTATAGGCACCTGAGCACTCATATGTGAACAGGCACAAACTAAAAGCATGGAGTTTTTGTTGTTGAACATTTTGGAGCTTTGAGCTGCAAGCTGCAAAATGCCCAGGTACAGTTTTAGTGTATTGATGCTTTTGTGATGATTTTTTATTGGACTCAGGATACTCATGTTTATCGTAGCACCAACCTTTTACCCAACAGTGTACAGATTAAATAGAACCATCTACATTAATCTCTATCCAAGAGAAGCTTACTGTGTAATACCCTTACTACAGACATACAAATATTCACTTGCACACACACTTCAGGGCACTTTGACCAGGGTAACATACCAGGCTAACCTACCAGAATGTTTTTGTTTTGTGGATGGAAGGCAGAGGACCTGGGATGAAACCCATGTGAATGCAGGGAGAACTGTACAAACTGATGATAGTGTCTCTGGAGTCTGGACTGATTGCAGAGCTCTAGGACTGCAAGGCTAGAGCACTAAGCATGTAAACATTATATCAATGGTCAAAACTAGGACATAGAAAATATATTACAAATACAAGGAAAAATATGTCATCTTTTGGTTCTCCTTCAGCATTGATGAAGTTCAGTTTTAAACAGATATCATCAGCTCAAAGAAGGTATAAAAACTTAGCACTAGTAAACTTGTGACCAATACAGGAACAAGGCCATCAAGGGCCCAGGGTGAAGATAACAAACTGTGCCTCTCCTGCCCTTGATGTGGGCACCCTCAATCGTCTTCTGCTCTGTTATACTAGCATTACAGCACCATGTTTGCCTGTCTGACAGTTGCAAGTTGCAACTAAAAAGAAAATGATCTTGTGGCAGGCCAGCACCCCCAGAGTGTCAGTACCCAGTACAGACCACGCCTCTGAATCCCCCTAAGCCCCTAAATATACCACTATTGCAAACAATGGACCTCACCACTGGAGACATCACTGCTTTTCTGCTAGGGTAGGGCAGCCCTAAGGCAGGAGGGCAAGTCAATAAAGGATGGAAGGGGTGAGGGTGGACGGGTTGAATGTACTCTATAGGCTGCTGACTCACAGGCCCCCCTGCCCCCACAGCACATAATAACACTGTGTCTGGGCTTGGCTCAGCCCTTCCTTCTCAGAGCAGGCACTCAGCTGTTGGTTAATTGCCAGCTCTAATCTTTCCACAGTGGCTCACCTGGTGATGATATCCTGCTCCTCAGTCCTGCTGGCTACTTAAGCTGTTCAGGCCAGATCCTCTGTGCCTTTGCCCATGTCAGAGACTCTCTCCTGTGTACCTGTGAAAGACTTGCTTGGCTGACATCCCTTCAGGTTCCTGATCCTGCTTGCTGTTCCACTATGCTGATTCTCTGGTTTCCTGATTTCCTGGCTTGTCTTGAAGTACGCTGATCCCTGGCTCCATGACGTCCTGGCTTGTCTGATTATCCCTTCTGGTTACAGAACTCTGGCTATGTATTGACTACTTTTTCTCTGTTTACCTTTTATTATAATTATTAAACAAGTGTGATTTTTACTGCACTTCTGTCTAGGTCTGAGTCATGGTTTCTGACACCCTGCTCCCTCTGACCAGTTTCCGCCTGGCTCCCTTATCCAGTTTGGAGCTGTATCCTGATCCAGGGAGGGTATGTGTTGTACCAAATACCTTCACCTTCTTAATAATAGACTTTACTGTGCTTCCAGTCATTGTTAAAACATTTTAAGTTTTTTTTTGTATCCGTCTTCTGACTCGTGCCTGTCCACAACTTTATTCCTGAGATCTTTTGACAGTGCCTTGCCACGCATAGGTGATTGTTTGCTTCAGTTGCACTACTAGGGACTGAAATGCTCCAGGAAGGCTCTTTTCATGCTAAACTAATCAAAATGACCACAGCTACAGTTGACAAATGGCTTTGTGTGCCATTGAGAAGATGATTTGCTACACCTGATTGAGTTTACACATCATTTTTCGGAGGGGGGTGATCCTTTTTCCCACTCGGTGATTCTGTTTTTTTTTTTTTTTTTTTTTCCTGACATGTTGGTGTTCTATTTTTCACTTGCATGTTATAGGTTGCACTTAGATACAGCAAAAACTGTGTCTTCATTTCATGTTGCAAAGCAACAAAATGTGATTATTTTGAAGGTGGGTAATTCTTTTCTTTACCCACTGTATATACTGTATAAAGTATATTCACTTATGTATTTACTTTCATGTCTGAAATTCTGCTTTAAAAGCAAATATGCTGAAAAATAAGTATTACAATGCGATGACACTGTATGATTGAGATGAATTAATTTAGCACACTTTTCTTGATATTGTCCTTGTCTATAAATGTCTTTTTTTAAAAGACCAGTAAAAGTCCAAGCATACTTGCATCCTTGTTATCATGCCCCGCACTAGTCATTCTTGTCACGTTCTTGCTCTGAACTCTTCCACCTTTTGTAGCCACGGCACTCACATTCCAATGGAATGGGGCTGAGATTCTATTCCAGCAGCTTACTAAAAAGATGTGTGAGGGATCCAATCACAAAGTGTTGAGAGGCTGTCTGCTCCCAGTGCTTGAATCTGTCATCGGTGTCCCATGTCTTGATGTAATACCAGCATAACAGAAGACAGAAGCTGCTTGCAGAATATCCTACAGAAAGGTTACACGATTTCCAAGTAGAATGTAGTTCAAATTATTTTGCCTGCCCAACATATTGAAGGTATTGCATAAGGAAATACAAATGTCAGTGAAGACATGTAAGGTTTAGTAACACATAATAATCAGTATCTATTTTTTGTAATCAGAGTATAAAAAAAAGAATTGTGATTGGTTGTTATAATTTTTCAGTCTGTATAGGGCCAAAACACCCCATTCTGCTCTGTACCCTTTGGGCTTCAGGTGTCTGAACACTTATATGCGAACGGGTACAATGTGATTTAAAAGAATAGGATTTTGGTTGTGGAGAGTGTTGGAGCTTTAAGGTTCAATCTACAAAACATTCAGGTGTGAGTCCAGTTTAGTTGTGTTGTTGCTCTTCTGTGGTTTGCTTAGCAAATCAGTATTGCTAATCGTATTTATAGACCGTAGCACCAACTTTACCAGTTTCTTGGGTTCCAAGAAGTAAATGCTACATGAATCTGCCCTTTAGAAATGGCAAGTGAATTCTCAACAAAATACAGCATGGCAACATGGATGAATTGGGGTGGGGTGGGGGCCTCACTGAAAATGAAAAATGTATTAAATTTCCATTTTTGGGGCTCAGATATGTAGTTCTGCCTGAGGCTGGTCAAATGCACATGTGAATTAATTCGAAATTATCTCAGAAGCCTCTCAAACTGATGTCAAGTTGACACAAGCCTTCAACTAGTAGGGTCCTTATAAGAAAAAAAAGACCAATAATATTTTAAAATAAAGTTTCTTCTCCTTGTATTAAAGCCTTGTAAACTGAGCCTTATATGTCTCCTAGTTTAAAAGTTAAAGTGGTTGTAAACCCTTACATACCACTTTTACCTACAGGTAAGCCTATAATAAAGCTTACCTGTAGGAACTGCAAATATCTCCTAAACCTGCACAGTTTAGGAGATATTTACCATATACGCTTGCGCCAACGTCATCGGCGCATGCACACTGAAGAAAGGGCACGATTGTGCCATTTCTACAGGGTCCATGCCACGACCGTCGGCTCCCATGCACATGCGCAGGAGTGACGTCACTCGACTCCAGCCAGTCACAGAGCCAGGGTCCATGGCCCCTGGAAGGAAAAGGGGTGAAGATGTGACATTGGGGACACCGCGGACTTCGTTTGCAGGTAAGTGGCCCATAATGGGCTAGTATGCAGTGCATACTAGCCCATTATGCTTTTACTTTGCAGGGAACAAAAGATGAAGTAAAACCCATCAGGGTTTACTTCCTCTTTAAGGTCAATACTACTTCAAAGTAGTTCATGAACTACTTTAGTCCAGCTTTCATGCATAGGGGCCATAGACTTCAAAGTTAACCCTCAAAAGTTGCCCCAAAGTTGCACTCCAAAGTCGTGCAACTTTGGAGTCCTACAATTGTGAATGGAGCCAGTTTTTACAGGAATCAATTTCTCCATTGGAAAATTCCCTCTTGTTCTGCCTCTGTGGCTTCTCCACTGCTTCTCCCTTCTGATGACGACTTCCTCCATACAAGTTTTATTTGCCACATGCCATCACTCAAAACAAAATATATGGTGTAATTGAGAGGTGTCTTTAGTTTGTGGTTAAAGAGGAAGTAAACCCTGATGGGTTTACTTCCTCTTTGTTTACCTGCAAAGGTAAAGCATAATGGGCTACTATGCATCGCATAGTATTCCATTATGTGTCACTTACCTGACACAGGAGCCAGCGATGTCACCGCTGTCCCCTGTAGTCCGGAGCATCCACCTTCTTCCGGGTATCGCTGCTCCGGCCACTCACAGCATCGGAGCAGCGATGACCTCACTCCTACACATGCGCACGGGAGCCGCCACTAACGGCATATCGCCCGTTAGCAGCGACATGCTGCTAACGGCGATAGTGCGCCTGCGCGCAGCTGTCTATGGAGCATTCGCCGTAGACAGCTGTGATTGTCTTTTAGTAAATATCTTCTAAACTGTGTAGGTTTAGGAGATATTTCTTGGACCTACAGGTAAGCCTTAATCTAGGCTTACCTGTAGTTCAAAGTGGTTTGTAAGGGTTTACAACCACTTTAAGTCACACGTATATGAATGGTTATCATTGGTAAGCATGGGGTATGACTTGTCATCTCATTTCATTAATGTCCAAACTGATATGATAAGTCACACATATGTGAATGGAGAGGATATCCCTCACATTGTAAGGATATCTTCCAACTTCCTGTTAAAAGGAAAAAAAAACTGACAATGGGTTTAACCCTTCCCTAATCTAAAATAAAATAAAAAGTGTTGGCCTTAGATATACTTTAAATATCATTTTTTCTTTTGCTTTTCAATTCCAAAAATTCATCTACAATAGGTAAGCAGCCAATATCTGATTTTCAGATGTTACCTCAATAATTAATTCTTCTATTTCTTTGTAGAATAAGTACAGCCCATATTAACAATATGATGCCACATTATTGTCCTATTTTGTGTTTGATTTATGGATTGTGAAATTCCCTGAATGCTGTATATATGGGGAAAAGACATAATGCACTTACTTTCAGTCTAATTATTTTGCCACAGTGTTCTCATATTATTGTAGCAGATGTTGAACCCATTTAAAGGCAGTATGTGGTTTCTCACCATAACCAGATTGGATTTCCTCTTTCCTGAAATATTCTTACCCAAATACTTCATGCTGGTCTATGTAGTTTAATAAAAGCTCCCAAAATAAAGCTACTGATAGGAACCCTTATGTATAAGTGATATAATGCTCTCTACTGCCAACTATTATTATTGCATGGAAATACATTGCATATCAGTAATTATACATAGCTTAAATATTGCAGTGTATTGGTAGAATGTAGACCTGTAGAGTCAAACCCATCGGTGAGATGCTCGGACATGTGCAGGTAAGGGGTGCCTTTGGAATTCTGCATCATGTGATCTTTTACAAGATGCAAGCCATTGAGGAGGGGTTAAGCCATAAAGTCTGGTCACTGCTTTCTACAGCTTAATAAATCAGTTTATGTGATACATTTTATATATTCTGTGATCCTTGTATTTTTTACCAAATCTCAGTTTTTCAGTTGCTCCATGTATGTGTGGTTGTTTCAGCCTATGAAGAAGAATATAATTCATAAAACGTGGCTGTTTTGTGTGGATCAGTGGCGGCTGGTGCTGTATATTTTGGGGGGGGGGGCGGCAAACAACCTATCGCCACACCCAACCCCCTCCCCCATGGTCAGTCTGTGGGTCGGTCGGTCACTCGTCCGTTATTCCACCACTCCATCTAGCAGGTTTGGCTCCTTTTTGCGTCTCCTCCTCGGCGGCAGCTGTCTCCTCGGCAGCGTTACCCTGCATCTCTGGCTTCACGGGGGTTCAACCTCGGCGGTTTCCCTCCTCCTTCCTTCGGCGGCCAATACGATCACTTCTCCTCTCGGCCAATCAGGCATTCAGACCTGCTTCCTGATTGGCTGGGAGGAGGCTCAGGAAGACAATAGCGAATATTAATTTGCTATTGTCACACAACTGGGGGGGGGGGGGGGGCTCATGGCGCAGTGCTCTGTGCCCCGAGCCCACCCTTTTTTGAAGCCTCAGGCTCTAATCATGTGCTTAAAAAAAAACATTGAAATCCATGCATCCAGCACCCTGCATGTAGATTGGGGCCTGATGCAGGGATTAGGGGAGCGGTGCACCTATGTCCCTAATGGACAGGCTGCCACTCGTGTGGATTAGCTAAATTTGCATGCAATACCTGTTAATCCTGCTGGAAATGTAGTAAGTACTTCTCTTGTACTGTGCCTGTGCTTCATTGCTATCAGTTAGTATGGTACCCAGTTTTCTGTGTGGACTACAGACACCCCCTGTCTACATTATGGAGATTAAGAGAAGAGGGTGTTCTGTAGTCCCAACATACTTTCTGTCCTAGGGTGACAATGCTGCTTGTCCGCAGAAACAGTACAGCTAGTGAGCATTGTCAAACTAGGACAGAATGTGTGGTACTGGCAGGTTCACTAGGTGAAAAAATTAAGGAAAAAAAGCCTGATGAAAGAAAACAGAGGCAGTAACCACATCCAAAGTAATATACTGGATCTGTTTTATCTTTAAATTAATTCATATTTCTATACATCCAGGCCTATAATATGCACAGCTTTTGGGGGCAGTGCAGCCAGGTAATGACTTAAAGTGGAGTTCCACCCAAAAGTGGATCTGCTTCCTGTTTTTGACAGGTACCTGTCCCCACTTCCGGGAGACTGCGCCGTGGCGATGTCCCCTGGAAGCTCAGCCCCCCTTCTCCTTCCTCCACTGCCGGTCCAGTTATAAAGTGAACTCCGCTTTAACTTATCTCTTCTGCAATTTCACAATACAGCTTGGTCTCTTACTCCCTACAATACATCACCCTTCGTCTTGACAGTGAAAAAGCAGCACAGTGAGGTCATAAAACATCTTTTTTTTTTTTTTTACTCTGCATTTTCCTTCTATCAGCATGCCAACTAATGCACTGCAGCACACCTGATTGGACCCTAGTTCTGCCCCCCTTTCAGTTTGAGTGCTGCTGCACATGGCATTGCAGGAGACAAAATAAGGTACTTACATTATCTGAAAGTAGCATCACTGGGTAACCTTTGTATACCTCAATGATTTGTCTGAAAAGCACTTTCTGATAATTCCTCTATTTTTCTCTGTCTTGTTACATTGTGGCGGTTGTCTCAATGGTATGCCGAATTAGGGATGATGTAACCTGTTAGAGTAAGAGTAATTGTAGCTGTTACCAAAATGACCATTTCTCAGAAGAAAAGTTATAATGGGTATAGATATTTTACTCTGGAATTTTATTTAATTAGGATGAATGATCTCTTATATAAAAGGTTTATTTTTGTTTAATAAATCTTTCCTTATGTATATAGCCCATGACAAAATTAATTTAAGATGACAAACCCAACGTGTAATATAATATAACTAAGGAAACTATTTTCGCATCCCAAGCAGTGAGTCTTTTGTACAGCTTATCACCTCCAAGCACGAGAGCGCTCTTGATGAAACCTATATCTGTCAGTGGCTGGATAGACTTCAATTGGACAGTGTGTGCGTGTTTGTGTGAAAAGTCTACTTGAAATCTGCTTTTTGTTTAATCAGCCACATCATTTTTCTAACATTGGGCACCAGAAACAAAATAGGAATGTTCAGGAAATGAATTTGTACACACAAGCAAATGTTCCAAGGCTGTGCCCTCCAGCAGTCACGTGGGCTAAATCGCAGCAGAGTGGCAGCGTGGTCTCTGGTGCTTAAATACTCTCTGGGTTCCAGCCCCTGGCACTGACAGCAAAAACGACTGTCTCAGTCTTGCAAGGAAAAGAGGAGAGCAGCACAGCAGTGGCTGCTTAGGTAAATAACCCCCCTTTCAGTAAACAGCGCTGCCAATGGGAGTGGAGGTCAATAGTACTGCCACCGACCCAGTATTGTGGGATATTATTCCTGCCACTGGCTCCAATGCTGAGGGTTATAATTGCTGTCACTGACACCAATGCTGGAGGTTTTTGCAGCAGAACGTCAGCAGGGCACTGAAACACGATCTCTGTTCAAGTACCCAGCACTAAAGCAAAGACTGTACTGTCTTGATCCCTGCCCAACAGGACAACTAAAGTACCGGCATTGCTGGGGGAGAGAGAGGAAAAGTAGCCTGGGAGTGTTTGCTCAGGCAACAAAAAAAAAACCCTGTGACAACCAATTGCCACTGACAACCAATTGGTGGAGAGATGTTAAATAGCACTGACCACCAATCAGGGGGTGGGTTAAACATACCTCTGAACTTTTTGAGATGGGAGCGAGGGACATCTATCAGCAAAAGTGTGTAGGCATAGGTCACACCCACTGCCACACCCCCTTAAAGGAGAATTCAAAAAATAATAATAATAGTTAAGGCCACAAGTGCTTTTTATACCACTACTATTAATTTTATACTGGCTTTTGGAATTTAGAAATGCAGCCATTTAGAAATTGTATTGTATATATTTAGCGCTGGGAAACACATTTTGAAAGATTAAAATATGCATTTTATATGCAACTATATAGATCAGAAATAAGGGACAAATGAGCAGGAAAGAAGGACATAGGGACTTTGTTCCAAATCAGGAACAGTCCCTAGAAATCAGGGACAGTTAGGAGCTATGTGTTAAATAACTCTGCAAGTGAGCGCCAGTGTAGGAGGGAGGTAACAGCACTGCCACTGACCACCATTAGGGGGGGTTAAATAGCACTGCCACTGACCACCAATGGGGGATGTTAATGACACTGCCACTGACCAGCAATGGGGGATGTTAAATAAGACTACCACTGGCCACCATTGGTGTTGTTTAAAAATCACCAAGGACCAGTGCAGAGGGGGTTAACTATATTGGTGTGTGGTGGAGGTTAATAGTACTGCCACTAACACCAATATTGCCGTGAGCACTGACTCCAATGCTGGGGTATTGTGACCACTGAAAATAACAGTGGGATTAATTTTGTGATGCTAACATCATTGCTAGTTATTATTGCATCCCCTGACACCAAAGCATAGGGTTATTATTGCTGCCACAGACACCAATGCTGGGATTTGTTATTGTGACACCAATGACACCAGTCTTGGAGGTTATTATTGGATCTTCTGACACCAATGCTGGGGATTGTTATTGTGACTCATTTTGGGAGTTATTTTAGCTGCCAATGACCCAGATGCAGGGGGTTTATTATTGCATCAACTGACATAAATGCTGGGAGTAATTGTTGCAACCACTGACACCAATGCTGGGGGTTATTGTTGCATCCATTGACACTAGTGCTGGGGGATTTGATTGCAGCTACTGACATCAATGCTGGAGTTACTATTACTGCCCCTGACACCAATGATGCAGCTTATTTTACTCCCACCTACTCCTCTGTGTATGTTGCAGTATGCTGCATAAATGTTATTAGAACAATGAAAATCCCTGGACAACAGCACAGCGGCACAGAGGTTATGATTATTTGTCTATGCATCAATCTGGTTCCTGTAGCTGTGCTGTTGCCCAGTTATTTTAGTTATTCTAATAAAGGTGTTGGAGTTTTTTTGTGCCCTAATTTCTGGCACTAATTTTGGTTATGAGTAATACTTGACCCAGGCAGTTACAAGGGCATTAGATGGTGGACCGACCTGGAGCCATGTTTGTCTTGTGTGTATTTAGCTGGTTTCTGCCTTATGTTATGTGATTATTTTCTTGTGTAGGTTAAATATCTAATGTCTGGTGCTCCTTGTTAAAAGCTCACCATACATACACTAAAGCTGCTTACACACCATCGCACTTTCCAACGGGAAATGTGTGATGGGAGGCTGTTGGCGGAAAATCCGAATGTGTGCATGCTCCATCGGACAACTGTTTGTTGTCGGAGTTTCTGCGGACAAATGTTGGCTAGCATGTTCTCAAATTTTACATGAACAAATGTGTGTTGTCGGATTTTCTGAGCGTGTGTACACAAGTCTGTCGGACAAAAGTCCAAAGTACAAACACGCATGCTCAGAAGCAAGGACGAGCCAGAAGCGGTTGGTCTTGTAAACTAGCGTTCGTAATGGAGAATTAACATTTGTGACGTGGCAAATTATGAAATCTCCAAATGCAGCGCACATTCTCTTCTTCTTTAATGGCATAATAATGAAGCTGCTTTGCTGGTGATACTGATGGAGTTATTGCAAACAAAGTTTCAAAGGCTTTTTTTTCTAATGATATCAAAAATAATAATAATATGCTTTTTTATTTTTTTATTTGGACAAGTTACCACAACACCATTATCCCAGAGTTTTTAAGATCAAGGCTACAACTATGTTGGTGTCCTTTGTCAATTTTACATTGTATTTTTTTAAATGTAACTGCCTACTCCCAAACTATCATTTGAAGTAAAACACATAGCCAAGTATTATTCTACACAATTGTTTTATTGTGCATTAAAAAAAGAAATCAAATAAAATTAGACATGCTATCTGCCAATAGAACTTAACCAAAAAATGCATTCTATGCACCCAAAAATATAGAAAATATACCAAATCAAATCATTATTCAACCAAAGAAATAATGTCAAAGCAACAACTCCAAGGCCAATAATAAATAACACATTATCTCCTCCAATTCTGCAAAACATTGTGGGTTGACAAACGGCCGTTCAGAAACTAAATGAAAAGTGCAAAATGAAAAGTGCAAATCAACATTCACTAAATTCTACTAACACGAAATTAGCAGAAGGAGCCCAAAGGGTGGCGATAAAGAGCTGAAAACCAACATAGTATGTCACTACGTTCGGAATTGTCGGCCAACAATTGTGTGGCCGTGTGTATGCAAGACAAGTTTGGGCCAACGCCCTTCGGACAAAATTCAGCGGTTTTGTTGGCCAACAATCCGATCGTGTGTACGAGGCTTAATGCTTGCTAGTAAGCAATGGTGGATTCATTGTACACTGGTCATCAGGCAACATGCAATTCATGGGCCCTTCTATGAGCTTGGTGTATAAGGACGAATATACACAGGTGTTTGCATTTTACTTCTGACATAATGACAGATAACCATGGTCCCAGATACAGAGAGTGAGTATTATGTATGAGTGTTCGATTATCTTATGGAAAACTGACATTGAGAGAAATAGGAAGGCTGCCATTGCTGAGCTCTGCAAAGCTGAAATTGATTTACTATGAGCATTGCAGTGAAGAACTTGTTTTTTATGATCCCCATGGGCCCTGCTGGAGCTAGTCGCTGCTCATTCTACCCTTATTATAATTCGCAACTGCTAAGTGATAATTGGGGAGAATAGTTTTGAACAATAACAAGCGTTTATGGTCAATTATTGTCATTTATATTGCAGAGATTTTCAAGTAATTATTGATCTTTAAAGGGCAACTGCACCTCGGTTTTAAAAATCAATATTTTAATGAGCCCAGCACACTTATTAAATCAGCAATATGTTATATCTTCTTTTCCACATAAACTATAACTTTGCCATGGTCTGTCTAACTTAACTCTATTGGCGCATGGAAGTTTTTTTATTTCTTTTAAAAATAGCTTTGGGAATGGGTAACAGTGGAAAGAGGGGGTTGTGGGAGATATTGGAAGGTTGTTTTTTTTTTTTTTTTTTAGCTTGCAGATGGGCTTTAACTGACATAATATCTTGTATAGCAATTATATACAGTATGTTATATCAATTATTTAATGAGTGGTATGGTAATGGAAGTGGTATTTCCATTTACATTTTTTTCCACAATCCTTAATATGCAATTTACTTTACAGGCTACTATTGCTGGACTTAATGGTTACCACTTCTGCCTTGCCGTATTAGTGTCTATGGTTCAAACCCCAACCAGGACACAATCTGCATGGAGTTTTAATGTTTTTCTCCCACACTCCAAAAACATGTTTGTAGGTTAACTGGCTCAAATGAGTATATCAAAGATGTCTACCTAAGTGCTCTGAATCCCCAGGGAGAAAAGCGCTATGGAAAGTTACATTATAAGCTAACCCTTGATAGTGAAACTCCCATTAAAGTTGTTCCTTTACTAATTCCTAGCACTTCCCTATTTTTCTTAAATCTGCCATCTTAGGCAATTATATTACCCAAAGTTCCAAAACTTTCTATGTATTTTCTCTTGGGCAGTATCCTTAATGTCCCCTTCACAATTTCTTGCAATGCAGTCATAGTAGTTCTGGTGCGTACATTGCTTTAAGAGAATCCTTCCATTTACAATGACAAAGAAATGTACCAAAACCTGCACTTTTTTTGCACTAAGCCATTTAACAGTGACAGGCCTACAGGGGACTCAATTTGAGTATTATGATCCTCTAATATGTTTCTCTAAACAGCTGCCAGTTTACCATGGGCACAAACTAGCTATCCTGACAAGCGTAAGGGCAGTTGTATAGAATATGAAGACAATAGTCAACTGTTACACTATACAGGCATCAGATAGGCAATCATTGCAACACATGGGCAGAAATCATCAGGTTGTGACATTAGCAATCATAATTATATACCACAGGTGACAAATTGGAAATTCTGACATTATACAAACAAACCAGTAATCACGACACACTCAGTTGAATCTGACAGTAAACACAATTTTGTTAATATATGAATTTCAACCAATTGACTTACAGGTGGGTGGGATGAACAGATGGGGAACAGATTTGACATTAAAGTGGTTGTAAACCTCATATGTGAAATATGAACAAAGCATATCCCTTTGTAGTGTATACATGTCTCATTTAAGAGCACTAAGGCTTAATGTACACGGCACATTTTTACAGCCTCCCCTGAACGATTTAACTTGACAGATAGTAACCCATGCTTAAAACGTCTGTTTTGCCAGGTTTGCATGCTGTGTTTAGCCGCATTTGTGTTTTTAAAAGCATTTGGGAAAAAAAAAAAAATATATTTTTTCAAAATAGGCAAAAATGAAAAACGCCTGTAATCAAAACGTGGTAACTTGCGTTTAGCCAATTTTGGCATCTGAAACGTTGGTAACTAATTTTTTTGCCTTCAAAGAAAAGCCTATAAGCGCACCTGCCTAAAAACAACATTAAACTAACCTGTGTACTTGTACACATAAGATACCATTGGATGAGTTCAGGGGCAGCTGAAAAAAAGCATCCAACTGCCTCTGAACGTCCGTTTATCAGCAGTAGTTTACATGAGGCCTTATGCCGCATACACACAACCTGACTTTTCGACGGCAAAGGTCCGACGGAACAAATCCGTCAGACAATTCGATAGTGTGTGGGCTCCATCGGACCTTTGCTGTCCAAAAATCTGACGGACTTTAGAATTATAACATGTTTTAAATTTTTTCGCCAGATCTCCGCCGGACACAGTTCCTATTGAGAAATCCATTCGTGTGTATGCTAGTCCATCAGACAAAAACCGACACTAGGGCAGCTATTGGTTACTGGCTATGAACTTCCTTATTCCTTATATAGTCCGGTCATACGTTATCATGTTTGAATCCGTCGGAACTTTGGTGTGATTGTGTGTGGCCAAGTCCGTTAATTGAGAAAGTGCATCGGAACTCTGCCAAAAGTCAGTTGGGAAGACCATCGAAAGGTCCGGTCGTGTGTACGTGGCATTAGTGTCATTTCTGTCTGCTACTTTGTTCCTCTGCTATTTACCTGAGTCACTTCTGACAAGTTTCCCTGACAACAAAAGAAAAATGGTGATGGGGAGGGAGCTCCAGATAATTGACAGCCTCAGCTCTGTTCCTGTGTGCTGTGTGAAGGGGGTGTGTCCCTTCCCTCCAATCAGCTCTCACAGCTCTCTTCACTGATGTAACTTCAGCTCTCAGCCCCCTGTTTAAAGGAGCTGAGAGATCCTGTGTAAATTCTGCACTTTGAACGAATGTAGGGGAAAGACGGGTGTAGATAAACAGGTACAATTTATTTAGGAGGATCTGATTCCTCCCCTTGCATCACCTGAGGCCAGTCACTTCACTGGGTATATATGTGGTTTTGCAACCGCTTTAACTAAATTATCACTTTTAGACTTTTTTTTTTTTTTACAAACATGCTTATTTTAACATCCAATAAACAAGAGCATTTTGTACTAACCATCTTAGATTATATGCACCAGGTTAGTACAAGGCATTAAATCTGCAAAGCGAAAAGGAGTTGTACAGTCAGAAGGTTCTTAACTTAATGCATTCTATGCATTAAGATAAAAAGCCTTCTGTGTGCAGTAGCCCCCCCAGCCCCCCTAATACTTACCTGAGCCACATCTCTGTCCCACAATGTCCACAAGTACCTCAGCTGTCTGAGACTCTCTCTTCTGATGGGCTGAGACACAGCAGCGGTTCCACTGGCCTCCATGGCTGTCAATCAAATTCAGTTAGCCAATCAGGAGAGAGAGGGGGCTGGGCCGAACAACAGTTCAGTTTGTGAATAAATACACGGAGCTGCAACTCGGCTTGGGTGCCCCCATAGCAAGCTGCTTGCTATGGGGGCACTCGACAGAAGAGAAGGGGCCAGGAGCCACAAAGAAGGACCAGAGAAGAGGAGGATCCAGGCTGCTCTGTGCAAAACCAACTGCACAGAGCAGATAAGTATAACATGTTTGTTATTTATAAAAAATAAATAAATGAGACTTTACTATCCCTTTGAGGCTACAATTACATATGGGATGGGATGTGGATAATTTGCTGTGCTCAGAGGCAGCTATATGCTGCCTCTGGATGCAGAAATTATTTGTCCAAAACTCCACGGAACCTCCAAGCCTGGCTGCACCCAAGTTCAGTCAGAAGCTTTATTCGCATGTATCCCTTCAGAAGAGCAGTTATGCCCCATACACACGATCAGAGTTTTCATTGGAAAAATCTTGGATGGTTTTTCCGATGGAATTCCGCTCAAGCTTGCCTTGCATACACACTGTCACACAAAAGTTCTCTGAACTTTCGACCGTCAAGAAAGCGGTGACGTACAACACTACGACGAGCCAAGCAAATTAAATTCAGTGCTTCCGAGCATGCGTCAAATTGTTTCCGAGCATGCGTAGGAATTTTGCGCGTCAGAATTTCTACAGACGATTGGAATTTCCGATTGGAACTTTTTCCGTTGGAAAAATAGAGAACCTGCTTTTGCTGACAGGATTTCCGATCGTGTGTTACGGGGATTTACATGCAAAGAGCAGCAGCACTGATCATTGATTTGTACAGTGTACAAATCAGAGCTGCCTCCCGATAATTGCTGCTGGTTGCACACAGTCTGTGCTGGAAGCATTTAGTATGGCAAGGAAGAATCTAGTGATTCTGGACATCCTGATGCACCAGTATGAATGGAGACTTAAGCCGCGTACACACGTGGTGGACTGTCTGGCCAACTTAGTCCGTCAGACAATCCGACGGACAGTCCGTCATACTTTCGAATGAACGGACTTGCCCACACACGGCACTTTTTGAGCGGACTAATACGGCGGACTAAGTCCGCCATACTATCCGCCCTACTTTGGAAATGAACGGACTCGCCCACACACGCGGAGGAAAGTCCGCTCATTTCGAGCGCGTCTCCAGGTAGGCGGGGCCCGCGAAGGAGACGTCGCTGACCCCGCCGCCTGGTATGGACTTAAAGGGGAACCACAACAGACCCTTGTCCGAGCACGCTACCCGGCCGGCCAGGAAAGGGGGGGGAGCGAGCGCCCCCCCTCCTGAGCCGTACCAGGCCGCGTGCCCTCAACATGGGGGGGTGCCACATGGGTTGGTCACATGGTGACCCCGCCCCCTTACGATGTCATAGTCCCCATGTGACATCAACCCATGTGACCAACCCATGTGACATAAAGCCATATGACACCGCCCCATTGTCCCTATATAAGTGGCAGCAGAGCGCGTCCCTGGCATTCCTGCCGGAGAGATCGTCGAGGAAACATCTCCTGGAGAAGAAGAAGAAGAAGAAGAAGAACGGAAGGCGGCAGCGACGGCGGCGAAGGCCCTTGTCCTCATCAACATGGGGACAAGGTACCCCCCCGTGTTGAGGGCACGCGGCCTGGTTCGGCTCAGGAGGGGGGGGGCGCTCGCTCGCCCCTCCTTTCCTGGCCGGCCGGGTAGCGTGCTCGGACAAGGGTCTGTTGTGGACTTGGGGGGACCCCCACGCCGATTTTTTTCGGCGTTGAGGTTCCCCTTTAAGTCCATACCAGGCGGCGGGGCCAGCGACGTCTCCGTCGCGGGCCCCGCCTACCTGGATACCCGCTCGAAATGAGCGGACTTTTCTCCGGGCGGGAAAAGTCCGCTCATTTCAAAAGTACGGCGGACTGGCACACACACGGGCGGATTGTCCGCCGAAATGCGAGTCCAGCGGACAGTATTTCCAACATTCCGAAATACTTAGTCCGCCAGACTGTCCGCTGAAAAAGTCCGCTGAAGCCCACACACGAGCGGACTGTCCGCTGAAATGTGTTTCGGCGGACTAAGTAGACCAGACAGTCCGCCCGTGTGTACGCGGCTTTACTTGTATGATCTCTTCATGTTCACACAGCATGGTTGATTACATTCATTCTAACATGAGATTCCACGACCTTACAGCAATTCTAGGCCCTTTTAGTTATGCCACTCATAAATCTAAGGCTGCAGCTTTTTACTTAAAAGGTAGCTGACAGGAGGTAAATGGGACAGGAAGTAAATGAAAATCTGTTCAATCGGATCAGAGTATCAGAGTTATAAAGAAATAGATAATATTTGGAAGGAAAATCCTGGCAGTGGTGTCATACGCATCTACTGACAGAAGTTATTAGGGATGAGCCGAACACCCCCCGGTTCGGTTTGCACCAGAACTTTCGAACGGACCCCAAATTCGTACGAACGTTAGAACCCCATTGAAGTCTATGGGACTCGAACGTTCGAAATTAAAAGTGCTAATTTTAACGGCTAATATGCAAGATACTGTCCTAAAAAGGGTTTAGGGACCTGGCTCCTGCCCCAGGGGACATGGTTCAATGCAAAAAAAAGTTTTAAAAACGGCCATTTTGGCTAGAGCACTGATTTTAATGACGATTAAAGTGGACAAAAAAAGTGAAATATTCCTTTAAATATGGTGCCTGGGGGGTGTCTGTAGTATGCCTGTGAAGTGCCACGTGTTTCCCGTGTTTAGAACAGTCCCTGCACAAAATGACATTTAACGGAAATAACGTCATTTAAAGCTGCTTGCGGTATTAATGTTATATCTGGTTCCTGCAATATGGTTGAAAATCATTGAGAAAAATGGCATGGGTAGCCTTCCCTGCCCATTACCAGCCCCTTTGGGTCTTGTACGCATATTAAGGGGAACCCCCAGGCCCTATATACTCAGAACAGCAGTATACAGGCGGTGCAAACAAGACAGGGACTGTGTAGGTTTGTTGTGTTAAGTTGAATCTGTTTGTAATTTTCAACTGGCACATTTTTAACCACTTGCTTACTGGGCACTTAAACCCCCCTCAGTCCCAGACAAATTTTCAGCTTTCAGGGCTGATGCCCTTTGAATGACAATTGCGCAGGCATACAACACTGTACCCAAATGAAATTTTTATAATTTTTTTCCCACAAATAGAGCTTTCTTTTGGTGGTATTTAATCACAGCTGGGAGTTTTATTTTTTGCTAAACAAACAAAAAAAGATGCAAAAAAATAAATAAAAAAAATCATGTTTAATAGTTTGTTATAAAATTTTGCAAACAGGTCATTTTTCTCCTTCATTGAAGTGCGCTGATGAGGCGGCACTGATAGGCTGCACTGGTGGGCACTGATAGGCTGCACTGGTGGGCACTGATAGGCTGCATTGGTGGGCACTGATAGGCTGCACTGGTGGGCACTGATAGGCATAGTTAAGGCGGCACTAATAGGCACAGATAAGGCGGCACCGATGGGCACAGATAAGGCGGCACTGATGGGCAAAGACGGGCACAGATAAGATGGCACGGATGGGTGGCACAGATGGGTGGCACTAAGGGGCACTGATAGGTACCACTGATAGATGGGACTGCTGGGCACTGATAGGTGGCACTGATAGGTGGCTCTCACTAGCTATATAGGTGAGGTGAATATAGTGGTGTATACTGCGGTCAGGGCACGCAGACAACAACCACTACACAACAGCAAGATCGAAAATCGTCCGAAAACGATCGGTGTGTACTGTGTTGAAGGTACACAGAACACCCACTAACTCCTGCAGATGCCTTTATTATAGAACACTAGAGATAAAGGGGTATATACAGATGTATACTGTGCTGTGCTGGAGGCACACACAACTTCCAATAACTCCTGCAGATGGCAAGTGGGCTTAAATAGAGAAGAGCTATGTAGGTGGATATAGCGGTATGTACTGGGTACAGAGCACACAGACAGCACGCACTAGCTCCTAACACTACTGACTGCAAGCTCTATTATAATAGATCACTAGCTATATAGGTGAGGTGAATATAGCGGTGTATACTGCGGTCAGGGCACACACACAACAACCACTACACAACAGCAAGATCGAAAATCGTCCGAAAACGATCGGTGTGTACTGTGTTGAAGGTACACAGAACACCCACTGCTTCAGACGCCAACACACTACACAAGGCTGCCGCGCTGGCGGCCTTATATAGTGTGGGGCGTGCACTACACAGACTGAGCCATGATTGGCCACAGGCATCCTGCCTGTGGCCAATCATGGCTCTCCTCGCTGCTGGCGCTGCGATTGGCCAAGCATGCGGGGTCGCAGTGCATGCTTGGCCAATCATGAGCCAGCAATGCACTGCGCCATCGCAGTGCATTGTGGGCCGTGAGCGCCACACGAAATTGCCGCGAACGGACCAAAACGTTCGGACTTCGCCGAACGGGCGAACAGCCGATGTTCGAGTCGAACATATGTTCGACTCGAACACGAAGCTCATACCTAGAAGTTATATTTCTTCTTCTGTCAAAGCTACAAAAATGTCAGGAGTTGTGCTTTAAAGTGTATGTATGCCCAATATTTATTTGTTTTGCATAGAGAAGGGAAGAATTAGAACTTCTGTCATATTAATGTTGCCTCTGCCCCTGGCAAATACATGCCCTCCTCTATTTTTCATAGTAATTAAGACAGAAAGTTATTGGAAATACCAACTTTTAGCATTGTCACTAGAAAAGAAGGTTCAGGTAAATCTTACACTCTTCAAATGGGGAGCTTAAAAAAATTGAAAAGCGTATTCTTCCTTTAGCAAAACAATAAATGTATATTTATTTAAAAAAGAAGGCACATTTATTATTATAGGTTCATGGGTGCAATGCTCAGGCTTTTGTAGACTGTTCCTCCACCCCAGGTCCATACCAAGGTACAGATCTTCAGTCACAGGGCTGAAGGAAGTATCAATGGACTACTACTGTAGTGTTGACACCAGTACATTTGTACTACATTAAAATCTACAAGTACCTCTGTGGCAGTGACAGATGGGATTTAAAACTAAAGTGCAATCTGCGCAACCACTTATAATAATAATTAATAATAATAATTAATACTGTGCTAAATTAAGTTCCTTTAAACTAATAGAGGAACTGGGAGAGAAACCCAAACACACAGGAGCAGAGGTCTGCATACTACAGACTAAAACTCCCAATCAGAGGGCTTAACGTCTATAGGAGGGAGGGGCCAAGGCCATGATGTCACCCCATGGCCATCTTGGAAGTAAAAGTGGTGAGCCGATATTGATACAAACTAAGAGCTTGTAAGTAAGTGTTTTTATTCTTTGAGGGAGTGTAAATAAAAGAAAATAGAGCACACTATGGTCCTGCTTTCTTGTTTTTATGTGATCTATACTCTGAGATATCTGAGCAATATGGAGGAGAAGGGAGTAGTATGAAGCTGAAACAAGTGATGAAGTAGAAATGAAACTACCTTCTGGTTTTTGGAGAGAGTGTCACAAGCAATTTTTGACCCATATATGTGGTCTTACAAGGAAGTGAACAGGTTGTGTGGCTGTAGGGTAGAGGCACAATTGGCACAAGGAAGAGTGAAGAATGTATATCACGTGTTCACAGCAGTGTTGGTGTCATCATAGTTATTGAAGATTGAATATACAAGTTGTTGGGACTTGCACAGTTTTTGTTGTATATATAGTAGTTATGCTACACAAATTTGGGATGTGTATTTAAGTGGCAAATGGGACACACAGCCAAGCCATATTAAAAATTACACAGGATACTCCAGGAAGAAGATCCCCAAGATTTAATAAGGGGAAGGGTGGTTTGGGGTTGAGGGACTGTAGACTTTGACCTATTTCATGTTATACCTCAAATATAGGTGTAAAATGAAACACGTTCTAAAAGGTAGACTTGGCCTCCTAGAGAGACATTTCCCTCACTTTGTAGAGACTTTCTCTCACTTCATGCATACTTTGCTGGGCAGCCTCTGCTTATATATGTTATCCGGTACACTAAGAGCACATTCTGAATAGCCGATCACCAGTCTCTATAGGGTGTGTGTGTGTGTGTGGGGGGGGGGGTTCATTTGAGGAGTATCTCCTATCTGGCATAATAGTATACATAGAAGAGGAAGAGTTTGCAATTTTTTGGGTGGAAAGACCATCCTGGATGCCTAATAATGACACAAGCAGATCCAACGTAAGGGGCAGGCCTGACACCACCGCTAATTTAGTTTGTCAACTGGCGCCAATACTCAAAAACATGGGGGGCAACTCCACACCATATAGAAATAGGTGCCAGTTTCATGCTGACATTGGTTACAGGGAGGAGGGTTAAGTTAATTTGATTTATATACAGGTGCAGAGATTTCTCTAATTTGTTTTCCATGAGCGTGTTTATTTTCTTCCACTGTAATATTCGTTCCACGTCTTGTATTTATTTTTCTTACATTACTGATCAAAGGGACTTTGTTTTTAAATCAGCTTTGCTATATAACTGCAGGCGTGCTGCTATAATCTGGGGCAGGCGGTGGAAGTTCTGAGTCACGTTGTGTGCTGGTTGAGATCAGGACAGGTGAAGATGGAAACAAATGTGGACAATGTAGCCTCAAACTGTTCCAGCTTGTCTTTTGCCCTCTAACATAGACCCTTGCAGATTATGCGCTCTTCTTAGAATGTAATGAATCGCTCTACACTTGATCTGAATCAGCCTTATGCAATAGTAATTCAGTTGCCTGTGCTATAATGTTCACTGACATTTCCTACACATCTGTTAGGAGAGAAACTTTGCTAAGGGGTATATTTCTATAAGTCAAGGTTGCTTAATTTCATATTATAGGTATGACTCTTGGAAACAATGTTTAACATTTATGAAGCTGCGCTGAGTAATTTCTCTTATTTTCTTCACATTTTATAATTCAAAGAACCCAATTAAATATATTTTGCTGTTCTACCATTTTTTTATGCTTTAAATGTTGCAGATATTTTATACCATGTAGCAGTGTTTCTCAAACTTTTTTGATTAAGGCACCCTTTAAAATGATGCACAATCTTGGTTTACCCCATTCTAAAATAATAAATTAGTCTAAAAAATAAATTAATAGTTTTACATAATGTAGCAACATTCACACATGTAGGACACCCAACGTTAGAGGTGTTTTATTCTTCCAAAAGCAAAACAGATACACCTTTGCACACTGGTACTGACTAGTGTTCCAATGTTTCTGTTCTCCCTCAGTTTCCCTCCCTCATTCAGCTAATGTTACCATAGTGCTGACAGAGAGGGGCAGGGGAGGGCAGAGGGGGGCAGGTGCCCAACGTTCCCCTTGTCAGTCAATTACATCATTGGTTGTTGAGACTCTGCGGGTTAGAATGTTGTAATGGTGCACAATGAAAACATATGGCTTCATGTAACTAAAAGGCAGGCTTGATTCACCCGCTGTCTTGTATACAATTTTTGAGGAATTGTACAGTAGGTATTTTGCCAAGGCACCCCTGAAGAAATTTGAAGGCACCCCAGGGTGCCTGGGCAGCCTGGTTGAAAAAGGTTGCCATGTAGGACAGACATAAACCATTGAAGTGCTACTAAATGCCAAGTGAGTTTTACCTTAGGGTAAACTTTTCGTTTAATTTTGGATAGAGTAAGCCGGAGTTTTTATTGACATTCGTGCCCCATTGTGGAGATATCACTTCCTGTCCGATTGCCAACATAGGAAGTAAGAAAAAAATCCTTCCAAAGTGAGGAAAATCCCAGTTGGTCACCAGAACTAGCATCCCCATTTGAAGATTTTCCCTTTATTCATGTTCTGGTGACAACCCAAAATGTGGGGTTTTTCTCTGATTTTTACTCTTGGTGATAATGGTAAACAAGACAAAGAGAGAGCGCGACTCTGCATAATAATATAATAAAAACTGACAGGTGTTCTAACCCCTTCCCACTCTATCCAAAACTAAAATACAAAGTTTTGCTTTAGTTATACTTTAATTCACTCTCTTCATTAGGATAAGAAAAAATTCCCTAGTGTCCTTTCTGTGCACCCCTTCCCCACTGACACTGGGTTCTCCAGGATCTGTACCACTTCCCCCATCTTCTGGGCTGCAGAGGAGGGTACTCAGGGCAGTGAAGTGATAGGCTCCTGCTGATGCCACTCACATTGCTGGGAGGAGGGAGCAATGGCATATTTTGCCAGGCACTGTGTGTGTCTATGGACGCACACAGCACTGGCAGGAGCATGCACACACAGGTGTCTCCATAGCAGCCAGTTAGATAAGGAGATATGGACAAACAGGCATGGGTTACCAGCAGCCTGAGGAGCAGAGGAGGCCATTTTAAAAAAAAGTAGAATCAACCTATATCGTAAGTATGGGCATTCTCTAAGGGTTTAATGTCACCTTAATTTCAATGATGGGAAACTAGGGGCGTAGTTTTCTCAAGATGGAAAATAGTGACAAGAAAACTACCTGAGATTTATTATTGGCTGGGTATTTGCAATCCTCCCACTATGAAGTGCATTAGTAAAGGGGTGCAGTGGACCTCCCACTCCCACCGGAGAAAGCCCACACTCTGTCACCTCTGGTCTGTGAGTACACAGGATCCAATGGAGAGCCCACATCTTTTATGTCAAAAGGACATGACTATAGGAGGATATCATGCCTCACTTCTGTAATATAACACATCTAATAGGAAAGTACTATACATTAGTAGCCTTTTTATACATACTACAGATTACAGATAGTGGTGAACTCTTCTCCAGTCTCCACAGTCCCCTGTTCCCTCTGCAGCTCAGAAAAGGAATCCTGTGTACTCATGAACCAGAGGTCTATAGTTTAGGTGTGGTGAGCCCATATATTACCTGTAATCAGCACACATGGACTCTATGGGGCCCAGAGGACCCCTAATCACTCAGCAGAGCCATTTGACTTATCAGATGGATTGAATTGGCGTTCCCTAACAAACATCAGCTCAGCAGGAGATGTTCCAGTTACGCTTTTGATAAACTCACAAATAGAATTACTGTTTCTTTTTTTTCCCTGTTGCTGCATTTGTGTTATATTCACCAATGCACATTTTACTTCATATTAGTATTGGCACTTTCCATTTCAGATCGATGGTGTGCATTGTTACTGATGTGATGTCAATGGTTATAATATACAAGTTCAGTGTGCATTATACTTGTCTAAAGGCTTATGCCCTGTACACACGGTCGGACATTCCGACAGCAAAATCCCTTGGATTTTTTCTGACGGATTTTGGCTGAAACTAGTCTTGCATACACATGGTCGCACAAAGTTGTTGGAAAATCCGATTGTTCGGAATGAGGTGACGTTCGTAAGGTACGATGGGACTACGTAGAGGCCAGTAGCCAATAGCTTTCCTCTCCAATTTTTTTCTGAGCATGTGTGGCACTTTGTGCGTCGGAATTCTCTACACACCATCGGAAAAAGTCAGATTGGATTTTGTTGTCGGAAAATTTTAGATCCCGCTCTCAAACTTTTTCGGCTGGAAATTCTGACAGAAAAAGTCAGATAGAGCCCACACATGATTGGATTTTCCGACAACATAATCCGATCAGACTCTTTCTGTCGGAATTTCCGACTGTGTGTATGGGGCATAAAAGTAGTTTCAAACCCTCACACCCCAACCCAGTGAAGTGACCGGTCTCAGGTGATACAAAGAGATTAAACAAATCCTTCTACGTAAGTTGTACCTGTTTATCTGCAGTACTTTCTTCTCTCCATCTTCTCTCCAATTTATAAAGCTTGTCTAAGGATTCAAGAAAAGGGGACAGGGATCTGAAAGCAGAACTTCAGTAATTTTTTAATCTTTCCATCTATTAAATCTTCTTGTTGTTATAACTTTGGGTAATAAAACATTTTTTTTCCGCCAGTAAATATCTTATACAGCCCACTTCCTGTTTCTTGTCTGGTAAAAAGTCTAGGCTTATGACATCATGCACAGCTCTGTCTCTCTCTCACTCTCCTGAGAGTTTGCCAGGAAGAGAGGGGGGGATGCTCCATACAAGGGCTAATGGGAGCTGCAGGGCTGGAGGTGTGCCTCTGTGCGTCTGTTTAAATCCAGGAAGTGAACAGGCAGCAACTTCAGCTGCCTAGTTAAAATGGTTGCAGCCAGACTCAGTGGAGGAAGATTTCTGCAGCATATTATTATTATTATTATTCAACCAAAAAATTAAATAAAAGCCTCATGCATTTGCCCTGCTTCTTAATATAAGGGGTCAACAATGGCAAGCGTTGGTCTGGATTATTCTCCTGGAGCTCCCACAGCAAAGGCATATGACATAATTGGTCACGATTAATAAAGCAACCAAATTTTGGTCAAAGAACTCCTCCTCCTCCTGGACTGGACTTGAGTCAAAGTAATAACTCAAAGGCCAATAATAAATAACACGTTATCTCCTCCAATTCCGCAACATGGCTGGTTGACGAACAGCCATTCAGAAACTAAATGAAAAGCGCAAAATGAAAAGCGATACATGAAAAGCGATAAATGAAAAGCACAAATCAACACTCACCAAACTTCTACTAACATGAAATTAGCAGAAGGAGCCCAAAGGGTGATGCTAAAGAGCTGAAAAATCACATAGTTCGTCAGTATGTTCGTGTTTGTTGGCCGACAATTCCTTTCTGTTTGTATGCAAGACAAAATACAGGCACACGCCTTTGGACAAAAGCCAGAGGTTTTGTCTGCGGAAAATGTGATCGTGTGCACGAAGCTGTACATTGAGCTTCCGTTTAGATCTACCTGAAAAACTGACCAGCAGAACTGATTGGACCTCTATGTGAAAGGAACCGAAACACTAAAATTATTTTTCACATTAAGGGGGTTGTTTTATTGTTGCATATTGTTATGGTGATGTTATTCCTTGTTCCTGCCTAAAACAAAGTAAGTGTATTATATAAAGTTATTTCTGTTTCCAGATGTGCTTTACCTTACAATACAATCATGCATTCCCTCATGGAACACTTTAAGAATGAGTCAAGCGACTTAGGTCATTCTACTATTTCCAGACTTGAATTATGACATCACTGCTACCCAGATATTACTAATGACATTATCACTTTTCTTATACAAGGATATAATTAACATGATGTTGTACACTTACTGTACATATTTATTAATTAACCCTCTGTCTCAGGGTGAAACATTGTATAGTAATATAGTTTGTGTCACAATTAGGCGCACATAAATTACCATATAATGGGGAACAGAGGAGAAAGAAGTATTTTTTTTTTTTTTTTTCATGAAAATTTTTATTGAAAGAACCGAAAATACAGCTTACTTGACAGTGATATAGAAGCATTTGTTCGTACACGAGATGAAAAGAAGGTGAGCATGACACTTATCCAGGACAAAACATCAAATCATCCATTAAGCACTCTGTGGTTTGAGGCCTGTAGGAATACATTTCAATATGATTAGCTAGCAGTATAAAGCCTTTGGGAACGCGTCAGTACTACCCAAGCTATGCCTCGTTTAGGGTAGGTTCCTTGACCCATTCTCTAGAAAGCCTTTTAAATGTGGTGGTGTTCCCATGGTGAAAGATTAATTGACATTCTCGCCTCAGTCGTCTTGAGGAGTAAAACCTTTACCTAACCTATATGAGTCTGGATAAGGTGTTTAGCTTCTAATATGGCTTAGTGGTCTTCAGGATGATCACAGGGGGGGGATTAATAAGGGGGGGTAAAGTGAGTGTGGGGAGGGATAGAGAGGTATAGAGGGTTAAGGGAAGCGGAATGGGGGGTGTGGAAAGGGTCTCGTCTCATCTCTCTCTCCCCCCGTAGGGGTAGGTGTGAGGGAGGGGGATCAGTTCTGCAACTCTTCCGCGGTTAGAAGATTATACACTTTGGGCATATGTTAATGGGGTTGTTCAGTGTAGAAATGGGTCCTCTAATTTAGAGTTCGGTGTCTTCCAGGGGGCTTACTCGCCTTGTACTAGGGGTGGTCAAATCGTGATATTCTGTTGTTGTTAGGAAGTTTAACCAGCAGGCCCATTTCACAGAGAATTTTGTGGGAGTGTTATTCGCTATGGAAATCAGTCTCTCCATTTCTGCTATTCTGGCAATCCTAGTGAACCATTCTTTGATAGTCGGTGGGTGCGGCGATCCCCAGTGAGTAGGGATGCATTGTTTTGCAGCATTCACCATGTGCATGGCAAGTGACTTTAGGTAGTGTGTCGTGCGAGCACAAATTGGGTAGTGCAGGAGGAACTGGGCCGGTGAAAATTCCAGGGTGAATGTGGTGACCTTGGTAGTGATACGGTGGACTTCAGTCCAGAACGGATGTACTATGGGGCAGTCCCAGAAGATGTGTCGCATGGTTCCTTTCTCCTTTTGACACCTCCAGCATGTATCTGGGTGGTCTAGGTTATATTTGTGAACTAGTATAGGGGTACGGTACCAACGCGTCAGAATTTTATATCCGTTTTCTTGTGTGGTGACATTAACGGAACCTTTGTGTATGGTCTGGTATATCTGTTCCCAGTCTTCTGGGGTGAGTGACAAGTCAAGGTCTCTCTCCCACGTTGAGCATGCCTTGCCCGTATTCGACATGATACTTGAGAATAGCATGGAGTGCGTTACCGAGAGAAGGTGATGTTGCGGGGTATCGGCTAGGCATAAGGATTCAAATGGAGATGTGGATCTAGAGACCTTGAATTTTCTATCCATCTCCTTGAGGTAGTGGGTCAGAAGTAAATAGTTCCAAGGGGAGATGGGGGGGTTTTCGCTGTCGGAATGTAGTTTCTCGTAGGGTATAATTTTGCCTTGAGCAAAGAAGTGGCATATTAAGGCCTTTTCGTGTGGCCAGGACTCATTCAGGAAGTTTCTGTGTAGTCCAGGTGGAAAGTCTGGGTTTAGGTGAACTGGAGTGAGAGGACCAGGTGTCGATGAGAGAGAAGTCGCTTTGCAGGACTCTCTGAAGCTTCTCAATGTTGGACAAATCAGGAGAAAGAAGTATAGCATGAAATATGTCTGATGCAGTGTCACGTATGCTCAGTTTTATGACTTTCGTTTTAAAATGTATGTGTAAGCCCCTGTACACACGGTCGGAAATTCCAACGGAAAAAGTCCGATCGCATCATGTTGTCGGATAATCCGACCGTGTGTGGGCTCCATCTGACTTTTTCCGTCTGAATGTCTGACCAACAAAGTTGAGAGAGCTGGATATAAAATTTTCCGACAACATGATCCGATCGGACTTTGTCTGATCGTTTGTAGAGAATTCCGATCGGACAAAGTGCCACGCATGCTCAGATCAAATTAGCGAGACCAAAGATATTGGCTACTAGCCTGAACGTAGTCCCATTGTAAAGAACGAACGTCATCACGTTCCGAACTATCGGATTTTCGGACTACTTTGTCCGACCGTGTGTATGCAACACCAGTTTCGGACAAAATCCGTTGGAAAAAATTAGACGGATTTTGTTGTCGGAATGTCCGACCGTGTGTACAAGGGCTAACAGGTATTTAAATAGTGCCAAAAATGTACACTGCGCTTTACATATTGTACATTCACATCATTCTCTTAAAGTGGTTCTAAAGTTAAAACCGTTTTTACCTTAAAAGGGGAAGTTCCACCCAAAAGGGGAAGTTCCGCTTTTATTACTCCTCCCCTTTCCCCTGCCACATTTGGCATGTCATTTTTTTGGGGGGGTGGGGGGTGCGTACCTACTTTTGACAGGTACCCGTTCCCACATCCGATCAGATCGCTAAGCGGAAGGTTCTCCTCCCCCTCCCTCCCTGCAGTCATTTGGGACACATCACATGTCCCAGATGAATGCCGGACCATTCAGAACACGCAGTGCGACTCACGCATGTGCAGTATGCACCCGGCTGTGAAGCCGCTAGCTGGGTGCCCACAGTTGAAATGCCTGTCCTGGGGAGAGAAGAGAGAGAGTAGCGATGGCTCAAGTGAGCACATCACTGAATCCTTTGGACAGATGAGTGTGTTTATTAAAAATCAGCACCTACACTTTTTGTAGCTGCTGACTTTTAATAAACATAGAAACGACTGGAGCTCCTCTTTAATGCGCTCGGAAACACGCTAGAAGAGGAGGAGCCAAGAGCTTAGGGGACCCTTGAGGAGGAGGTAAGGTACCACATTGGTATTGCACAGAGAAGGTAAGTATATTATGTTTATTATTTAGACAGGAGCCATTTAACTTGCTTTGTCTTTGAAGAGACGGAGGAAACCCACATAAGTAGAGGGAGAACATGCAAGTCCCATCCTCGATGGACATATAGGGCTTGATTTACAAGAACTGGAGAGTGCAAAATCTGGTGCAGCTGTGCATGGAAGGCAATCAGTTTCAAACGTCAGCTTGTTCATGTAGCGCTTCCCCTGAAGGATCTGATAGAAATTACCCAGATTGCTTTTCCCAGTAATTACCCCTCAAACAGGCACACACAATCACAGTCTCTCTTTGGCTCAATAACAAGTCTAGGGGTGTTCGTTTTGTTGCTTTTATTTTTGGGGAAACTGGGATAAAGTTGGGGGAATAGAGTGGGATACTCCAAAAAAGAAGTATGTATAGGTTGAGGACAGGTAACTTTCTTCTGTAGAGCTGACTATGGAGTTGACATTGTAATAGAAGCAGTTAAAAGAGAAAAACTGCTTTCGAGCAACAAGAGTAGAGTCCCTTAATATGAGACTAGACTGAGCTCTTCAGGGCACCAGCCCACGTCCCCTTTAGACAAAAACACAGCTAACTCTTACACAAGAGAGGTGGCAGCAGCCCAAATGTAAGATATCTCACAGGGGTCTGTACTCACAAATGTCTAAGGAAAGTTGGTTTCCTCCTTTCAACATTCATGCAACACCTTTCTTCTGTGATACCAGACTAGATCTTCAGATGACAACCCTTCAATCAGCTCTCTGTAACTTCAGCATCTAGGCCCTCAGGTCCCCCACCTGAGGCCTCACAAACAGCAAACACATGACAGGGCTGCCCGGAATGCAGCAAGCCCTCCAGGCTGTGTTCCTCCACTGAAGGAAAAACAGCTCTGTGTCTCAGAGTATTCATACAGACTCCCAGCAGCCTTCAGGGTCGCCCTCCTTGGGATTGGCCAGGGCTGTATAAATATGCATAACCAGCAGCAGCTGAAATACTAAACAGACCTAACTAATCACATGCAGCTGTACTGATTACCGTGAGTACAGCTACATTTACCAAAGGCCCCTTTCACATATGCAGACCGTTCAGATCCACCTGTCAGTTTTTTAGGCGGATCTGAACGGTCACTCCATACAACTCTATGGAGCGACAGATGTCAGCGGTGACATGTTTGCTGACATCCGATCCGCTCCGATCCACTCCGCAAAATCCAGATGGATGGAAACCTATTTTCCATCCATCTGGCAGATCGGATCAGAAGAAAACGGACAGGTGAGTGCAGAGACAGACTTGTCATCCGCCGGCTCAGCGGGGATCAACGGATTCCCACTGAGCAAGCGGATGGCTACATACAGACAGCCCCTGCACCAGATTTTGCATGCTCCAGTTTTAGTAAATCAACCCCATAGGGTCTTTGGATGCAGTCCAAGGACTCCAGTGCTGCAGAGCTGAAGTGCTAATCACTAAAGCTGATTATACACTATTAAAATTTGAGTCAAATGTGTTGTCAAATTTTTAAGAACGTTAGTTTGATTTTCTAATTATGGTTTTCAAATCGACATTTGGTTTTGACTGCAGTGACAAGAATGGAGCGAGATTTTCTTGAACTAACAAATTCTCATCAGTGTATGTGTTTCTTGTTTAGTAAAGTCCATTCATTCCAAAATTTTATATTTTTAGTAGAAGCAAAAAAGAACTAAGGTGGGGCTTTATATGAGGTATGTGTGGCAAAAGAAATGCAGTCAATGTAAACCACACAATGTTTTTTGCTACATAATAATTGCATAACATGTAAAAAAATTCATTCATAGGTTTGTGTCCATAATGACAACAGGTAACAAACATAGTATGTAGAAAATTGGCAATAATAATAAATGATACATTGTAAAATTAAACATATGATCGCTGCATCAAGATAATACATTGTAGGGTAAATATATACCAGCCATCCTAGCTGACACGGACCACCTCAGAGACAGTATAAAGATAAAATATGTATATATTATGCCCTGTACACACAGTCGGAAATTCTGATGGAAAAGGTCCGATCGGATTATATTGTTGGAAAATCCGATCGTGTGTGGGCTCTGACTTTTTCCGTCGGAAATTCCGACTGAAAAGATTTGAGAGCAGGATCTCAAATTTTCCAACAAAAAAATCCGATCAGACTTTTTCTGATAGTTTGTAGAGAATTCCGATCGGACAAAGTGCTACGCATGCTCAGATAAAATTACAAGACCAAAGCTATTGGCTACTAGCCTCAACTTAGTCCCGTCGTAACGAATGAACGTCATCACGTTCCGAAAGATCAGATTTTCCGACAACTTTGTCTGACCATGTGTATGCAACACAAGTTTAGGACAAAATCTGTTGGAAAAAATCCAACGGATTTTGTGATCGGAATGTCTGATCGTGTGTACAAGGGCATAAAACTGGTCTAAACCATCCAATGAAAAGATGCATCCTATAAACACTACGTGTTTCATGGATTTATTCCATTCTTCAGGGACAAATGCATTAAATATCTGTGAAAAAACACAAATATAGAAAGTAGAAAGTAATATTGTATAAAGCAATCTAGCCAGAGTGCCTGACAAAAATGAATACTAGGCAAAGGGAGGAGAATGCTTCTCCCCTTAGGGTACTTACATATGAGCTAAATATGAAGTGCAACAAAAGTGCCGCTCAAGGCGTCTGTCACGGGAGCTGAGGTACTGGGACCCAAGGAGTGGAGCAGGAGCATGAAAGGAACCTCTACAGAGGTGATGTGTGTGTAGGCTTCAATACTATAATGTGAAAAAATATATATATTTAATTGAGTGAGTTGAGTGATTATACTTTTGTAAAATCGTGGAAAAAAGTGAATGGAAACCTCCACCAAGGCAATCTAGAGATACAGATGAAAGAAAAGTTAGAGGAAGGCAAAGCCACATGGTAAAATTAGAAGCAGAGACAGATATACTCGTAATAGAGAACCCCCATGAGTAGGTGAGGGTGTGTGCTCAAAGACAATAATAGAGTCAGGGATACAAGGCTTGACGACTGAAGGGGGGGAGGAGGTTTTCCCGCCCAAACAGCGGCAGCTGTAGAGAGGGGCTGCAATCACCAATCTCCCCATAGTCAGCCAGAGTGGAAAAACATGCCAGCATCAAGACACCTGGCCAGGGTCATGTGCACGGCATGTGGGCGTAGCGCGATGCAAATCAAGGCACACCAGCCCAATCCCCCACTACAAGAGTAGGTGAAGGGGGAGCATGCCAAGTGCATCGCAGCTCCCGGACAACTGATGCTAATCACCTGGAACTGCATTAACTAACCACACAGCAAATGAATGTATTAGGCATGTAATCAAATCTACATGTAGATGGAATATTCCCCATATATACTGTAATAAAGTAGCCATGTCAAAATGAGGTCCGTCGTGAGCTAGGAAAGAGTAATATTGGTCACAGATAAACATAGCCAAATAACATACCTCCATCACTAACAATCGTATGTTGTCATTATGGACTCAAACCCATGAATGAATTTTCTTACATGTTATGCAATTATTATGTAGCAATAAACATTGTGTGTTTTTTATATTGACTGCATTTCTGTTGCCGGACATACCTCAGTTCTTTTTTGTTTGTACTGACTCAGGGATGGAGTCGTATTCCCATACGTTTCATATAAAGTCCCACCAAGCTCCCTTCCCATCCCTTTTCCCACTTTTTTTAAAGATGTAATTTCAAACAACATTTGTGAAGCTACCGAATGTACAAAGATTTTTTTTGTACCAATGTTCGTACAAAAGGTTGTTCTAAAATGTACTAGTGTATGACCAGGTGAAACCACCGTGTTTCCCATGCTGCTGCTTTTACAATAGTTTTTACACTGCAGCATTATGAAAGTATCTTCCCTGTGTCTTGTGCCAAATGTAAGATAGGAAAATTCCAAAATGGAGTTTGCGATTAAGCTCAAAACGTTATATAGCGCAGATATAGTACATAGCTGGAAAGTAAGAAAAACATCTGTGCCCCCATTTTTAAAAATCTAAGTGTAGCTATTATTGCAAAATCACACGTTGTCACCACACAAAACTGCCCATTTACAGATGCAGGTGCAATTAATTCTTAATGGTACCCCGACACATCTAGCTAGCACATGTGTGTTCACTCCTGCCAAAACGCATGGTACCACATCATTACTAAAGGCAGTGGGCAGGCAACATTTAAATTTTAGTAGATAGCCTTTTCTTCTTCTTTAAGACAGCAATTTGATATATTAAAACCCAACTCTAGGATAATGGCAATCCTACTTCCACCCCCCTCTAACTAACCGCTGGTATGATAAAAAAAAACATACAAAACAAAAAAACTATCCAAATGCCTATTATAAGCCATGGTCACATAATGGTCCTTCTCCTTTTTTCTGTTTCCATCCTGGGGTCCTTCTTTGGCTGTCCACATCACTGCCTACACTTCCTATTGGTGGAGGCGACACTTCCAGTGGCCAGGTCCTCTCTCAAGGACTCCAGAGGCCAGAGAACTCACGGGGGTAGTGAGGGGACCAGTGTCCAAGAAGATTACAAGCTGGGACAAATGTCTGGTCCCCAGTGCAGAAAATGAGCTTAGCTCATAGAGGAAGCCATGATTTTCATTAATTTCACTACAGGATGGGTTAGGAAGAGGTTTTAGAATCAAGACTGAGTAAAGTATTTGATGCCCAATGCACTATTTATCTTTCTTATTTCCCCTGGAGTGGGCTGTTAAATATTACATTTGTCTGTTAAAAAGCCACTTCGCAAAATCTTTTTTTTATTATTTTCAGTATGAGTAAAAAGAAATAATGTTGCATAATATGTTTGGCCTATGCCAGGAAATACCGTTTATGCCACATACACACCACCGGTTTTCCCGTTGGAATAAACTCTGAAGGTTTTTCTGACAGAGTTCCGCTGAAACTGTCTTGCGTACACGCGATCACACCAGTCTGATCGTTCAGAACGCGATGACATAAAACACGTACGATGGGACTAGAAAAAGGAAGTTCAATAGCCAGTAGCCAATAGCTTCCGTCTCGTACTTGCTTCAGTCGTAACAACATACAGACGAGCGGTTTTCCCGATAGGAATTGGTTCCGTCGGGAATATTTAAAACATGTTCTATTTCTAGGTACGTCAGAATTTTCATGAAAAAAAGTCAGATGAGGCCCAGACACAATCGGAATATACAATGAAAAGCACTATAAAAAGACACTGAGATAGTTTCTTCCCCTTTTCTTCGTATGATTGATTTTGGGAACGCTTTTCTTTCCTGGATTGAAACATAGCCTTCACTTATGAGTGGAAACAAGCTTTTATGACCATTTGTTCATTCGGTGGTCCTACGTATTTGGTAAGAGTACCCTATCTACTTGGTGGAGGAATTACCACAGAGATGTTACAATATTAAGTGTGGAGTGTACCGGGTGTTTTCTCACAGCAGTATTCAGCCTTTTATCAGCTTATGACCTGTATTGACTGTATTCATTGCTTGACAAGTTTTTTGCCTACTTTCTATTGGGTGTCTTTTTATAGTGTTTTTTGGCACCGTAATAGCCTATGAATTTTATTAAGTGAATGTATTTTTATTTATTGTGCTGCACTTTTTCCCATTTTTTTACATTTCCAGAGTTCACCTGCAGTTGGCACACTTTGGCTTGGAATGCTGGTAAAACTAGCAATATACATAAGATGATTGCTCTCTATGCAAGTACATGCATGGTTCTGCAGTCTCTTCCGGACTTGGTTTAAAGTTTGGATCCCATCCTAAGTCACATATCCCTCCTTTAAGATGTCAACACCTAAAATAGTAATGCACAGACATTCCGATAAATGCTTTTGCTAAACTCCCAATGGCCCGTGACTATAATTTCACCCAGTGGTTTAGCAAATCTATAATGTGCATAAGTGAGCTATAGCATTGCCCTTTGCTAGTCAAGCTAACGTGAAAAGGCATTCCCCTAAATAAGCGCGTTGAACTCCACAAGCCTATCACTCGTCTGCTATTCTCCTGAGCTGTGTGCGTGTTCCAAGCTGCTTTGTGTCAAAAATGTTAATGTTTTGGCTGTTGAAGGGCGATGCTGCATCTGTTGAACAGATGTGGCAAACCGGTGTGTACCATTTTAACAGAAACCTGACAGTAATAGCATTATCCCCTTATTTTAACAAATGCAAGATGTAGAAAAATACAAAAATGTCCTAGGAGAACCGTTAATAATAGTCCTTCTGCAGTGCAATTGCACATAGTAATATGCCTGAACTTTCACAAATGCTGAAACACTCTCAGGAAGATTCTCCAGTAAATTGTAGTTTGGCTGTATCCGCAGTTATTGGAATTGATGTCAAGGATCCTATCAGCATGTGAAGATGCTTAACATATGGCAGATTTTATTTGTATTGTTTGTTTTCTTATATGTCTTATATGGGTCACACAGTGGCACAGGTGTTAAGCTGACACTATTTGGGAAAGTGTTATTGTGTGACCTGAATGTAAGTAATATGGTCCTATAAACCAAGTGTCCTTATGAGAAATTAGGATCACTGACAGGATAACTCATTTGGCTGTTTTCTACTTTACCCAAATGATTTATGGCAAGTCTAGCAACACTACAACAAGCCAAGCTGGCCATACACCATAGAATTTTGTTTGATCGCTTGTACAGAAATTCTGGAAAAATCGTTCATCAAAGCAATTGAGCTTGCCATCATTGAGTCAACTAATGCCGCATACACACGATCGGATTTCTCATCAGAAAAAAGATATAACGGATTTTCCGACGGGATTCTGCTCAAGTTTGCCTTGCATACACACGGTCACACAAAAGTTTGCTGAAATTACAACCGTCAAGAACACAGTAATGTACAACACTGCGACGAGCCGAGAAAATGAAGTTCAATGCTTCCGAGCATGCGTTGAATTGGTTCCGAGCATGCGTAGGAATTTTACACGTTTTCAGAATTGCCACAGACAATTGCATTTTCGGATAGGAACTTTTCAAAATTTTTTGCTGGCTCTCAATCTTTTGCTGGCTGGAATTCGGCCTGCAAAAGACCGATGGAGCATACACACGATCACATTTTCTAACAAAAAACTCTCATCTGTCTTTTGCAGGCCGAAATTCCGATCATGTGTACTCGACATAATTCTTTTTCAAAGCCCTTAACATTCCTTTTTGTTTCTTTGGTACCTAGTGATTTTTCACCAACGAAAACCACATTCATAGTTAGAATTTTGTTGATTTGAGAATAATCTTTATTTCTGCCCCTTCAAATTTTTTATCACTACAGTCAAAACTGACCCCACTAACCATTTGGAAATTGAAAGAACATTCTGGAAAAAAAATTATACTAGTGTATGGCCAGCCTAAGCCCCTGTACACACGGTCGGAGATTCTGCCAACCAAATCCGTCGGATTTTGTCCGTCAGATTTAGTCTGACGGATTGTGTCCGAAACTGTTGCATACACATGGTCGGACTAAGTTGTCGAAAAATCCGATCTTTCAGAATGTGATGACGTAATTTTGTTACGATGGGACTACATTCAGGCTAGTAGCCAATAGCTTTGATGTAGGAATTTGATCTGAGCATGCGTGGCACTTGGTCCGATCAAAATTCTCTACACATGATCGGAGTATGTCCGACCGGCCCAGTTGGTCGGGAAATATTTCCAACATGTTGGAAAATTGGGTCGGACGGAGATTCGGACGGAATCAGTCCGATGCATACCACACACAGTCGGATTATCTGACGACACGGTCTGATAAGACGCATTCCGACGGATTCTCGGTTTTAGAATGACTAGCTCTGGAATGTTCCTATTTCATATTAGCAATGCACTGGTGCAGAGGTATACCCCAAATATACATAAGAATCAAGCAGAAAAAAGAAAACTGATCCACACAAATCAGAATTTGACTGCATCAGGCCAAATTGTTGATTATGACTATCCAGTAACACAGGCTGATCCTGCAACCAATCTGTGGGATTAAGTATGCACATTTTTATTGATTTTGTAATTGTTTTAATTCGTTTTTAAATACCAGCACATACATGAAATGTATAGGCCTAATTATCCAGCAGTACAAGTTGAGGTGTCCATATCAAGAATACTATGAGTGTCCAAGCCTCCTGTCCTCCCAAACCCACCTTTCTCTGTACAGTAGACACCCTGCCTGTTGCCTGGAATGTTTTGATAAGGATGTATATTCGAAGGGTAGCACCTATTTTTTTTCCTATTGCTGTAAGTTCTATGAAAAAAGACTTCTGTCTGTGCCATGTCTTATGATCTTGTTTCCTACACACTACATAGGACAATGAACTTGAAAGATCATTTGGACATTACCAACCAATCATCATTCCTCCTTTTGTCTCTTAAAAGTGGACCTTTTGTAAGTTCTGTGACCCCCAATCCAAATGACTGTAGAAAACTATTTGCAAACAAACAGATCACTCAGAAAATAAATACTTACCTGAGCCTAGCCTCCGGCCCTTCAGGAAGGCAGGCATGGGTGACAGCATTGTTCTGTCCTCACTACATACCCTGTGTGCAGTACCATCTGCAGCGGAACCTTCCTATCCTCCAATAAACCAGACTGTCTAAACTATTTATGTGTCTTTATTCAAGTGAGCAGGGTGAGGTGAAACTGGAAACAAATTAATTTCTGAGATTTACACATCTTAAGCCCCATACACACGATTGGACTTTCCGACAAAACTGTGGAATTTGTCCGAAGGGCGTTGGCTCAAACTTATCTTACATACACATGGTCACACGAATGTTGGCCAACAATTACGAATGTAGTGACGTACTACGTGTTTTTTCAGCTCTTTAGCGCCACCCTTTGGGCTCCTTCTGCTAATTTCTTGTTAGTAGAAGTTTGTGGAGCATTGATTCGTGGTTTTCTTTTCACGGTTTTCATTTAGCACTTTTCAGTTTGTTTCTGAACAGCCGTTCTTCAACCAGACATGTTGCAGAATCGGAGGAGATAAGGTGTTATTTATTATTGACCTTGGAGTCATTGCTTTGACTTTTTTTTTTTTGTTGAATAAAGATTTGATTTGGTATATTTTCTATATTTTTGGGTGCATAGAATACACTTTTTGGTTAAGTTCTATTGGCAGATAGCATGTCTAATTTTTTTTTTTTAATGCACAATTAACAAATTGGGGAGAATAATACTTGGCTATGTGTTTTACTTCAAATGACTGTTTGGGAGTAGGCAGTTACATTTTAAAAAATACAATGTAAAATTGACAAGGGACACCAACATAGTTATATCTTTGATCTTAAAAACGATGGGATAATGGTGTTGTGGTAACTTGCCCAAAAAAATAAAAAAATAAAAAATAATATTATTCATGATATCACTAGAAAAAAAAAAGCCTTTGAAAATTAGTTTGCAATAACTCCATCATTAACACCAGAAAAGCAGCTTCATTATTATCCCATTAAAAAAGAAGAGAATTGTGCGCTGCATTTGGAAATGTCATAACTTGCCATGTCACAAATGTTAATTCTCCATTACGAATGCTAGTTTACAAGACCGACCGCTTCTGCTTCCGAGAATGCGTGTTTGTACTTTGGACTTTTGTCCAATGGACTTGTGTACACACGATCAGAATGTCCGACAACACACATTTGTTGGCGGAAAATTTGAAGACATGCTAGCCAATATTTGTTGGCGGAAATTCCAACAATAAATGGAGCATACACACGGTCTGATTTTCCGCCAACAGCTTGACATCCAACATTTCCCGTCAGAAAAGCCGATTGTGTGTACAGGACTTTACAGTTAAAGACTATAGAATTACACAGTGAATTGATGAATATATACAGTGGTGTCTTTTCTCCTCCCTAACCTCCTGACTTAAAATTGAAAGAGCAGCAGAAGACTATCTAGATATTCTACCATTCTCTCCAATCAGCATGTTCTTTTCAGCAAATTTGCATGCACTACACTCCCTTCTCCCAGTCTAAAGGCTACTGTGCAGAGGATTGCAAGAGGTTGATATCAACTCAAATTCCATGTACACTTCTTGATTTATTAAAGAATACAGATCCACATTCATTGTAATTTAAATATTATAAATAAGGGTAGTGATTTTGTGTAAATGGTATTTCTTTTTCCATCTAAAACAATTATTAATTAAATCTCAGGTAGGCTCCCCGTCTACCAGACAATGTAACTTATACATATAAAACAAAAGTGTATTTTTGCACAAACGGTAAAAATAAAATACTATAAAACAGCAGCTGTGCACAATATCCAGACACTTGACAACAAAATATATAAAACACTAAATCAAGAAAAACATGTGATGAGAACAGGCACAAATTTATTCCAAAAACCAAGTAAATTCATAGAAGTGCAACTCCATAGAAATGTCCAAGAGCAATCTGTGCAATTGCATAAAAGCAATCAGGATTAAAAAGTCCCTCCAGCCATGAAAAGTAATGAAGATACGATAGGGTAATGCCCCGTGCACGCGAGCGGATTTTCCGTCGGAAGAAACTTGGATGGTTTTTCTGACGGAATTCCACTCAAGCTTGGCTTGCATACACACGGTCACACAAAAGTTCTCGGAACTTTGACCGCCAAGAACACGGTGACATACAACACTATGACAAGCCGAGAAAATGAAGTTCAATGCTTCCGAGCATGCGTCAAATTCTTTCTGAGCATGCTAGGAATTTTGCGTGTCGGAATTTGTACAGACGATCAAAATTTCAGATCAAACCTTTTTCCGACCGAAAAATAGAGAACGAAATAGAGGGGAGTTGGGACTTTAAATGAAGCACCCGGAGGTGCCTCCATCCCGGTTAATGAATATAGACTAAAAGGAAATTGGGACCCCCTCACTTTCTGGGCCTTCCCAGCAAGACCATCTCTGGATGATGGTGTAAATTATACACAGTTCATCTCAGACTCAGTCATTAATTTCCTGTTCACACTGCCCTGACAGCTGCCATACACTAAACCGGAGCGGCTTGGTGTGCTGCAACTGTCCATTTTGGCTTCAGTGAGCTGGCAGTAGGGGGCAGTGTGATACGCATTTCAGCTCACACAGTTCACTTTTTTTTTTACTTTAAATGCACATTAAGCAAAGTGACACTTCACTTATCTCACTGTACAGCAGAGCTGTGCACTACACTGTCGTTAAGTGACATGCAATCTTGTCCTGTGCACTGTGATAAAATGCAGCATGCCCGCATTCCATCACAGCTCACTGCAGCAGGCTGCATTGCAGTGTGAATAGGACACATACTGTAGAAAGCAATTGTTTTTTTGTGTGTCCTAGTGATAACTGGCATACTGTGAATGAGAAGGGGATCTCACCGCTCCAGGAGCACACATACAGACTATGAACTGTTCTCTCGGCTCGGAAGCCATAGGTGCTGGCTATTACCAATAGCAGCAGACGAAAAGCAAGCTCTGGACTGCCGCTCTCTTCAGAAAAAACACTTATCTTTATTGAAGGATCACATCACAGCCCAACAAACACAGCGAACAGGGAAAATTGCTGATGTTTCGCACTAGCTGTAGTGCTCAATCAGTGATAACTGGCATACTGTTAGTGCAGAATAATGAAAGTCACTGCAATATATGTGTGAACTGTCCCTAATGCTAAAGTCTATTTTTGCTTATTTTGTTTTAAGGCCCCTTTTGCGTAGGCCTAGTCAGATCCGATCAGCAGGGGATCTCTAAACAGATCTGCTGAATCTGAGCTGAACTAAATGGATGTCACATTTGTGTATATTTTTGTTTGTGCGGCATATAAACACTAGAGCTTTCCAGACCCATATTATAACTAAGGGCCTGACCACCAACATTCCCTAGGGCCTGCCCACTGGCCGTCCCACCGAATCCACCCACTAGCCATCCCACGAGTCCTTCAGTGCACACACTTTTTTTTTTAACACTTACACTGTGCATCTTCATATAAGACATTGCATTTTATAAGTCACCAGTGCTTTTAAAGTTTAACAGTAGGAAATTATATTTTGCCCAAAAGAGACATCCCAATCCAGCAGCTGCATGCTCGCAGCCCCCCCCCCCGCCCTCACACTTGTACGCTCACAGCCCCCCTAAAACTTGTACCCCGTCAGCACCCCCTCACACCTGTTCACTCGCAGTCCCCCCCCTCACATATGTATGCTCACAGCCCTCCCTCACATTTGTACACTTGTAGCCCCCTCACCTTTGTACGCTTGCAGCCCCCCTCACATCTGTACGCTCACAGCCCCCCCTCACATCTGTATGCTCGCAGCCCCCTCACACTTGTATGCTCGCAACTCCCCTCAAAACCTGTATGCTCGCAGCCCCCCTCAAACCAGTATGCTCACAGTCCCACTCTCACTTGTATGCTCGCAGCCCCCTCAAACCTGTACACCCCCAAACCTGTATGCTCACAGCCCCTTCACACTTTTATGCTCGCAGCCCCCCTCAAATCTGTACGCTCCCAGCCCCCTCATACTTGTATGCTCGCAGCCCCCCTCAAACCTGTATGCTTACAGCCCCCTCACACTTGTAAGCTTGCAGCCCCCCTCAAACCTGTACGCTCACACCCCCCCTCAAACCTATATGCTCACAGCCCCTCTCACACTTGTATGTGTGCAGCCACACACACATGTACACAGGCACATACACACATGTACAGACACACACTCACAGGTACTCATACGCGCAGATGTACACACACACACACACATGTGCTCAGACACACATGTACACAACCCCCCCTCCCTCTTCACTTGTACAGCTGCCCCTTACGTACATGTTAGTGTTCCTGGTCCCAGCTCTTGTGCAGCAGCATACACAAGGGGTGCACTTGCAGGAATTTGCCAGAGGTGGCAGCAAAGAGCCAGATGTGAGCTCAATGAGAGAGTAGCAGCAGCCGACTTGCACTCATTCCGAAAGCCATCGCTGCCACGGAGCTCCCCTGCTCTGCCTTCTCCAATCCACCCAGGCCCATCAAGACACTCGGGCCCCTTACAAGTGTATGGGCTGTACCTCCCTGATGGCGGCCCTGACTAAGGATGGCTGCACGTAAACAAACTTGTGCCCATTTACAACCAATTACCTCTGATCTCTCACATTTAGGTCCAAAAAAACAGAACAGGACACAAATCTCTTCCATTTTTTAAAATGGCGCAAAGTCCAATTATATCTGACTGCTCATAAGCTAACATGGAGTTTCCATTCAGGTCTCCTGAAAAACTGATAGGCTGATCTGATTGGACCGCCTGTGTGTAGGGAGTCTTAGATAGAGTGGAGTGGGATTAGAGCACCTATGTCCCCATTAGGGAGATTCATCCTCTCTATTTGTCCTGGTGAAAGGTATAACTGAAAGGAAATCCCAAACTTTGAGTGGTCCCCATAACAGGAATGGGGACACTAGTTCTCGTAACCCTTGTGATAATATGGGATTTCCTCACTTTGGGGGATTTCCACTCACTTCCTGTTGTGGTTATGGGACAGGAGGTGAAGGGAAATATACTTAGTAGTACACAGATGGCAAAAAACCCTGACAGAGGTTTTAACCCTCTCTTACTTTATCCAAAATATAAAAGTAAATTGCTTTAATTTCTACTTTAACAGTTACTCATAATTCTTCAACTGTCCAAATATTTATAAGTTTATATACTGCTTAATGAAGTCTGCAAATCAAGCAGGCATTTGAAGAACATGTTATCTTCTGTTACATGCCTCCCTTGATGTTCGCAGCCAAACATCAACTTGTCTTCATGTTAATAGCTTTTGAAACGTATCTTCTTTAGGGCAGCTTCTGGCTCCCCAACCAACAGGAGATTAAAACAAAATAAAAAAATCTGTTCTCAGACTAAACGACATAATTATGACTATTATCAATAGGACATGCTAGTATATAAATTGTGATGATCTTCTTCTGACACTGGATCATGGTATAGTTGGTAGTAGTTAGTCAAATTCATCTCAAATGGACAGGCTAATCCTATCACCATGAAATGTCAGATGTTGGTTGTCCATGTTGCCCTTCTTTGGTGATTGGGTTAACGTGTTAACGCTTTAATGACCGGGGGGTGGCACCGTGTGGTTTCTTTATTATGTGACCATTGTGATTAGTGTTCACAGCAGTCACATGATTGGGAGCACGCTAGAAGCCTTGACCAAGAGCCGTCGGTGGCAGCTCAGTCAGTGTGCTAGGAGTATGTATGCGCTCAGTATACAAACCTTTTGCTGCCATGGACACATGTGCTGGGGGTTCACACTTTACATGGTCAGCAAGAGGTAAGGTGCCAGTGCAAATGCTCGGGTATTTCCCTGACACTTATTAGAACTGGAAAACTAGCTTGGATAGGCTATGAAAGGTCTTCAACATTATGGAATAAGCCCAGTTGAATTTGGCCAACTACTACTAGCTATACCATGACCCGGATAAATGAGAACCTTCACAAACACCTGATCATGTTTCTCTTTAGTAACAGCAATGAGGTATTGGATCTCATTTGTAATATGCTACTGCCAAGGATTGAGCTGCATATTGGCCACCTAAACAAATCAAGTTCCAATTTTTTCTTCCAGTGCAGATTTAGGGATGAACACTAACATATGTTCTTAGGGCATCACCACTGTGTCTATAGAACTGTAGGATTCTGTGAATTGGGGGATTGATAGTTTATTTAGAGTTGAAGTCTAAGCAGATCCAAAAAGATGCAAATAAACACAGCTTTGCAATCATTAATATATAATTAAATGTGTTTTAAATGCATTATTGTACATGCCCAACTTAGACCTGGCATTGGCCTCCTGTATAGCAGAATTTTGAGAGGAATAAGTAGTACAAGGAGCCAATCCGTTCATTTGCTGACAAGTTGTATTTTTATTTTGAAGCTTTCAATCATAAAACCAATGGAACAGATCGAGGGCAGCTATTGTTGGGAGTAGGTTGCATTTATCTGGTCAGTTGTTGCTATTGAAAGCTGATAATTGAACTAGAGTTAAGCTTTAAAGGAAACCTGTATAAAAGTGTACCTTCCCACTCTTCTTTTAAAGTCGCCAACGTTATTTAAAAATATATTGGTAAACAAGTGCACTTACAGTATATACTGTATATGGAGGCACCTTTTTCCTATTTTTGTAATATTAGCAATGAATATGTTCTGGCTTTGCCTCAATCCCATACCATCATATTGAAAAAGGAAGTAATCTGTGACTGTCTTCTTCCTCGTTCTCTGATTGTGCACGTGCAAGATAAAACGCATGATGATATTACAGTGAGATCTCAAGAGATTTCATGGGGAAAGTTTATTTTTTAACAGATAAGTGGCACATTTGCACATGTCATGCTCCATCTCTTGCACTGTACAGGAGCCCCAGTTGCATGGGGGTCCCTGCAGTCCCCTGCCCCCAGCAGGCAGAATTGCATGTGGATACAGTGGCTGTCAGCTACTGCAGGGTGAGCCACAAAAGATTGGTTCCAGTTATTTCCATCGCCCGCCGCACTGATTACTATTAAATTATATTTTCAAAATGACAGACTGGACACTTCCTTCCATGCAGCAAGGAAGTGTCCAGTCTGTCATTTTGAAAATATAATTGGGTGTCATGTTATTTCAGTGGCTTCAATATTTTTTAAATCAATGATCTTTCAAATATACAAATTGGAAACGGACTGCCCTCTGCCTTCACTAGTTACGTGCTTGTTCAACATTTTGGTCATGACAAGTTTTATTTGAAGGAATGCTTAGCTACTGCCATTTGTAGTTGATGTGCCTAAGGAGGAGAGATGGGAGATATAATGGCTATGAGATCCTAACCTGAGCAATGCACAATGTATGGCTTACTTGAAAGAAATCCTTGGGACTCAGTGGCAGTTAGAAGATATAGGTCTCGTTTATTTACTTAAAACAATTAGGCTCTCAAAGCAGAGTTACATTGGGAATAAACTGCAATCTAAACATGTAAATATAATGTATAGCCATAAATCATGTTTCTGGATAAAATAAAATTGCTTGTCCATGCTGCCAGTGTGAATTGTGCCTTTTGCTTTAAGGGCTGTACCCCTGTAAGAGGACGTGTGGGCTAAATGAGACACAGCTGTGCTAAATTTATAGGTAAAGCTAAACTAGGTTGCACTGAAATAAATCTTGGGACTTTGTTAATTTTTGGCCCACCTTGATAAATGATCCCATGAGATATCAGCTTTTTGGTGAAAATCTCCTTGACTCAGCAACTTACACGTTACGTGAATTGTAATAATTTAAATTAGAGGTCCAAGATTTTTACCAGCTCCAGCCCTGCATGACACTTAAAAGTTAAGCCTCTAAAAGTGAAAAGAGATATAAAATATGGATCCCATTATGGCTTCTAACTAAATAGGCGCACAGATATGCACATGTGTTATTAATAAAATCTGCAATCATTTAAAGGGTAATTTTACCTGTACTTAATAATTTTACTGTTTTAAGGGTACATCGGTGTGTGAATCAGTGAATGATTGTGTCATCTCCCAGGGACTATATAGGTAAGGTGAAAGCTGAAAACTGCCACCTCATTGGTATTTTTTTAACCCCCCCTCCCTTACCTTATGTGTTGGTTTTAACATACTCACACACCCAGCCAATTCCAACCTAGTTCCACTTCTCTTCTATGTCATTCAGATCCAGCTGTCTATATCAGGTTCTTCCAGTCAACCCCTGCTGATGAGATGATGAGGTCTGTCCTCAAGACGTTGTGTGTCTCTGCTTCTGCAGCCTCCTGGGATATGTGATAGAGATACCCCTTGAGGCTGCAGGAGAAGGGACATGTCATTCTCACCTAGGTGAAACAGGAGAAAAGGGGGCAGGGATGCTTCTTTATTCTGATGGTGGTGGTTTTGGGGGTTTTTGCAGAAGGGGGGTTAGGAGGATAATGGGACAAAGTTTGTTTTTGAGTGAACACATCTGTAGAGCATAACAAAAACAGAAACTCCCATAATAACTACAGAAGATGAGTAAAGTATGGAACATGGGTGCAGATATTTTTTAAACAGAAAGCACCCTAGGCATTATGTCCAGCCAGTTTTGTGATTTAGGCAGCACAGCGCCCTAGTGGTTAACACTTTTGGTTTGCAGTCCTGGTTCAAACCAGGTCAGAACACTTTCTGCATGGAGTTTGTATGTTCTCCTTGTGCTTGTTGGCTTTCTTCTGGTTACTCCAGTTTCCTCCAAAACTCCAAAGTCATGCTGGTAGGTGAACTGGTTCCTATATAAAATGGTTGTAATACAGTATGTATGTGAGATAGGGGCCTTAGATTGTAATCTCCTTGAGGGCAGGGACTCATGTCAATGTACAGTATTTAGCAAGCTTTGTAAATTTCCAGTTCATATACAGTAAATATCAGTAATAAATTATACTGAAAACATAAAGGAAAGACATTTTCTCCATAGCCTACCCTGATCCATATCCACTCACAGTAAGCCACGCTCACTTTTTTGCTGCATTCTAGATTTCATTTACCTTGTTGGGCCCCAAGTGCCCCAGTCTCCCCAGTCAAATATTGCCATCTTTTGGTTTATAGTGTTATCGTTTAGCACTGTCTGGACAAGAGGACATTGGGTACTGCATGTGGCTCAAAAATTACCTACCCCCAGTTCTCTAACAAGGTAAAAAGCAATGGCTTTCTTGGACAGCACCCAGGGATACAGGTTAAACATGCAAGTATAAAAATATTTCTAAATGTATTAATCACATCATACAAAAGTATAAATAAATCACATATGATGCACAATAACAAAGACCACGTATATATTTGCAGTATACTGAGTTTCCCATTTCACAATTTGTGATCAACACATTTTATAGATAAATCCACTTAATCAAGACCAGCATTAAAATGGTTACAAGTTATTAATACAATTCCATTGATCTTAATATACTGGTAAATAGGTTCAGGGCTTAAAGTTGTCATGTCATTATGTGGTAATATTGGTAGGCAACCACCTCCATTCGCAATCCACAAAGTAGACATGAGCCCAAAGGTAACCCTAGACCCCTCTCAAAAACAGACACCACTCCAATTGCTACCCTATACACTATAGCATGTTCTTATGTGTTTGCCCTCCAGGTAAAGCTGGAAATATCCTTTCCCACACTACTGTTTAGCATCTGTAGCCACCTCCAGCAAAATGAGCATTGGAGGCATGACATGTCAGTTCTTCTTATAAGGTTCTGATACTTGCTGAAAGGTTGAGAACCACCATAATCACTTTATTACTGGTCAGTTAAATTAAAAACAGACCTCTCTTATTTCTTTCCCCAGAAAAGTGTTCTTTGCTTCTTTGCTTGGTGCACCATGAACATTCTTTCTTTTCTCTGGCACCATGGGCTATGTTATATTAAAGAATTATTGGAGAAATGTTCTGGCGTTCTTCAGTAACAGGAAAACAGCTTGTTTTTCTTATCTCTGAATGGCGCATAAAATTGGCCCAACTAACAGAATTGATATGTCAGGAGCTGCGGCAGATCAGTTGTACCATGCACAGGCTGTCAGTAAATCCGTCTTAGATTAGCCTCCAGAGTATTATGTGCAAATAAATATCTCTTGAATGTTTTTGATTTGTGCCGTTTTTGCTTTATAACTTGCATCATTGAATGTAACAGCTCATTTCTCTTGCAGTGTGATCACATTCTGAAATTGTTTTAAATCAGAAATAACTTTTTTAAAGATCATCAAAACATTCCAGAGTACACATATATCAATACGTGTCACATATTAATGACAGTCATGTGAACATCAAAATACAATAAGAAAAAAGAAAGAAAAATACCCCAAGATGTGAACATAGGTAGCTCCAAGTATACTGTTCCACACCATACAGACACATAACCATTAGTACCTTACTTTAAGGCCACTACAGTGGTGTAGCGGTTAGCACTCTCGCCTAGCAGTAAAAAGGGTCGCTGGTTCAAATCACAACCATGACACTACCTGCTTGGAGTTTGCATGTTCTCCCTATGCCTGCGTGGGTTTCCTCTGGGTACTCCGGTTTCCTCCCACACTCTAATGACATGCAGGTAGGTTAATTGGCTTCTGTCCAAAATTGGTCCCAGTATATGAATGGGCACCTTGGGTTCTTGAGGGTAGGGACAGATGTGAGTGTGCAATGTACAGGGATAGGGACAATTGTAGAAACTCACTCAGGTTGAACTGGATGGACTGGTGTCTTTATTCAACCTTACTAACTATGTAACCATCGTATGTTTGTACTGACATTTACCCTACTCAATGTACATCAAGACACTAGCCCATAACTTCCAAACATTACTGTACGAATGGTAACAGCTTCATAATAGTAATCTCTGCATCACCAGTAATCACAGGTGCTAAACCAGAGGTACTCAACCTTCCAATCCATACTTTCTCATACTTAGCATGGCAACCCTGATGCTGATATATAAGGTGCTTGTATTGCTAGGTTATGCCCATATGATCAAGCCAATTATTCTGAAATTGTTTAATTTTAATTTTGTTTTAATAGAAGGAGATACTAGGCTTGTTAACAGCATGGACTGGACTGCTTCCGATTTGTTTGTACTAAAAATCAAGGGTTGATTGCCTTTTATTGTGGCTGTCATGACCTTGAATATGCACCCCACCCAACTAAATTCTCTCATACTGAATAAACAGTCAGCTGGAAACATTATTAAATAACAAAATACAAAAGCTCAAAATAAAACTTTTTTAGAAAATCCATTTTTCATTATAAAAAAATATTACAATGACTGACCTATTTTTCTGGTTGAGGGTCTTTAATGGCACCTTTATTTTACCAACTGGCTACAATTACACTGACTCAAGGACAATTTACCTAGTAATCTATCCTCAATACAGCCACATAACCATTAGTACCTTACTGCCTTAACTTAAATAGGGAAGGTACCTATACCTGTGATGGGCCCAACCCATTATTGTCTAAATTTTTAACAAACATCGTCTGTCTTCCAAGGCCCTGAGACCCCAGGCAGATGTTTTGACAATACCAGTGAAGAAAAAAAATGTATTCAGTATTCAGACTAGCCACTCCTGTCAAAATGGAAGTCCACAAAACATAAGCCTAAAAATTTAAAAAAAATGCCAAAATGGAGGGAAAGAAGGCCAATGCGGCCAAAACAAAGGAAGAGAGGGTGGGAGAAGCTTGTCTGTCACTGCTCCAACTGACTACGGGCCAAGTCATCACCCCTTCTAACTCTACTATGATCCCGCCTTGCCACACCCCATCCCACCCCTGCTTTCTCCAATCAGGTAAGACCCTGTAACTTTTAAACAAAATCAATGTTAACCCTACATTAACTCCAGCCTAACTGCAAACTTAGTCATGTTGGTCTTTCACTTAAGCTGCACCTGCAGCTCCAGCCCTTCCTTGTCATACATGTTACACTAGCACAGAACAGAGATCTACAACAATATTCTGCTTATGAGGCTGAGCTACAATGCTTAGAACAGATGTGGGGATTTCAGCTTTTAGAGGGGGAATGACAAATAGTAATTTTGTCATAAAAGTAAGAACATTCCCATAGAAACTGATGGAGGGATCTTTTGATGTTTCTTTTTAAACACTTGCACAGCACAATGTATTTGCTAACTGTGAACAGCATTGCCGACTTTTCTGTGTAGCAGTCTAGAAATTAGGATGTGTGTAGCACACCCGTATGGTTAGACTCTATCATAGTTGCAAGGAAGTTGACAGGCCATGATGCAGTGCTAGGATGAGCACTTCAAAGTGTATGAAACCTTTTGCAACCGAATTGAGATAACACCTACTATCTTTGTTACATGTTCCCATTCACATAGCATAACTTTGAAAAAAATAAAAAATTGCTGCTCACCTTTTTATTTTATTTTGTATTTTATTGAAAAATGTTTTTGTTGAAAAATCATATTTAGATTTCCCCTTCTATGTAACCTAATGTAATAAGGAGGAGGCTGGGGAGTTATGTTTACATTAATTAAAGTCCAACTCCAGAAAATGAAAAAAATCCAGGTCTATAGACACTGTGTTGGTCTTGATGATGCCAGGACCTTGGGAGAGAAGATGCTGCAGGGCCGGTCTAGCTGTGTATTATTTTCGTTGTCCCCTAGACCTAAATGAGCAGTTATACCTTGCAGTGCCAGCGTAGCTTGCACCGGATTTAACTATGCAGGCAGAGCTTATCAGTTACGAAATACTGTAGCTGTGCACACTCTCTGCCCTAACAAAGGGTTAAGGCTAAACCTAAGTATGATTTTTATGGCATCCTTACATTGGTCCAACTTGGCACATTGTAATTATGCATATCTCATACCTGATAATACCTGACTACTGGGGAATCTGACAACCATGTAGTAATCAGTGCTATTAAAGAGAGCTGCAATCTTCCAAGTTCTGTGTTTCCCATTTGTAAACTGACCACAGGGAAGTGCTCACTTGGCCCAGCCACCATTTAAAGAACACCTTGGTAAAAAGGAGGTGTAGTGACATCATGATCTTCACCTTGTTCAATCCGCTTTAAATTCCACAAGACTTACCAAAATAAGAAACAAAAGAGATTTTGTCTTTATTTCAAACATTATAAAAATGATTTTTTCAATAAACCTTATTTACCAGCTTTTTACTTTCAATATGTTTTTATTTATAATTCAAGGTGAGACAGTAAGAAAATATCACAAATAATACGGTCAATGAACAAGTAAAATCTGGACAATATGACCCTCGTCCCATACAGCAACCGGGTCAATCAACAGTAAAACATGAAAGTGTAAAACCATAAGTCAAATAGGTTAAACGGAATCAATATAATGGTAGACTACGCATTACAGAGTAGCCCAAAAAAGTATGGTGTTCCACCAGTCAAATTTACAGACATATCCCACCCTCTATCAGACCCAATTGGATCTTGCTCAGAGAATCTGTGATATCCATATTATCAAAAATAATAGCAGAACATAAAACGGAGCAAAGCAGTGGGAAGAAAAGACAAAGAAAGAAAGAAAATAGGGAGGGGGGGGAGAACGCTCCTACACCCCTCTTCCACTAGGAACGACCGCACAGAGTGGTGCCTGACCTTTTTTTTTTTTTGCAGAGTATATAAAAATATCTTGTTAAACAATAGATATAGAGAAGAAAGAAAGAGAGAAGAAAAGAAAAGAAAAAGAAAGAAGAAAAGAAAGAGAGAGGGAGGGTCAACCAGCGGTAAGTCACAGTGGGGAAATATATTTGATCCATGGATCCCAAATTACATTAAATTTCTTGGAATTATTACGAAGGGTCCAGGTGAGTCTATCATTAACCATAATCCAGTTAAGCTTAAGTTTTACAGAATCGAGAGGAACCATCGACTGCTTCCAATATCTAGCTATAGTTATCCTAGCAGCTAGGATTATATATGTGATCAGCTTAAAAGATTTCTTAGGAACCCCATCAGGGAGCTTCTGAAAAAGCGCTACCTCCGGGGCTCTACGAATATTAACCCCAGTAACCGTGTATATAAGGTTAAATATACGAATCCAGAATCTGACTACGATCGGGCACTGCCACCAAATGTGGAACATTGAACCCAGCTGACCACACCGTCTAAAGCACATGGGGGATGTAGACGGATGCATCTTAGCTATCCTGGTTGGCACTAGATACCATCGTAATAGAGTTTTGTAGTTTGCCTCAATCAGTGCAGTATTAACAGATATTTTAGATAAAGCATAGGCTATATCTTGCCAATCAGACAGATCAAAGGTAAGATTCAAGTCCCGTTCCCAATGGATCATATAGGGAAGTTTAGTAAGTGGGTCCGTAATGGTAGCATAAATGGTAGATATACGCCCCCGTATTTGGTCCTGTGATTGGCAAGATAATTCAAAATTCGTAAGAGTAAACGGTCTATCTATCCTACAAAGTTTAGAACGTATAAATGACACAATCTGATTATACCGAAACAGCTCACTAGGGGGCATCTGCATCGTCTCTACAAAGTACTGCAAGGAATGAGGTCGGCCTCCAGTTAAATAGTCACCTATCCGTAGGAGGCCCTTGTTGAGCCACCACTGGAATACCTGTGGGGTCAAGCCAGGTGGAAACTCTGGGTTACAAAACACCGGAGCCAAGGGAGTATGTGAAGACACCAATGGTTTACGATGGCGTACTCTGTCCCAAACCTCAAGGGAGTGGGACAGGGTAGGGCATAAGATAGGAGGGCGAAGGCGACTTGGTAGCCACATCAGGGAGCCAATAGCAAGAGGGTGGCACGAAAGGGCTTCAATAGATACCCAAAGGGGCTGAGGCCCCCTGGTCGTGGTATATGAAAGCTGTGTTATCTGAGCCGCCTGATAATAAGCTTGTAAATTAGGGAGGCCAAGCCCACCGCGCAATTTTGAGGTATATAGCGTTGATTTATTCATGCGGGGTTTCCCATTACCCCAAACAAAACGGAGAACATCTCCTTGTAACTGTTGTAATTCCCTCCTCGGGACTGCAATGGGTAGGGTCCTAAAATAATAAAGTAGTCTGGGGAGAAACGTCATTTTGATGGAATTGATCCTACCAAACCAAGATAAAGAATAATCCACCCAACATCGAAGATCCTCACGTAAGCGGCGAAAAAGTGGGGGATAATTGGCTTTGTATAAAGTGCCAATCGAGGATGTCAATTGAATACCTAAATAGGGAATAGAAGTTGAGGTCCATTGGAAATGAAAATCGCGTCGCAACTGTTGTTCTATTAAGGGGGGTAGAGAAACATTAAGGGCCATCGTTTTTTGAGTGTTTAAAGTAAGACCGGAAAGTTGGGAAAATCGACGAAATAGGGATAATAAGTTAGGTAGAGTAATTGTAGGGTTGGTAATATACATAAGAACATCGTCGGCAAACAAAGAACATTTATGTTCCTGCTGTCCACAACATATTCCATAAATTCGGGGATGAGAACGAATCGCTACCGCTAAAGGCTCTATTGCTAACGCAAAAAGTAATGGGGAAAGCGGGCAGCCCTGCCTCGTGCCACGGCCAATGAGAAAAGAGGATGATCTATAACCCCGGATAGCAACCTGGGCCGACGGTTTGCTATAAAGTTTTTGTAATAAGGAAATAAAAACAGGACCAAAACCAAATGCCCCAAGAGTAGTAAATAAATAGTCCCAATTAAGGCTATCAAAGGCCTTATGAAGGTCCAATGAGAACAATAGCAATTCCCGAGATCCAGGAGCGTCCCATTGGGAGCGAACCGCAGAAATCAAAGCTATGGATCGGCGAATTTGGTCTAAGGTTTGGCGTTGATGTATAAAACCTGATTGGTCTTTATGTATATATTGTGGTAAAAAGGCACCCAATCGTAGTGCTAATAATTTCGTAAGGATTTTGAGATCACAATTAATCAATGATATAGGGCGATAATTAAGAATATCAGTAGTATCTTTGTTTGGTTTAGGTATAACACTAATGTAAGCCCTATTTTCATCTAAAGGTACTTCGCCACCGTCTCGCAAGGAATTAAAATAGAGAGCCATATGAGGGACCAGGTATTCAGCAAATTTTTTATAATAGCTATTAGGGAGTCCATCAGGACCAGGCGATTTATGCAGAGATAATAATTTAATGGTATGGTGTAACTCTTCACAAGTGATAGGTTGGTCCATAATTTCTCTATGAGGTTCCGTAAGAGACGGTAGCGATAAGGTGCTTAAGAAATTGTTGATAGAAACAGACGCATTGTCGTGAGTTGGGGCATAAAGTGTAGTATAAAAATTCTGAAATTCGTTAAGGACACTCTGGGGATTTTGAGAAAGATTACCACCTGAAAGTCTAATTTTAGGGAGAGCCGTATGCGTGTGTTTAGGGGTAAGTTTGTGCGCCAGCAATGAACCTGGACGATCACGCCATGTAAAGAACCTATGATTGGTCCAGCGAATACATTTTTCGGCCTTCGTAGTAAGGCAGATATTGAGTTCAGTACGGGCCTGTTCAAGTTTAAGCAATAAGTCTGGATGAGGGAGTCGTTTATGTTGGGCAGCTAGGGTTTCATATTCCTTAGTTTTGGTCAGGATCAAGGTATTATTAGCCTTATTAAGTCTGGACGTCAACTGAATCAGAGAGCCCCGAATGGAGGCTTTATGAGCCGCCCAATTAATAGCAGAGTTGGTATCCTCTGCTTTGTTAACCGCAAAATATGCCTTTAGGTGGGTTATAATCTCTGTACAGTGAGATTCATTACCAAGGATAGACTCATTCAGCCTCCAGTGGGGCTTCGCCAATTTAAACGTTAGATTCGAAAACAATAACACTACTGGGTCATGATCTGACCAAGGTGTAGATACAATTTTAGCTGTAGTCAGTTTAGGCAACAGTCCCGAGGCAAGAAGCACATGGTCAATACGTGAATAGCGGTTGTGGGCCCTAGAGAAATGAGAATAGTCGCGGGCGGTAGGGTTGGCTTCCCTCCAAGCATCAACTAGATCATAGCGATGTAATAACTGAGCAAAACTTCGGCTACATTTGGGAGGGGCTCGAAGACAAGATAAATGTGATTTATCCAGACTATGATCTAATGCTAAATTAGAATCTCCGGCTAGGATCACATCACCCTCAAATTCCGACTCTAAGGACTGGAGCAAGGCTTTAAAAAATGCTACCTGATTCGTGTTGGGGGCATAATAAACCAGAATTGTCACCAAGTTGCTCCCCAAATGACCTTTAACCAATAGAAACCTCCCCTCTGGATCCCGCAGTACTTTAGTCTCTGTAAATGAAAGCCGCCGTGACAAACAGAGTGCCACTCCTCGTTTTTTCTCTGTGGCATTAGCAAAGTAACACACAGGGTAATCTCTATGGATGTAGCGGGGGGTAAAAGAAGAGGGAAAATGGGTTTCCTGAAGAGCTACAATATCTACATGCAGAGATTTATAATAATTAAATATCTGGATTCGTTTAGATGGGGAGCCCAATCCCTGAACATTATGAGATAGCAGTCGAATGGTTCCAGTCGAGTCAGTTAACCGGGACATGGCAAAAAGCATAAATGTGCATGATAGACAGACTCACCCAACGATGGCAACACATGGACCTCTTTGATGAACCAGAATGCCGCTGGCTGACCCTCAAGGAGAAAAAGAAAAAAAGAATTAGCAGTGAAGCCTGGAAGGAAAGCAGAGAGAGAGAGAAGAAGAGAAAAAAAAAAAAACGATACACAGGTGCAACAACACCCAGCATCAAGGGAAATAAAAAACCTTAAGCAACAAAAAAGCAAACAAAATATAATAACGTAGACCAGAATCCAAGTCTGGAAGTGTGGGAGTCTCCACCAAAGAAAATCCATGGGGAGAGTCCTATCAACAGGGAGAGCACATAGCCACCTCCCGGCACAATATGAAACAGCAGATGTTATGCCCATAGATCCATACCCGAAAACTCTAAATAATATAAGAAAAAAGGTATACAATAATCTGATCAGGTGACAAAAAAATGATGTAAACGGCAGCTAATGTCCTATATAAGGACCACAGAGAAGCTACCGTACAAAAAAAACATCCCCAGACCCCAGGAAGAAGGGAAAAAACAACAAAAAACAAAAATCTACAACTCTTTATATTATCCTCTTCCCCCCAGAGTCCGGTGTACCAGTAAGGTCAAAAAATCAGAAAAAATATTAAAAAAAAAAAATAGAGTCCTTCAGGTAACTTGACGCGATGGTGCGGATTTCTTCGAAGTCGGGGAAGACCAAAGCGGCAAGAGCGGGGGGGGGGATCAGTAGCTGTGGGCGGACCAGAAGAAACTGGGGCCTGGGAAATGAATCCCAATTTCAGTAAGATTTTTTCTCCATCAGCGAATGTAGAAAAGGCATAGGATCGATTGTCATAAGTAAATTGCAAGCGGAAAGGATAGTTCCAGCGATAGCGAATATTGCGCTGAATCAACGGGGATAACAGCGGTTTAAATGCCCTCCTCTTTTGAATGGTAGCTTGCGATATATCCGCGAAAATTTGAATACGATGACCTTCAACCTCTAAATCAGGGCGATCCCTGGCATACCGCATGATGGCTTCTTTAATCCCAAAGAAGTGAGGTTTCACAATCACATCACGGGGTGGTCCGTCAGGCTTCAGGGGAACCAAGGCTCTATGAATGCGATCAATTTCCATATGAATATCATCAATCTCTGGGACCGCTAAATGCATCAAAGAAGACGTAAAGGAGGTGATATCTTTAACCGATTCCGGTAAACCGCGAATACGGAAATTATAACGTCTGGCACGGTTTTCCAAGTCGTCAATTCTATTATAGGCTTCCTCTAAACGATCATGGAGGTCGGTAATCATGTCAGAATTCTGCGACACTCTATGGACAGTCTCATCAACTTTCGATTCAATACTATCCAACCGACAGCCCAAATTCTGGAAATCCTGCCTCAGATCAGAGGTTAATTTGGATGTAGCTTTCTCTAGCTCTTTCCTCAGCATGTCCGCAAAACGAGCAAGCAAAACAGTATCAGGGGAATATGGCAATGGTGCAGGCAAAGGATCAGAAGACCCCTCCGGACTCTCAGGATCCATATCATGGCTGCTGGCCTGGCTAAGAAAGATATCTGATAAGTCCTTTTCCAGGGCAGAGGAATCCTGAGAGGCAGGGCTCGGGGATGGAGCAGAGGCCTGAGAGAGAGATCTAGCAGGGCTGGATGCAGGACAGGGGTGATCCATCTGCTCACCTGAAGGTGGAGAAGCTGTGAGGGAGCCTTCTTCAAAAGCTTTGCAGTCAGGGAAACGTCTCCTGTCCCGCTGCAGTTGTGGTGGTTGCTCCGGTCCGGGCCCTGTGTATTTGCCGGCCGCCATCTTGGATTTGCGGCCGGATCCACGAGGCTGCTGAAAATTGCCTCCGTGCGCCTTCCCCGACGACCTAGTAGGCATGGGGAGCGATCCGCGAGTGCTGTGCCCGCTGTCCCGTAGGTATATGGGGACAAGCGGGGCCGGTGGGCAGCGTATGGTAACGAAATGTGCCGGGAGAGTGCGGAGCAGCCTAGCCTTGCATCCGCTCCGGCCGCCCGCGCATGCGCACTCTCTATTTACCAGCTTTTTATAGTTTCTACAGTGCCTTAACAAAATGATATAATCACATACAGCTGCAGTCCCAGGCAGTGGCTTACATATAATGGTGGCTACAGTATGGGCTCAGGGAGACGTTGCCAGGAAGTGTAGTTATCTTATAGACAGGACTGCTCATAGCAAACAGTTCTAGTTTTCCTTTTTAAGAAATTAGAACACGGAAAAAGAAACTAGCCAACATGTGAATGATGCTACCACAATATATTTGAAAGCTCATTAGTTTAATAACACTTTAAATCCATGGGTCCCTTGAACTTAGATGGTTGAAATAGTGCTGAGCAGATTGCAGTAGATCTTTCAGTTTTACATTGTCTTTGTCAAATAAAAGCTGATGGAAAACTTTCGCTACTTCTATCTGTATGGCCACACACAGCAGTTTCAACTACTTGTGACCGGCTTTCAACTGAACTGACAAGGCAATCTGCAACTAATGCTTTAGATTATTCATGGTGTTCAGATAAGATGTTGGTGGTTGGTTGCATTTAATCTTTGGTTGTTTTTGCAAAGCAAAATGGTTGAACGTTCCTTAAAATCCAATTTTTCTGCCTCATTTGAATAAGACAATTTATTTACAATCTCCTTGTGGTAGAAGCAACATATTAGGTCTTCAATTGCATATGTGATATTGACTTTCAAGTTCAATCACTCTAGCTTATGGAAAGCTTTATGCAGAGCTGATGCAGAGCTACACCAGGGAGCCAGCCATATGTCCCTTGCAGTTCACTGGCCTGGCACTCCTTATTGATCAGGAGGGGGGGGGGGGAATGGCTTGCAGAAGTTAGCAGAGAGAGTGGGGTACAAAGGTGTACCAACAGTAGAGAGGTGAGCAGAGAGGGGTGTTTGGGGAAGAGAGGTTAGAAAAGATGGGTTTAGGAGTACAGAGGTGAACAGAGAGGGGTTTTGAGGTACAGGGGTGAGCAAAGAGGCAAATTTGGGGAACACAGGTGAGCAGAGAGCAGGGAGTTTGGGGTACAGAGTGAGTGGGGGTTATGAGTACAGAGGTGAGCAGAGAGGAGGGGGTTGAGGTGAGCAGAGAGGGGTTTGGCATGTGGAGGTGAGCAGACAGGGGGTTTTGGTATAGAGGTGAGCAAAGAGTGAGGTTTGAGCTTTTGGGGAGTAGAGGAGAGTGGGGGGAGGGGCTTAGGGGTACAGAGGTGAGTAGAGAGGAGGGTTTGGGGTGTGGAGGTGAGCACCCTAAAGTGGAGGTTCACATCAGTGCTGCTATATGTAGGTCAGTCCATTCTTTTTAGTTTGTTTCGCTACCTGCAGAAACAGGATTACCAGGTATTTTCTGTATTTGCTGAAAGATGTTATTAGCTTTAAATAGAAAACTAAGTCAACCAGCATATCTAATGACTATTAGCTGCAAAAAAAGTACATTTTTGTTCTTGGTTTTAGTTATACCTAAATGTCAACTCTAATCTTGTTATGTTTATAGTAATGTGTATATGGAAGTAGGATGAACTCTTGTTTTGTCCAGAAAAAAACAGGTATGAAGAGGCTGCCATCAAAGTAAACTGAAAGTGTTAAGAACTGGTTGGACATTGCTAGTATATTGAAAACATTATAATTCCACCTTTTATTCTTTACAGTATGTGCGAAAATAAAATAAAATAAAAATAACCCAACTGTTATTTTTCAAAATATGTGTCATGATATATTCAAGCTTTATAACAACTTCTTTACCATTACGTCCTTTGGTACCCGTCATCATACACATCACTGATGGAAACTCGATCTGTCCCTTTCTGATATCTGAAAAGTCACAAGCAAATTCATTTTCATACTCCCTACATATGTCTGGATTAATAGTTAAAGGGAAGGAATAGTGAAAGGAAAAGAAGTAGCCATAACATTTCTCAACAGAACTCATACTTCTTAAATGTATAAGTGCAAACACTACCAAAGAAATACCTCATAGTCAAAAGAAGAGCAAACATTGTAGTTAGTGTGAGTAATTAGTGTGGATACTAAACAAGACAATTATACAACATTCTGCATCAATTTACATTTTACACTTTCATGTACATGTGCTGTAAAGGGAACCTGTACTATGATACCAGGTAAATGCTTTACCTGGCTTTTCCTATGATGGTGGCTTTAGTATAGTTGTGAAATTACACATAGAAGGCCTGCCCTAGGGTTTAGTGCCCCAACATTGTTTGCCTGGTAGTGTGGTAACACTTTGGGGGATTTAGCCGTGAGTCCATGAAAAGCTCAACTGTCATTCAGCTCATGAATTTACAGAACAGACAATGCATACCTTCCCATCTCCTTTACATCATATTGTTTCTCCTTCAAATAGACCACTGACAATCAAACAACTTCACTTTCTAAGCACACATTATTATTATACAGTATTTATATAGTGCCAACATTTTGCACAGCGGGTTACAAAATGGAGGGAGATGGTACAGTTACAAAATTATTCAATAGAAGAGGCATCAGAGGGCCCTGCTGGTTAGACTTTACAATCTAAAAGGAAGGGTCAAGTGATACCAAAGCTTATTATTGTGGGGGGATAAGCTGGCAGAGAAAGTAATAACAAAGTTTTTATTAGTTACAGGCAATTAACCTGCCCAGTGGATCAATGGCTTCAAATAATTTGACATGCTTCAAGTAAAAAAATTAAAGTAGATCCAAATCGTATTTGCATGACATTTAGTACACCGTAATAACTGCCAGGTTTTTTCTATTTTCTACATTTTCTAATTTTTTTCATCTAATTTTTTATCTCAGTGTTGCTGATCACCTCCAGCCTATCTCAGCCACATCCTGTCTACATGTATGGACTGCAGCATCAGCTGCACATCATTGATCAGGACTAACTTTCTAATAGTGAGAATGGTGGATTTTGCCCGTGCAATAGTCTCCACCAGGGTCATGGTGTGAGAGGGTAAAAGCTCAGGAGCTCAGCTGGGAGACAGTTTTCTCCCTAGAACAGAAAATGGCTGAACAAAGGCCTTTATGGCAAGATCTCCAGTAGTTTTTAATGAAATCTGCAGATTTAGAAAACTGAAAAACATTTTTAAAATTGCATTAACTTGTGGAAGCTTATATGAGCTTTTAGGGATTGGGTTTAGTTGTTAAAGAGCAACTTGACTTGGCTGTCAAGAAAGTACTGTGGCTGCTGATTTTTAAAGTACAAAAACTTAGCAGCCCATGAGGTCTATTGCTGTCTTCTTCATGGTCTATTATTTGTAGTATTTCTGTACTTCTGTGCCACCATCTTGGATTCGGGAACTGGCTGAGACTTTCTAAATACTCAGATGGCTGCCTTCACTGCACATTCATGAGGCAAGCAGATTGTGGGGAGACTGTCTTGAAGCCTTCTGGGATGTGTCACATGTCTGGGCAGGCTGTGGGTGCCAAGGACTATGTCATCATTGTCTAGATAAGGAAGGAAGAAGTGAGAGCAAGCACCACTGAAATGGTGCTTGCTTGCCCCCCCCCCCCCCCCAGCCCCAAAAAAAGACCTTTGATTCTGTAAGAGGCTGGGGAACGATGACAAGACATCACATTCAATTCAGGGGTGAAGATCTGCTTTAAAGTATAGCTAGAGGGAAAATTACAATTTTAGTTAGTTTTAGATTCACTCTCTCTATTTGTCCTGTTTACCATTATCATTGAAAGTGAAAGTAATAGAAAAAAAATCCAAAATGTTGGGTTGTCCCCAGAAAAGTAATAGAGTGGAAATCTTCCAATGGGGAAACTAGTTATGTTGACTGGGGGGGGGGGGGTTCCCTAATTTGCAACAGGGATGTTGTCTCACTTCCTGTTTTGGCTATGGGACAGGAAGTGATGGCAGAAAAATCTGACAGGGGTTATAACACTCCATTATTCTATCCAAAATTAAACAAATTAACTTTGGCCTATAGTTCTATTTGAAGTATTACATCTCACTAAATTGCCTTTTCTTGTGAGCAGTGCCTGCATGCAGTGCAGCGTGCTTATGATATGTTGTACTCATTTACATCAGAAAAGGTAAAAATTGGAAATTGAAATTAGAAAATGCAAGATGGAGAGGTTAAAGATACCTCCGGGCTGCCTAAGTGTAGAGCTGTTTAAACTTGCCTTTGCCAAAAAATACTTATGAAATTTTTTACAGCTAACATCTATCTGCATTTCTCTGTCTATTAATATTTTGAGTATTGATGGCTCTATCTTTCTAATTTTTTCATAGGCTGTCTTTAAGTTTAAACCTCCTTATTTTACTCCAGTGATATAAAATAAGCATTTTCCTATGTTTCTTTATGAGTCTACATCTTTAATTTGAAAACCATGCAGATACCCAAGAGCCCCCCAAGAGACAGGACCATCATTCCAAGGAAAGTGTTTGGGGTTATTGTTGCACTGCGTGCCGAGTGGATTTTGTGGATGGGATAGATCCAAAGAAATGCTATTAAAAGATATTTCTTGACAGCAAATGTTGGTGCAGACTTGTTGGCTTCGGAAGGTATTGTTTTGTTTGGACTCCAGTCTGCCAGAGAACAGAATTTGGAGACAGTCATTTTACTTTTAATGGCTTGCATAGCAGAATACTTCACTTACAGTTAGGTGATCCAAGTGCCCAATTTATGATATGTCATGTACCTGGAAAATACATGTTAAGAACATAGACTTTTCTGAAGGAAGCGAGCAAGCAAATGAGCAGGAAAAAGGAACTGTGCCAGACCAGACCTAGGCTACATGAGGTTTATAGCAAATAAGGGTCATGTTTATCAAGACAATTTTGTCAAGCAGCAAATGTACCAGTTACACAAATACTGACATTTCCTATAATTGGTAATGAATACCATACATAGGTCCTGATGTTTGGGAAGTTGAGTTTTTACTTAAAACAACCATTCAGCTTCCCTTTTTTCCAGAAGGATGACGGACCAGTTAAACAAATAATTTGATTTAGTATCACCATTTTATTAAAGAACTTATAGAAACTATTTGGTAATGAATTTGATTTTGTTCCTCAGTGGAAATTTTTTATAAAGGTATACAATCTATACTACTGTGTAAACCCCTGATGCCCAACCTGCGGCTCGAAGGCTGCATGCAGACCTTTGTTATATGATGTGTGGCCTTCGGACCTCATCGGTCTGTTGTGGGAACATTGATTATGGTAATAACGTTGATCTCTACTAGCTTCATGCAACATGTTCCCAGTTACGTATTGTCTTCTGCAGCATACCCCCAGCCAAAAATGCATCATGTCCACACTCCCTGACCCTCATTACTTATATTAGGTCTGCAGTTTCTGACAGTCCTCTCAAGCATTACATACAGTATCTCACAAAAGTGAGTACACCCCTCAAATTTTTGTAAATATTTTACTATATATTTTCATGTGACAACTCTGAATAAATGACACTTTGCTACAATGTAAAGTAGTGAGTGTACAGCTTGTGTAACATCGTAAATGTTGTGTCCCCTCAAAATAACTCAACACGCAGCCATTAATGTTTAAACCACTGGCAACAAAGAGTACCCCCCTAAGTGAAAATGTCCAAATTGGGCCCAATTAGCCATTTTCCCTCCCTAGTGTCATGTGACTCGTTAGTGTTACAAGGTCTCAAATGTCAATGGGGAGCAGGTGTGTTAAATTTGGTATTATCGCTCTCACTCTCTCATACTGGTCACTAGAAGTTCAATATGGCACTTCATGGCAAAGAACTCTCTGAGGATCTGAAAAAAAAAATAGTTGATCTACATAAAGATGGTCTAGGCTATAAGAAGATTGCCAAGACCCTGAAACTGAGTTGCAGCATGGTGGCCAAGACCATACAGTGGTTTAACAGGAATGGAAATGCACAATCAGTTTTCAAAGACTTAATTGCAGATGATTAAACATGATATTTATTCTTTCGAGGTTGTTATCACTCTTGTACAAATTCTTGATTTTTACATTTCCAGATGTTTTCTGTAGTTATTGTTATATGAATCGTGCTTACAGACATGTTTACCCCTAAGAAGAGTTACACAAATTCATTAAATTCAAATGTTTGGAATTGTTGAACTGCTGTTAGGTTTTTATTGCTGTGTTCCCATTGGAGAGTTCTAGCATCTGTATTTGTTCTTGTGACCTTTGTCACCAAGACTGAAAGTGAGTTTTCATCAGAACAGAAATAGAATGGAAGTCTTTCAATAGGGACAATTGTTACGTGATTGTTACAGATTGTAACAACTGTCTAAGAGAAGATTTCTCTCACTTTGGAGAAACTACGAGACAGGAAATCAAGGGAAATTTCCCAAATGTGACACAAGCAATTCTTTCTGGATAGTTGCAGTTCTAGAATAGGTAAACATATAGGCAAGTATAGGCAAACAGACATACACATACATAATAATTCCGTGGCCTAAACATGAGAACACTGGCTTGTCATCAACAATTCTAATTCTATACATCAGAACAACGATTAAATACAAACAGGCAATGCTCAAATAGAATAAATATCCCATCTTGAGGCAGGGAAATTTAGAAGTACCGTATATACTCGAGTATAGGCCGACCCGAATATAAGCCGAGGCCCCCCAATTTACCCCCAAAAAACTGGGAAACTTATTGACTCGTGTATAAGCCGAGGGTGAGACATGCCTGTCCATCCCTGTGTGTCCGTCCATCCCTGTGTGTGTGTCCGTCCATCCCTGTGTGTGTGTCCGTCCATCCCTGTGTGTGTGTCCGTCCATCCCTGTGTGTGTGTCCGTCCATCCATCCATCCCTGTGTGTGTGTCCATCCATCCATCCCTGTGTGTGTCCATCCATCCATCCCTGTGTGTGTGTCCATCCATCCATCCCTGTGTGTGTGTCCATCCATCCATCCATCCCTGTGTGTGTGTGTCCATCCATCCCTGTGTGTGTGTCCGTGCAGCCCTGTGTGTGTGTGTCCGTGCAGCCTTGTGTGTGTGTCCGTGCAGCCTTGTGTGTCCAGCCTACCTGTGTCCCGAGCCTCCGTCCCGTGCCTCCGTCGTCCCGTGCCTCCGTCGTCCCGTGCCGAGCCTCCGTCCTTCTGCCATGCCAGGATCGCCGCTCTTCGTCGGCGCCTCGGCGCCCATTCCTCTGTTCAAAAGCCGCGCCTCCGTCTGTGATAGGCGGAACACTCAATTTCCCAGCAGTCTGTGTTCCGCCTATCACGGACATCCTCTCATCCTCGTCCGTAGTATGAGGATGAGCGGATGTCCGTGATAGGCGGACCACTGACTGCTGGGAAATTGAGTGTTCCGCCTATCACAGACAGGGAGGCGCGGCTTTTGAATTGTAGAATGGCCGCCGTCTGTCTGCTCGACACGCTGATCGGGCAGGCAGACGGCGATGACTCGAGTATAAGCCGAGGGGGGCACTTTCAGCCTCAAAAAAGAGGCTGAAAATCTCGGCTTATACTCGAGTATATACGGTATGTCTTTTACAAGTAAAGGTTCTTTTTTTGTAATTGTAATTGCAATATACAGTAGCCATGGCTTTGTTATGTCCTAATACACCCTACCCACACTTTGCCATTTCCTCCAGACTGGTAGTATTTATAAATCTATTTTATTTATGTTATAGAACAAACACAAAGCACACAAAATTTGAGTGATACCTTGATAACGTCTTTATTAAAAGTAATAAAATCTAGAACTTACAAATATTCTTTATAGACTTGCTATAGCAAAAAAAAAAAAAAAAAGTATTAGGGAAGAAAAGTGCTCAACCAGGGATTAGATTTAGTAATCAGACAGACAGGATAACTGTTGATATTGCCCGCCCACAGATAAAGCAAAAGACCAAAACATAGTTGGAAAGTCCCATCTACTCAATATCTCCAAAGAAAGTAAGACAGCTTGTTATGATATACGTTAGTACTGCAAACACTACTGGCCATAGAACTGTCTACCACAGCTGAGCCACTCCTTTGTTTCCTTGGCGGTATGTTTTGGGTTATTGTCATGCTGAAAGACCCATCCATGACCCATCTTCGGTGTTCTGGCTGAGGGAAAAAGGTTCTCATCCAAGATTTTACAATCTATTGGCCATCTCAATGCGGCAAAGTCAGTTTGTACCTGTAGAGGAGAAACAGCCCCAAAGTATAATGTTTCCACCTCTGTGTTTGACTATAGGGATGGTGTTTTTTAGGTTTATAGTCAGCATTTTTCTTCCTACAAGCACGGTGAGTCCCCCTCCTCAAGAAGGCACATGTACAGTCATGCCATCTAAATCTAAATGATTCAGAGAAGGATTTGGAGAAAGTGCTAGGGTCAGATGAGACCAAAATTGAGCACTTTGGCATTAACTCGACTCGCCATGTGATAATAAGACACAGAACAGAGGAGAAGCACCACTTTATTTATTTACACACACTAGAGATATCCTATGGGACTTGTATTTAATGATGTTTGATATCTCGGTTACGCTCGGGATACTTTTGACAAAATTTATGGTCCCACATTGACAATACTCTTGGGAGTGAAAACAATGGTGTTCTACTCTCACAGGTCCCCCTCTCTCCCCCTTTCCCTTCCCCCTTGCCCCCCTCTATTCCCTGACACCCCCCCCCCCCCCCCGTGAGATGAATATTTTCTATATTGTTTGACATATGCTGCTATTTGGGATTGCCACACAACGATCCCTAGTGGGTCAGGTATGCACTCTTCAGCTTTTGTTTTTGTTAGTGATTATTATCCCCCTGCATTGAATGGTAATTTTTGTAGGCATTTTAGTAAGGAAATTTTATGAAGGAAATTCATCTTTGTAGTTGCCTTGTTCTGAGTACCTGATGGCACTGTAGCTTTAATGGTGCATTTTGTATTATAATACTGTGTTATTTCAATAAAAATTATTGGAATCCCTGTACATCTCAGTCAAATGCCATGTAAAATTCTGTGTTTTTTTTATTCTAGGTTGGTATGATTTTGGAAATTCGCCTCTGTTTATGGCCCACTGTCAGTGACCTGCAACCATCAGTTGTAGTCATCTGTGTGTCATTATTGTCTGAGTTAGAGTTTTAGTGTTTTTAAGGAACACCAATATATTATTGAGGAAGTTATTTTGAACCTGATAGTTTTTTGATTTTATGAAAGCATTTACCTTCTGGCCTTGTGTATATTGCATTACTGAACTTCCCTGGGAATCCTAAAATTGCAAAGATTTACACTAGGTATCTGTTGTGAGTTGCACTTGGTGTTTAGGCTTTTCTACATTTTTCATTGGTGTCCTTTATACCGACATGGAACCTTGTGGGACAGGAAGTCACATCACAAGTTGGCAGTGCAACTTGCTTGTTTTGGCTTCCTCCTCTAATACTAGCCACATAAACACTCTGCTCAAATTCTTCTCGCATGGTGTTAGAAACCAGCCAGCAATAAAACTGAGCTGGGATTTAGAAAAGAAAAATCAAGTAGGTGTTCCCAAAATAACCATGGTGTATAGTGACAGCCCAAAACGTACTGCAGGTAAAAATAGTCAGACTATAGCAAAAAGCGTAACAAAACATATTTTTTTTAGGTAAGCAAATTAGCTCATGACAATGTGCACACAGGCTTTATAAGCCTCTCTTTCCTCTTGTAGCGCCTACCTCGATTTTCCAGGAGCCTGATGGTGACTACCAGGAGTATGGATGGCTGACATACATTCTCAGGGTGCAGATTTATGGGCATGGTGGGTGATGAACAAAGAAGAATTTGGGCGCAAGCCACTTTTATGCTTTAAACAATAGAGAAGTTTATTTCTCAGAACAGAAAAAAATGTGGGAGAGAGGGGATCAGGCACAGGACACCCCTGATAATGATCAGCAACAGATAGATTGGCAGATTCCGTAGACAAAAATGGGTGAAGTAAGGTAGACAGCAGTACAGGAATAAGAGCCTTTAAGCTGAACCAGCACATCTGTGCTTTGTAGGGCAGGCTATCTCCTCTAGTAACTGAACTTTACTCACAGCTTCATGCTCAGATTCCCTTTGATGAGTTCTCTCTGAAGTCGTCCCAGCCACTTCAGAGCCTCCTGTTCATGAATGGTCCCCTCTCTAGTGCTTCCTCAGAACTCCATCCCTCTAGAATCATTCCGGATCTTTGGCAGACTTTTCTGTGCATAAACTTGAACAACTTGGTTAGGCCTAGCAGCCAGCAGCCATATGGATAGGCCTCAGGCCTAGCAGCCAGGAGCTGTACACACACCAACCAGCCAGGCTGAAGCCTCTGGGCGATAAGACTGACCCTGATTGCCTGACTTCTTTCCATTAAATAGCTTTTCCCAGCATGCTTAGCCATAAATATGATTGGCTGAGAAAAGTATGTTTATCCATAACTTGAGTATCTGTAGCTGATCCCTCTAATGTCAAAGGCAACAGCACCAACTACTGACAGAAGGGAGAAATTAGCCAGACTGGCTACAACCCGGCACAACTAAATTTACCTGTAGCCTTATTCTCAGGACAAGGGTTCTACACTCTACCCAATGACCAATATTTTTTGTCAGTAAATTGGGGATACACTAGTGCAGTGCAAAGCCGCATAGACAAGAATAGCTCTTTATGCAAGGATAGCGTATTTTGGGATTCAGTGGAAGCAAAAAGGGGAAATGTGTCTGTTGGGATGCAGTAGAAATAGAAAGGGCAGATGTGCCTATTATGATGTAATGGAAACAGGGGAAATGCCTATGTTGGTATGCAGTGGCAACAGGGGAAATGCATATGTTAGGATGAAATGGAAACAGAGTTGAAATTCCTCTGTTGGGATGCAGTGGAAACAGAGGGAATGCATACAGTATACTGGAACGTACAAGAAAAGGAGAGTAAAGAGACCTCATGGTGCATTTCTTCTGTTGTTCTCTCACAGCTATCATGTGAAAAACAAATCTGTCATTTGTTTATAGAGAAAAATTATTATTTGCAAACATATAAACATAATGCACCATGTATACAATCTGATTACACCCAGGGTTTTTTTTCAGCCGGAACGGCACCTCCAGCACTAAATGTATCTAATGGCAAGGGGATCTGGGGTGTGCTGAAGGGTCCGTAGATGCTGGCTGCTGAATGATCTATTGTTGCTTGGGGGATCAATTGTTGAGGGAGGGGTCTATTGTTTCTAGGAGAGTCTTATGTTGCTGGGGGGTCAATTGTTGCTGGTAGGGATCTAATGTTGAGAGAGGGGTCAATTGTTGCTAGACGCTAGAGGCTCTATTAATGCTGACTATTGTGAGAACTATCATAGCTTGTGGGGGTCTATTAATCCTGGGGTAGATATGTTGTTGTTAGGGGGTATTTTTTTGCTGGGGATTTGTTGTTGCTGGAGAGATCTATTGTTGCTTTGGGGTACTATTGTTGCTGGCTGCAGGAGATCTATTTTACTGCTTTTTATGTTATCCTTAACAAATTCCATACAAATTACTTAGCACTTGGTTCTATTTTTTTTTATGGGGGGGGGGGGGGGGTATTGGGAGGTGGATAGGGGGAAGATCCAAGGGACGGTGCTTGGAGGTGGGTAGGGGGTGGAAACAAGGGCTGGCTTGGAAGAGGGGAGTACCTGGACCTAGCCCTGATTACACCATAGGCTGGGAATTTCTAATTTAATTGATCAGACATTTCGAACCAATGATCCTAACTTTTTCGGTGTGTTTCTTTTTTTATATTGCTTCTAATTTTTGCTTTTTCCTGTATTAATTATTGTTTAAAGCTGAGGTATGATGTGTACAGTGTTTATGTATGCATCTAAGCAGATGTCGTTATATCTGATTCTTCTGTTATGGACTTGTCTACAAATATTGTTTTTACGCCATACTTATACAACCTCACCAGTGATAGGATCCCAGATATTTACCTTTAGGTAATGCGAGTAAGTAAAGTGAGTAAGTGAGTGCAAAATGGGCTCAGGCACTGTACTTCTTACATGCATCCAATCAGTTTTACTCTCCAAATGCAAACTGCCCAGATTTGAAAGTGCATGGTTGCTGCGAAGGAAACCCTACTCTCTGTGACAGATGTTTTTGTTAGACCTTTAGAGAAATAAAGCCCACTGTTGTCATACCACTCAGAGATCAGAAGATGTCCCATTTAGATAAAAAGTTTAAGAGGGAAGCAGCGTTCTGCTAAATCTCCTTTACGGGATGAAAGTGTGTAAATGACCAAAACAGCTTCAATATGAGATTTTAGTGCTACTGGATGGTTGCTACTTACAAGGACATTTATTGGTGATTAGGGATTTCTTGTGTTTTTCTTTGCTCTAATAAAAACCGTACATGTTGGCATGCTGTGAAGTTAGTTCTTGTTGCATTAATGAGGTCGTTGTGGGGAAGAGAATTATTTGGTGACTGTGACTAGGATGGCTGGCACCCAGTCAAGTCATGTGATCTGTCATATTGGAAGTCATGCCCAGCTGTTAGTTTACAAAAGGTTTGCAGTGATTCAGGGGTTGATTTACAAAAGGGGTACAGGCTGTACACTTAGCAGAATGAATGTCCCCTTAACTTAGTAAATGAGGCAAACCTCTCCTGACTTCCATCATCCAATCATGTGCAAGCAAAATACATTTTTCTCACTATCTCTTTATTGGGTATTCTTTGCAAAGGGAATTTTCCCAGCATTCACTCAACATGAAAATGTCCTTATAATACAAAAATTCACTCAAAGTGAACATGCTCTAGTCCTTTAATAAATCAACCCCATTGTCTCAACAGCTAGGAAGATGATGGCAAATGCCCCTTACAGCCTATGTACAATTAACGATTACACTGGTACACAGTTTTCTAAATGTTCTACTTCCAAATGTATTACATCAATAGCTAATTCACTGTCATGCAAGAGTGAGCTTGTATTGTCTTGTGCCACTTCCCATTTTAAACTCATTGTAAAGTCTTGTTTTTTTTTTCTCACTAAAAACAACAAACATGTTATACTTACCTGCACTGTGAGGTGGATTTGCACAGAACAGCCTGTATCCTCCTCTTCTAAGGTCCCCCTTCAATGCTCCTGGCCCCTTCCTCCTGTTGAGTGTCCCCACAGCAATCAGCTTGCTATGGGGGCACCTGAGCCGAGTCACAGGTCCCTGTGTCCATTCAGACATGGAGCTGCAGCCTGGCCCGCCCCCTCTCTCCTGATTGGCTGACTGACTTAGATTGACAGCAGCGGGAGTCAATGGTGCCACTGCCAATCAGGAGGGAGAGTCTCGGATGGCCAAGATGCTCGTAGGCATCGCTGGACATAGATGGGACTCAGGTAAGTATTAGGTGAGCTGAGGGGGGCTGCTGCACAGAGAAGGCTTTTTATATTAATGCATAGTGTCTGGGCTCGAGTCCTGCAGGAACACATGGGAATGGCGTTCCTGTTTTTTCCCCACAGCAAGAGTGCCGTTCCCATTAGCAGCCACATCCTGCAGGACTGCGAGCTGTGGCAGGCAGTGTAAGTCTGTGGGAAGGGGTGTTCTTGCCAACTGGTGGTGGTCTGCCCCAGTGCCACACATTGCGAGCTGTGACAAACTGTGTGGGTGTGCGTGAAGGGGTGTCTGTGCCAACTGGGGGTGGTCCGCCCCAGTGCCACACATTGGGGGGTGTCATCCTGGCGTGCCCCTCCTCCCCCCCTCAGCCCTCCTCCTCCAGTGGCTACTGTAACAAAGTCCCCCCTTCTAGACCCCTAGCGATAGGTAACTGGTAAGGATGCATGCTTGGGCACTAGTGGGGCTGCATTGCTAGGCATTGGTAAGGCCACAATGCTGGGCACTGATCAGGTTGCAATGATGGGCACTAATCAGGCTGCATTTCTTGGGCACTGGTAAGGCTTGATGGGCACTGGTAAGGCTGCATTTGATGGGCACTGATCAGGCTGCATTTGATGGGCGCTGGCAAGGCTGCATTTGATGTGCACTTGCAAGGCTGCAATGATGAGAACTAATTAGTCTGCAATGATGGGCACTGATCAGGTTACATTTGATGGGCAGTGGTAAAGCTGCATTGATGGGCCCTGTCTTCATAAACCATAGGACATTTTTGTTAAGGGCAGCCCCCTCCTTTAAGATTAAATCTGGAAAGCCTGCAGCACATATAATAGTTTTGTTATGGATTTTGCTCACTCTATTGCCGTGTACACACGATCGGAATCCCGGACAGAAAAAGACGATGAGAGTTTTTCATCGGCAAATGCGACCGTGTGTATGCTCCATCGGAATTTAGCTGTCCAAATTTCCGCCAGCCAAAAATTGATAGCATGTTCTCAATTTTCCCAACGGAAAAACTCTCTATCGGAAATTCCGATCACGTGTATGCAATTCGGACACGCCAAAAATCAGAGACGGAAGCTATTGGCTACTGGCTATTGAACTTCCTTTTTCTAGTCCCGTCATACGTGTTGTACATCACCGCGTTCTAAACGATCGGAATTTGGTGTGACCGTGTGTAGGCACGACAACTTGAGTGGAATTCCATCGGAATTCCATCGGGAAAACCATCAGAGCTTTTTTCGACGAGAATTCTGATCGTGTGTATGCGGAATTAGGCTTCTGCATACCATGACACAACCATAACTGATGAAGCGCAACACAAAATTAGCTGACAAAATAGTACTACAAGCCAAATTAATTGCCAAGGTTGTCAACAAATATCAATATCCAATAAGCAATCATGGTGTCAAGAACCAAGGGTTCAGGAACAGCTTCAACCAAGCATTACCTTGTTAAGGTAGAATGCACTTACCAATTTTTGAAGATTTTTATGAGTTTCTCAGATTTATGTCTGAGAGGGAATGTTTTCTATATTACAAAAGGGGTAATTACTAGAGAACCCCTAAATGGATCCAATATGTAGGTACATGGGCATCGGTTTACACTGACCTACATACTTCATCTTGTGTTTAATCCAATCCTCTCAGGATTTATACAACTTCAGAAAAGCAGCTGTGAATTTTGTCCTACCACTTTCCCTGTTCAGTTTTGACTGACAACCTCTTGGCTCTTGAAAATGGATTTTCCAAGCATTATATGATTTTCAGCCATGTAAGCCCTTGTAAACTAATAAAGTGGTAAATAGATAGATATGCAATGCTTTCCGTATGTACAACACAGCTGGCTTGGAAACAAGTAGAGTGTGATGGGCGATTATATTGAAGGTTATTTTAACTGCAAGAAAGTTGTAAAATTTAAGGACATGCTGGCAGAACAAAAAGTAAGTCCATCCAGTGCAAAACAAACACAATTACCAATGCAATATGTTGCCAAGCATTGGCAGTACCATGCAGGACAAAATCTAATGTCTGATTTCAATTTTTTTGTTTTTGCTGGTAAAAAGTTAGAAGAAAACCAATTGAGTTATTGCAGGAATGTTCAAGTTAAATGTACTAGCGGAGATCAGTGGTTTCCAAATTTCTCCTAGGGGAATTAGAGCCTGCATTGGAAGCTAGTCTGGCTGCATGTATGTTATCCCCTATGCTTTAATTCCCTTTGATAGCCTGTTATGTGAAGTTAACTCGTGGGCTAATAGTTATGCATGTGCATCATTTTTGTGTCTGTTTGTGAAGAATGTATGCCTCATATTTAACCCCAGTGAAATCAATCATCTGGAGGCACCGCTATGGGTTCAAATGCTTTTCTTCTTTTTTTTTGAGCACTTCATTAGTCCTTGTTTTTCTCCAATGCTTTCTGTGTGCAAATCTTAACCTATATAGACTGCTACTTTTCCAGTTAGTTAATTGATTCATTTAAAAAGGCCCTTTGATTTTATTTGGAATCAGGAAATAACTGTATTGTAGATGAAACAGTTCCTAATGTACAGAATAGCTTTAGTTGCAGACTTGCCCATTTATCAGCAATGTGTCTGTTACAACTGGTTCACAATTTAATATGGATTATAGAATCTATTCCATCCAGTATTAGAACTTAAGCCGTGTTACATAGTGCTTGCCAGGTGATGTGTGCATGTAAAACTAAATACAAATGCAATGAATTGAAAAATAAATTAGTAAACTAACATAATACAGTTGGGAGTTGCAAGTAGCGTTATTAGAAATAAATAAACGCAATGTTATACAGTATAATGTGTATCAAAAATAAAAAATAAAAAGTTGTGGTTAGTACTTCCTTCTTGCAGCAAACAGTATCCTCTGTTCCAAGGAAGGACACTATCCGCATTGAGTTTGCATGTTTTTCTTGTGCATGTTTGGGTTTGCTCCAGATACTGCAGTTTCCTCCCACACTCCAAAGACTTGCTGGTGGGTAATTTGGCCCTAATATGTGTATGCATATGTGATAGGAACCTTAAAGGGTAAGTTCCTTGAGAGCAGGAACTAATGTTAAAGAGGAGCTCCTGTCTGGGAAAAAATAAATAAAAGTCAGCAGCTACTGTAGCTGTTGACTTTTAATATGACACTTACCTGTCCAGGGATCTTGCAAAGTCGGCACCCCAAACCAGTTTGTCAATCAGCTGTGGGTGCAGGCTTAGGCATTGTAAGTAAGGGAAACTGGCATTGAACCCATCTGGCTTCATAGTCAGTTTCCTACTGCACATGCGCGAGCCATGCTGTGTTTTTTGAACGGTCCCACCATCTTCTGGGACCATTGCCGATCGCCGCAGCAATCATAGATTGCCACAGCAATCTCACCCGAGAAGTGGGAGCGGGTACCTGTCAAAACCTGGTACCCCCCCCCCCAAAAGCGCCAAATGACAGTGGGGGGGGGGATGCAAACAAGCTGAGCTTCCCCTTTTAGGTGAAACTCCACTTTAATGTATAGTATGCAGACTATTGCTTGCACTTCATACATTGTTGGAGCGGTATAAATGCCTGTAATAAAAAATATTATCTATAGTAAGAAAAGTAGCCAAAAATTACTCCTGAGCCCAGAAGCAAGGGCATCTCATGACAAAAAGGGAATGCAAAAGGAAATTAGTGGGGCAAAGAGATAACATATGTACAGCAAAAATATAAAGAATATAAATCTAATATAAAAATATAATTAGCTATAAACAAATATGTACACTAAATTGACATCAATAAATCTAATATAAAAAATATAATTCGTTATAAACAAATATGTACACTAAATTGACATCCTAGCTGACAGATACGTGTCTCTAAGTTTTGAAATACACATAATTACAGCATTCCTGTAAAAGAAAAAACGTTATTTTCAAATGAACATTTGACAGGTAGGAGCACCAAGGTCCTTCTCCTCCTGAACACAGCCTACCTAAAAAGATTATTTTGAAAGTCCATAAATCCCTAACTAAACAGTGAACAACCTAGTGGTCAAATGTTGACACATCGCTTCTGTAGAACCCTTTAGGGAATAGCAAGACACATTCTAAGTAACTAAGCTAATATTCTACCTAACAACTAAACATTGTGTTCTGCATGACAGGGCGTTACTGATCCTGCCGGCAGAACTTAACTATTGATATGCTATCAGTACTTCAAGAAATTAAAGTTCATAGTCCAGAGTCCATAATTCCACAGAAACCTGAGAAGAAAAGTCTAAACCACAGGTCCCCTTCCCATAAATGAAAGGGCAAACAAACTCTTCCCCAAAACTATACTAACAGGAACTGTACTTTAACTTGGGGGGAAAGAGCAACAGCAAAACTGGCCATGTCTGTGCAAAAAAGATGTAGGCAGAGGATCCCTTCTGCAGTACCTCTGCAAATTTTCTTCTGGGTTGGTATTCCAGCATCAGTCCCTTTGTATATATCCAGGACAACCAAGCAATGACTCCAAGTAAAGCGGCAACAATGATAGAAGTCAATCCTGCTTAACAGCAATACCTGGGGTCAGGGTGTATTTCCATTGCCCCCCCCCATGGTGGTGAAGTAGCAATGGGTAGGCCCACCCAGTCTTAACCACTACCGCCTTTTCCTTATGAATGGCCCACCGCAGACTCCACTCCTGCTCAATATCCTGAAAACGGGTCCATTCCTTGTGGTTGTGAGGCCCCCTGTGAGGCTAATGTACACGGAGGAACTCCCGCACTAAATCATCCTCCCACTGAGATCAGGTGGCCTCAATTTCCTCCATAATGGCAGCAGAGATGTAAGAGTAGACAAGGCAGTCTTTTTTTTAACTTTCTGTTGGAACCAAGAGAAGCAGGAACATTTTTTTTAATTTCTGGTTCTCTGTGGAACGCACACCTCAGGCAATCTGAAGATCCACTCCTTGCAGGCAAAGTTTTGTGCTTTGGCACAGGCTAAAGAAGTGGGTGGCTCTGACTTAACCCTATGTTAGACATAAGCCTGGTCCAGCTGCAGCCCTCCAGCGCTGAGTAATAGTTACCTCACAGCAGCCTCACATTCTGCCAAATCAGATGACCTGAACTGTCCAGAAAATCCTGCAGCCAGTGTCTATTCCTCCTTTGGTGTGTCTCCTCAGTCCCATTCTGCATCAGAGGAACGTAGCTTGCAATCTGGGAATCCCCAGTCTAACTCCCCACCACTGCCACTCCCAACCAGCTAACATGAAGAGGAATCATCAGACTCTGGCACCTTTCGAGTTGGGGACACAAGGAGAACAGCAACAGCTGGCCAATCTGGGGTATTCTCTCGCATGGGTGCTGCGGTACCCTTGGTGTCAGGAAAGGTTCCACCTGCTGGTGGCGCTGTCGGACATTTGGCTTGCAGTACTGATGTCCACCAGTGGGTGTCTCCTGGCAGTCTGGAACTGTCAGGAAAGGTTTCACCTGCTGGTGGCACTGATCCTTGGGCTGCAGTACTGGCATCCGCCAACGGGTGTTTCTCGGCAGTGTGGAGCCGACATTATCTCCTGCGATCAGGTGTCACCTGAGCCTGATTGCAGGAGAAGTGTATTAATACCCGGCAAACACACACACACTTGCCTTGGTATCTTCCTTGCGCCCTGACCTGAACCTGTGATCTCTGAATCTGATCCTGATCCTGACTCTGACTCTGAACCTGGTATCTGAACCCTGTGCCCTGTACCTGAACCTCTCCCTCTTGTGACCCTGTTACCTTTACCTTTGCCCTGCAGCCTGATTCGTCCATCCTCTCCCTGTCCTGTTTGCTCCCTGCCCCCATCTGCTGATCTCCCATTTATGACCCTGACCTGGCTCCTACAATGTAAATGGCCTCAATATCGCATCCAAAATAGGGCAAATCCTCTGCCGGAAGTCCTATTGCTGTCTATAGGACATAACAGCTCCACAGACACTGCTGTCACTTCCAATGTGACATACGTGTGGGTGGCACAGCTTTGACACACCCTAGGTTGTTTGCAAACGTGCCCCCACTACCCACATGGATGTCATATTGGGACACAGCCGCTGTGTCGTGCAGCTACTATGTTCATATAGACATAAATAGACATGTGCACACTGAAATATTTTGTTGTGTAATTTTGGTTTCGTCCGAAAAATAAATTAATTTTGTTACTCCCATAATTCATAATTCTTTTTTATGTATTTAGTTTCATAAAAAAATGCATTCATATGCAAATTCAAATTAATTAAGGTCAAATCTGTCATTTGAAGGCTTATGGTGTCTGTCGGATGTTCTAAGAAGATTTGACAAAGCAGCTAAACTGTACGACGATTGTACATTTCTGGTCGAATGCTCCGCCCACACGCTATAGTAGAATTCTAATGTTGTTTGACTAGTAATAATTATAATTATTAATTATTATTAATAGTCAAACAACATTAGAATTCTTCTATAGCCTATGGGTGGCAATCATATGTTTTTAGCTGCTTCTTCGAATCTTCATGTCTCTATAATGTTGAATCTTTTCTCTCTATGTCGAATAAGCTTAGACTAATAGAGTTAGGTTAGGCACATTCAACCGCAGGTTTGATAGACACAGATCGCTATTGTCCTTGCCATGTCGAACCCTCTATCTATATTGAACTGTTGTTGCAACAATACGAAAATATAATGGATTACGAAAATAAAGCATTTTTTATTTGGCATCTTTTGGATTCTGCGCGTTCGTTATCGTTTTGCTAAAATGGACATGAAAAATAAAAATGGGTTCGGATGATAACGGATGTACATGTCTAGACATAAATTGAACTATCTGCACAGGAATGCACAGAACATCTGTGCATCCCTGGATGGGTAGACGCAGCCCTGCATGGGGCGTGGATCAAATGGCCCCAACAAGGCCTTAGGGCTGTGATGGGTGTCCTTTACTGGAGGTGGAGAGAGGATTGAGGCTGTGAGATCTGAACTGGGGTGGATATGGGCTTGGGAAGATGAATTTATACTGGCTGGAGGGTGTCATTTTTTGCTGTATTCTGTACAGTGGCCTGTGTATTACTTACTCCTGATCCCTGCACTCTGTGCTATGCACTTCTGACCCCTGCACTATCTGCAATCTACATTGGATCCCTATACTGTGTATGTTACTTTAAGACCCTCCCACTGTTAGTTCTATTTGGCAACCCACCCACCCACCATTTTTTGGGGGGGGGGGCGGGTGATTGTGGGTGGGAGATTGAGTTTCTGTATCTATTCTCTGAGAAAAAAGCCCTGGATACTTCCAAACGAATGGTCTATAAAATGCATTTTTTGTGGCTTTCATTACCTATAAATGTGATGTTTTAAAGGAAACAGGAGCACTCTTCTTAAACCGGATACCCCCACCCTCCACATACTTGTTTTAGTAAACAGGTACAGTGCACTTCTGAAGGTGATATAGTGAACATTCAGCCCATTTAAATATACTGGAACAGACATGGACACTCTAGCAAGGGCTTGGTGTTGAAGCCAAGGTTTAGTGCTTAGTTGAAATGGGCTCTCTAACGCAAATATTGGCCAGATTGGACAAAATCGTTAATGGCTTGTATAGATGTCCCTTTGTTTACATCAAATGGCTTTGGCTCTCCCATACAAGTCTATGGGAATTCAAAACCTTGTTGAAACAGGCTAAATGTAAGCCAAAAGGAGGTTCACTGCAGGTCAGATGCACCTGTCACTGAATATAGTTTTTATATGCCAAACTGATTGAAACTGATAATGTTATTCTGCTTATTTAAATTGCCTAGAACTTGGGTTGAGAATTACTGTATAATACTGTTATAGAAAACACAAAACTGTAATCTAGGCCAGGCCTATAATAAGGTAGCACACAGTCTGATCTCAAAATCATGTAGACTGCGTGGAAAAGTTTGGTGGTGGATATCGCTTTGCTGAAGCGCAAGCTGACCTAGATTATGCTCCACAAAAAAGATGGTGAGTGTCTTAAGGGATAAACAACCATTATATGATAAAATACGGAACCCCTGGCTCTTTTATTTACAGGTCTTGGATACCTAGAGGTGGTCTGCTTGGCAAAATGGCGTTGGAATCCTGGATCTTTGGATTGACATTCCTTGTTTCCCTTCTTCCACTTCTTTTCTTTTCTCTCCCCGCTTTTATGATTTTCTTTCTAATTTGTTTTTGATAATAATGTCGGGTTTTGTACCCCGACTTCTGATCCTATTGGAGGTTTACCACATTAGGTAACCTGTCATATCTTCGAATTTATATTGTTGACATTTTTGATGGGTTCACTTTGAGTTTATACCCTTGAGCTGGTCCCTTGCATCTAGTAGCCTAACGGTTGTGAGCACTACCTGCTTGAAACATGGGACAATACCGGTATCCCTTGATTTGATACTGCTGTATTCCTTTACCATTCTTGATAGCATCAGTAAGGTAAAAATGTCTATCAAATTGTATTATTCTCTTTTGTAAAACAAATAAAAACAATTAAAACAGAAAATCATTTAGGCTTAGTTGTGTCTTGTAGCATGTAGATTATTTTCATCTTCGGGGGCGCATCTGTATATTTGTCTATTTGTATAGAGAATTTACAAAGCAAAGATATGCTGTTGATTGCTGTTGCACTGCAGATATCAGTGGGTTTGGTAGTCATTTAATGGGTGTATATAATTGCTGCACAACCCACCAGAGGTGTAACTAGTAGAATGCATAATGGGAGCTACTGCAACTTATAGGTGTCACTTCTACTTATTTCATGAAGGTATCAACTAAAAAGATCTTATAAAATAACAGACCTATTTATATGTTTCACTGCTTGCAGAATAATGATGTTCAGGGTTTTGTAACAGAACAATGAAATTAAAATATTTGGCATTCTGGGAACCAGAATATGCACATATATACACATATACGAGTGTGAACTAAGACGCTATATGAAATAGGACATTTAGGACATTTTTGCTTTTTTCTCTTGTGGGGTGGTGGTCATAACATTGGAGTCAGAGCTGTGTTAGGGTTGTACATTTTTTGGGTGTGCTCCAGAACTCTTTCCTATTGTTTTATGTTAAGGCAAAACATTTTTTAGAACCCCTGGCCCTTTATTTAAATCTTTGTTCCTATGAAAGAGCTTTACCGATCACTTTTCCTAGTGACGACTGTCTTTTTCATAGGAGTTGAGGGCAGCCTCGGGGACACAGACATCAGAAAAAAAACTCTACTCTACCGAAAATTTAAATAAAATAAATTGTGTGTAGTTTCAGTCTAAATAAAGGTCTTTACTGACTTTGGATAGCCATCTAGTAGATTACAGCATTCTACGGTATTTAGTTTAAAATAGAAAATATGCCACAAGTAAAGTTCAAGTTGATCTCTTGTGTAAAGTTATTTTGCATGCTCCAGGCACCTTTGCCCTTCTGCTTGACATTGTCTCTTCATTGAAGTTTTCCCCTCCAGACGTCATTTCGGCTCAATGCGTTTTATCACAAGCTGGATTTGACCTGTGGTTAAAAGAAACATATTTCCTAGGATTTTATTCAATATTGTGTGCATGTGTTGGAATTTTCCAAAGTATGTGGCGAGTCTTCTAATTGGTTGTGAGGTTTAGTCCCATAAGACCCTCTTCTATCTTTGAACTAATTTAAATTTCAATAATTTCCCCAAGACATGAGTTTCAATTGCCTATGTTGCTCAGATCTGTTTCATATTACGGGCTTCTCTGCTTTGATTCTGCAGACAGGCGGAGGATGCTCCTTGTTACTGTTAAAAGCCAGCTATTGATTGCTAAAGAGTGGCTTAGTATGTCATGTCTATGAGCAGATATGTGGAGAAGACTATAATTGTATACGTGTCTTTATTTAATTATAAGCAGAAGCATTAAAATATTCTTAGAGAAAAAGAGGGGTAGAAGAGGGGTCATTAGGTTACAGAGACAAAGCAGTTATTGTGTCTGTCCTTCTGCAAGACAAGTTTACAGATTTTTCTATTTGGACTAAGTCGGTTTTTCAGGACAAGCTTTCAGGGGTCCACCCCTTTCTTTTAGGTGCAAGCAGTACTGGTATACAATGGTTCAGCAAAATGTCAAGACAAGTCTACAAAGACAACAGTCTGTAAAGAAAAATAGCAAACACACAGGGTAATAACAATTAGTTAGACAGAGAAGGATTAGAGAAATGTGCTATGAAATTGGAAAGAAGTATTAGGAACAGTACTCAACTGTATTGTTGCAAGTGAACTAGAACAGTTACAACCACTTTAAAGTATACCTGTGACCAGAATATGGACATTATGGAATATTTACATATCTTTAACAAGTACAAAACAGCTTTAAAATAAGTCATCCATGACCTCTCCGGATGTGAAATAACTACCTCAGTACTGCCGTACAAATATATATATGTGTGTGTGGTGGCCATAACCCTTTGTAGGGCAGCCTTGACTTATTGGGCTTACCGGTTACCTCCGCTTGGCTTGTTCTTCCACATCTAGGGTTGATACCCAACAACTTGGACGCTGACACCAATAAAGTCCTTTTGAAAGGTTTTATTTTGCAGGGGTAACATCCAATAACACGGTCTCATATAGGAACAGAGGGCAAGGGTGAAGAACTCAGGCACCTTGAACTGCAGACATAACAAAGTCTCTAATACCACCCAGATAGTAGCCACTCGCAGCTGGGTACCGCTGAACAGATCTCTAGCCAGAGACCATGGCAATCAGCACATTGATCCGGAACTTGTCAAACCCTCTGAACGTGTACAAGTTATAACTGGTAGTGGACAGGAACCTTTTTCTTCAGTACCTGGAACGTTCTCTGTCTCCTTGATAGTACTGGGAAAAGTGTGGATTCATCAATGTCCTTCCCAACTCAGTAACCAGGCACTTCTCAGGATGCCTCTTGTTGGCCCTCCTCCGAAGAGGCCTCCCCTGGTCACTTTCAAGAGCTGTGGTGCCCCTCAAAGCCGAGAGCACACCCGGACACCTTGAATCCTCCCTCAGTTACTGCGCCTTGGAGCAGCCGGTTCCGATACTCGGGAACAGACGGATCCTTACCCCAGACCAGGCGGGTCTATTGGGGGTAACCAACAGAAGCATGTTGTGGGATGTCGAACACCCTGTGATGGGACCCCTCGAGGGGCTACCCCGGTCCTGGAACCAGAACAGATCATACGGGCCTCATGAACTCCTCTCCCTGAACACGTGACCACCACATCTTAAGTACCCCTTCCCAGACTCCTCAGCAGGGCCCGGCACACCCACTGATTGGTTCCGAGAAGGCTCATACCCAAAACGTCCAACCAGGCCTGGTTCTGACTTGTCATGTGCACTTCACTGTACACATGACCAAGCAGAACTTCTAACACAGCCCAGCCAAACTGATGTCAAGGTTAACCTACATAATTAACCCTCAGGACCCCTACTGGTCTGAGGCAAAAGACTAAATTTTGTGCAAAATGTCATCTACTACACACACACACATATATATGTATGTGTATATGTACACTTGTAGCACTATTACCAAAAGTATTGGGACACCTGCCTTTACACGCGCATGAACTTTAATGACATCCCAGTCTAAGTCCGTAGGGTTCAATATTGAGTTGGCCCACCCTTTGCAGCTATAACTCCTAGATTGTAAGCTCTAACAAGCAGGGCCATCTGATTCCTCCTGTATTGAATTGTATTGTAATTGTACTGTCTACCTTGTAAAGTGCTGCGCAAACTGTCGGCGCTATATAAATCCTGTATAATAATAATAAATAACAGCTTCAACTCTTCTGGGAAGGATGTCCACTATGTTTAGGAATATGTCTGTGGGAATGTTTGATCATTCTTCTAGAAGCGCATTTGTAAAGTCAGGCACTGATGTTGAACGAGAAGGCCTGGCTTGCAGTCTCCGCTCTAATTCATCCCAAAGGTGTTCTATCAGGTTGAGGTCAGGACACTGTGCAGGCCAGCCAAGTTCCTCCACCACAAACTCGCTCATCCATGTCTTTATGGAGCTTGCTTTGAGCACTGGTCCAAATCATTTGGTGGAGGGGGGATTATAGTGTAGGTTTTTTTTTCAGGGGTTGGGCTTGGTCCCTTAGTTCCAGTGAAGGGAACTCTTGAGGCGTCAGCATAGCAAGACATTTTGGACAATTTCCTGTTCCCAACTTTGTGGGAACAGTTTGGGGATGACCCCTTCCTGTTCCAACATGGTTGCACACCAGTGACAAAGCAAGATCCATAAAGACATGGATGAGCGAGCTTGGGGTGGAGGAGCTTGATTGGCCTGAACAGAGTCCTGTCCTCAACCCAATAGAACACCTTTGGGATGAATTAGAGTGGACACTGTGAGCCAGGCCTTCTCTTCCACATCTTTGTTTGACTTCACAAAAGCATTTCTGGAAGAATGGTCAAACATTGCCATAGACACACTCCCAAACCTGGTGTATAGCATTCCCAGAAGAGTTGAAGCTGTTATAGCTTCAAAGGGTGGGCCAACTCAATATTGAACCCTTGGACTAAGACTGGGATGCCATTCAAGTTCATGTGCATGTAAAGGCTGGAGTCCCAATACTTTTGGTAATATAGTGGTGTGTATCTATATGGCCTCGTATTGAAGTGGTTTTACTGGGATTAGTGCTACAGCTACAGCCATGATCCCACTACCATCCTCTTCAGCCAGCAATTCTCTTTTATTTAAAAATTATCTGAATGACTATACAGACGTTCAATCACTTTTCAAGGCAGCACAAGGGGATCCACCACCACTGCCCTTCCCAGACTCTCCCATACCACCCAAGAGCCTAGGGCTATTGCGACCAACTGTACACAGAGTGAAAGAAACGTATGTTGTTCCTCCCCCTCTATAAAGCTTTCTGGTGACATGTTGATCACAAAATGCATTGAGGCTGCGCACTTGCCCGCACTGACGTCACTTCCGGTATGCTTGGTTCCTATCTCTGGTGTGTTGGAACGCACCCTGAGATCTCCAGGAACAGCGTGCATCCATGCTTTTTGGCTGTAAGTGTTGGTGCTAACTCATTAGCACCTGTTAATGTAAGTGTGCACTTTAGTACTTTAGGAGCCAGTTTGTATAAACATATTATGATAACCAGTGGTGGCTGGTGCTCACAATTTTTGGGGGTGGCGCAAACAAACTGAAAAATACTGAAACACCCCTAACAATTGCAGCCTCACTGTTCCCATCAAACGCAGCCATGTGTGCCCATCAAACGCAACCACGTGTGCCCATCATATGCAGCCACTTGTGCCCATCTTATGCAGCCATTGTGCCCATCAAACGCAGCCACTTGTGCCCATAAAATGCAGCCACGTGTGCCCATCAAACACAGCCATTAGTGCCTATCATATGCAGCCACTTGTGCCCACCATATGCAGCCACCTGTGTCCATCATATGCAGCCACCTGTGCCCATCAAATGCAGCTACCTGTGCCCATCAAATGCTGCCACTTGTGCCCATCAAATGCAGCCACTTGTACCTATCATATGCAGCCACTTGCCCATCAAATGCAGCCACTTGTGCCCATCAAACGCAGCCACTTTTGCCCATCAAATTCAGCCACCTGTGCCCATCAAATGCAGCCACCTGTGCCCGTTAAACGCAGCCACATGTGCCCATCAAATGCAACTACTTGTTCCCATCAAAAACAGCCACTTGTGCCCACCAAATGCAGCCATTGTGTCCATCATATGCAGCCACTTGCCCATCAAATGCAGCCATTTGTGCCCATCAAACGCAGACATTGTGCCCATCAAATGCAGCCACATGTGCCAATCAAACGCAGCCACTTGTGCCCATCAAAACACAGCCAATGTGCCCATCAAATACAGCCACCTGTGCCAATCAAACGCAGCCACTTGTGCCCATCAAATGCAGCTACTTGTGCCTATCAAATGCAGCCACTTGTGCCCATCAAATGCAGCCATTGTGCCCATCACATGCCACCACTTGTCAATCAAATGCAGCCACCTGTGCCCACCGACCACCCCCGCATGCGGATCACGGCTCCGGCACCCCTACAACCCCCCTCCTGTGGATCTTGGCTCTGGCACCCCCTACCACCCTCTGCCCATGGATCGTGGCTCCGGCACACCCCTGCCCATGGATCACGGCTTCGGCACTCCCCTGGGCTCTTACAGAGCCGAGGGGACTTACCGCAGCACTGTCCTCTCAGAGCGGATTAGTGAAGAGGAAAGTTAGTGTGAAAATAAAGAAAATTAATTCGCTATGGTCACACAATTGTGTGGGATCAGGGCGCACTCTCTGCTCCCCGAGCCCACCCTATTTTGAAGCCCATTAGAGCCTCTGGCTCTAATCAGGTGCTTCCAAATGTACTACCTCCTCCCACCCCCACCATAGGAATCCATGTGTCCGGCATCCTGAAAGGGGCCAGGCGCAAGGTTAGGGGGCCGGCGCCCATGCGCTCACAGTGCACAAGCCGCCACTGGCGATAACACATGCTATGTACTTTTCTTATACCGAGCTTTGTTAACACATGAGTCTAAGGCTAGGGGATGGTGTCCAACTAAAGGAATATCCCTCCTTGATGTCTAAATATTCTCTAAAGGATCTGATCTGATGGTGGAGCATGGAAAACGAAAAAAAAATGTCAAACTCTTTGGTCTAATTACTATGAATTGTTGTGTTTATTATGCACTATATGTATATGTTCACATTTGATTCAAGTTAGTGCCATCCTTTTATAATTTTCAAACCACAAGGCAAGGTTGTCTAAGGAATCAGGCAGGGAGCTGTCCAGCATATCAGGTGGCTCAGCAACAAGATATACTGCCAGATACAGCAGAGGTTGCAGGTTCAGATCTGGGTCCTAAAAGATACTGCAGCTTTAACCTTCAAGTTAGTTTAGCTTTCCATTAGTGCTATTGGAGTCTCATCTCTAAATTTCTGTCACCCAATAGTACCTCTGTTTTTCCCCAACTCTTTCTGGCCTAATGGAACATGTTAAAGTGGAACTAAACTCTGTCAATCAACATTAAATATGTTTAATCCTTATGCTACTAGCATTAGCAAATACATATAAAGGTAAATATTATAATTACTTGTTGTAAGCTTTTTTTTTTTTTAAACATCAAAAGTTTATTAAAAGCATATTCAGTTTTACAAACCAAAGCATATACCAACAGCAGTGTAAGTACGTAGGTGAGTATCACAAGATATTCAGTATGGAGGCATATTGTGTATTGTGATGTCATGTAACATTGAGCATACTCTTCAGCTTAATTTCTCTTAATGTTTAGGGGTAAACAGCTCTCATATTCTTACTGAGGCTCTGGCTGCTTCTAGCCAAGTACGACGTTTAAAACAATTATTAGCGATATATGCCAAAACATTTAGCTTTGATTTCACAATGATATACAGGTATAGAAGGTCAGAAAAGGGAAAGGAAAAATAGGAAGAAGGAGAGGATAGAGAGAATAAGTTGTGTTCGGGTATGATTCTTTTTCGTGTTCAGTTCGTTTTTTGTGTGGACCAGATATTATGTTATATCATGCTAGGTTATCCCATTTCTTATTGACAGTGTAATAGCTGTTCATAGTCCACTGAGACTTTGAAAGTAAGCCACGGGGACCAGGTTTTGTGGTATCTTTACACATTATCTGAGGTTTGTGCCAGTGTATCTTCCATCTGACAAATCTCTGAGACTTTCTTAAGCCAATCTTGTATTGACGGAGCATGGGTGCTCTTTCAAAAGAGCGGGATTAAGGTCTTGGTGGCATTTAGCAGGTGTTTCGTCAATGATTTCTTGTATCTTTAAAATGGGAAGTTAGAGGTGTGAAGCGGGCAGCAAGCTGCTTCTAGTGTGTGTCTAGTCTCCATGATTCGTCTTATGGTCTCCCTAACTTTGCTCCAAAAGGCATCAAGCACCGGGCACTGCAACCAAATGTGTAAGAGAGTGTCGCTCTCCCTTCCACATCTCCAGCAACTGTCGGACATGTGAGGAAACCATCTCTTAAGTTTGGCAGGGGTGGCCTACCAATCTGTCAGGAGCTTGTATGCAGTCTCCTGTGTTTTGGTGCTAATCGAACATTTGTGTGAGAAACTTTTTTTTTTTACATGTCTTCAGTGGCTTCCTAGTTTCTGCCCTGGGACAAAATAATGTCACACATCCTATGATTCTTCATAGGCATATTTCTTTCATCTGGAAAAGGGGAGGAGGGGCTTTCTCAGCTAAGCAAATCCTCCTGCCTGCATGCTGGAGCTAAGGACGAATGGATTCCATTAAGTAAATATTGCATGAATCATCTGCCCTAACTCAAGATGTCCACAGCTAGAAATGCTAGTGGGGTGTTTTTAAAGTAATTTCTCAACAGAGTAAAGCATGGAGACATAGGTGGATGGGTGAGTTTGCTTTGGATATTAAAAATGAATTAAAATAAAACAGCAGTGTAGTGCTATTAGATACATTTTCACAAAGGTGAATATAGAGTCCATTCCTTATCCACATGCAATGGTTCTTAGATGTAATCAAAGTGTGACCCAGAGAGAGATCTGCCACCTCCAACAATATTACATACAGCCTCTTACCAGATGGAATTGAATTACAGGTGGTCAAAACACATAAACAAAAGGCCCAGGTATGGCGCACAAAGGATCCAATCCATTAGTTGACAGGTTCAGCTTACCGTATATACTCGAGTATAGGCCGACCTGAATATAAGCCGAGGCCCCCAATTTACCCCCAAAAAAACTGGCAAACTTATTGACTCGTGTATAAGCCGAGGGTGAGACATGCCTGTCCATCCCTGTGTGTGTGTCCGTCCATCCCTGTGTGTCCGTCCATCCCTGTGTGTCCGTCCATCCCTGTGTGTCCGTCCATCCATCCCTGTGTGTGTGTGTGTCCATCCATCCATCCATCCCTGTGTGTGTGTGTGTCCATCCATCCATCCATCCCTGTGTGTGTGTGTGTCCATCCATCCATCCATCCCTGTGTGTGTGTGTCTCCATCCATCCATCCATCCCTGTGTGTGTGTGTCTCCATCCATCCATCCCTGTGTGTGTGTGTCTCCATCCATCCATCCCTGTGTGTGTGTGTATCCATCCATCCCTGTGTGTGTGTGTCTCCATCCATCCATCCCTGTGTGTGTGTGTCCATGTGTGTGTGTCCGTGTGTGTGTGTGTGTGTGTGTGTGTGTGTGTGTGTGTGTGTGTCCAGCCTACCTGTGTCCCGAGCCTGTGTCCCGAGCCTCCGTCCCGTGCCTTGCCTCCTTGCCTCCGTCCCGTGCCGTGCCTTGCCTCCTTGCCTCCGTCCCGTGCCGTGCCTTGCCTCCTTGCCTCCGTCCCGTGTCGTGCCTTGCCTCCGTCCCGTCCCGTCCCGTGCCTTGCCTTGCCTCCGTCCCGTGCCTTGCCAGGATCGCCGCTCTTCGTCGGCGCCTCGGCGGCCATTCTAAAATTCAAAAGCCGCGCCTCCGCCTTCGCCTGTGATAGGCGGAACACTGAATTTCCCAGCAGCCTGTGTTCCGCCTATCACGGACATCGTCTCATCCTCGTCCGTAGTACGAGAATGAGCGGATGTCCGTGATAGGCGGAACACTGACTGCTGGGAAATTCAGTGTTCCGCCTATCACAGGCGAAGGCGGAGGCGGAGGCGCGGCTTTTGAATTTTAGAATGTCCGCTGTCTGTCTGCTCGACACGCTGATCGAGCAGGCAGACAGCGATGACTCGAGTATAAGCCGAGGGGGGCACTTTCAGCCTCAAAAAAGAGGCTGAAAATCTCGGCTTATACTCGAGTATATACGGTCTCCTCCAAGCAGAAATGGTCACAAGTTACAAAACAGTACTTTCCCAAAAGGCATACTGTATCTCAAGAAAAGAAGTAAAACCCTCTCATGGTGTAGTATGTTCACATACTGCACAAAGTATTTATTAATGTATTTATTCTTTAGTAAATACTTTGTACGTGAACATACTACACTATGGGAGGTTTTTACTTCTTCTCTTGAGATATACCCTTTGGGGAAGTACTATTTTACAACTTGTGACCATTTCTGCTTGAAGGAGGTTTAGAGTGGTTGTAAACCCTCACATATACTCAGTAAAGTGAATAGTCTCACATGATACACAGAGATGAAACAAATCCTTCTACAAATGTTTTACTTGTTTATCTGCAGTCTCCCCCTTTCTACACCCTTTGAAAAGTGCAGATCATGTTAAAAATATTTATTCGTCTTTCAGTAGTACATAGGGTGGGTGGGAAGACCCTGCTTACACTGTGTGAGAGCTGATTGGAGGAAAGGGACATCTCCCCCTCTACACAGGCAGAGGAATGAAGGAACAGGCAGAGCTGTATTCTGAATAGACAAACTCCCTGCTTATCTACCTCTGAGCTCCCTCCCCAACACAAATTTTGAGCTCATGTTATCTCATGTGTTGGAGAACTTAAAAGAAGTGACTCATACTGATAACAGAGGAATGAAGCACTAGAGAAAAACCACACTTAGAGCTGTGGAGTGATACGCAAACACTTCAGATATATGAGCTTTGATCAAATTTCATGAATGGGGTTAAGAACCATGTTAAGCCGTGCCTGTCAACTGACATATTGGATCCTTTGTGCGCCATACCTGGGGCCTTTTGTGTGCGTATTTTTAACACCTGTAATAGGGAACAATTCCACCTGGTAAGAGTGTTATCTTAGGAGGTGGCTGATCTCTCTCTGGTCCATGGTACTCTGGCCACATGCACTCAGAGACCCACATATACGTATATATATATATATATATATATATATATAGATATATATATATATATATATATATATATATAAAACGTTAGCCTCCAGCGAGAAACCATTGCCCGTCTTGGCTCTGAGGAAAGGGGTTCTCCCCTGGAAATGCGTCAACCGTTTGTGTTGGGATATTAGTAGATTCATTTGACATCAGATCTGGACGTGTGGATGTTCGGTGTGATGGACCCGATTGTATTGATTATGCCTTTTATCCATACTCATTTGTGAGTAGCCATTTTTCTATATGTTCTGTTTTTAATAAAGCTCTGTCTATGGCAGGGATATGCAATTAGCGGACCTCCAGCTGTTGCAGAACTACAAGTCCCATGAGGCATAGCAAGACTCTGACAGCCAAAAGCATGACACCCAGAGTCAGAGGCATGATGGGACTTGTAGTTTTACAACAGCTGGAGGTCCGCTAATTGCAGATCCCTGGTCTATGGTAATGCACTAGGTCAGTGCGCCTTCCTTTCTTGTTTTGTGATCTCTCTCTGGGTCACACTTTGATTACATCTAAGAACCATGGCATGCAGATAAGGAATGGACTCTATATTCACCTTGGTTTCAAATGTATCAAGCATTTACAGTTTGTGGTGCTTAGATATAATTTAGATCCACTTTAAAGAAAGGAGGAGTATTCAGTACTGAAGGATTTTTGATTAACATGCAAACTCCTTTTTTCTTACATGAGTTGGACATCATTACAAAAGCCCCCAATGAAAGGCTTACAAGTGGACCAGGGAATTCACACTAAATGTTATTATACAACCATGGCTTCTATTTTCTTACCAATTATCAAATGTCATCAACTGCTTTAAGTAGAGAAGAATGAATATAAACAACAATATGACTAAATGATAATTCTGTAAAAAAAAAAAAAGTTTGTTATAAAACAAAAACTATATGCAAGGTCATTTTGTAGTTTTAAAATGAATAAATTGATTCCTTGTTTGACCGTTGCAAAATAATTTAGGCTGATTAAAATGGCAAGTGAGAGGTGTGTATATTAAGTAAAAAAAAGTGGTGATAGATGCTTCTTGATATACACAAGCAGATATTACTTGTAACTAGAGAGCAAACATTAGACATGGTGATAGATGCACACCTGATATGATGTAGTATGTTACTGTCTACGTATCCTGTGCCAATTTCTGTGGCATAGTGCTACTTTCCATGATACCCTAAACATGGGTCCCTCGGATTTGAAATGAGGATTTTATTCCTTCTCCTCTGGCTGGGAAGAGGTTGAAAGGAAAGGATATGTGCATTAAGAGCTTTGGCAGAAACAGGGCTATGCAATCAGATATAGTACAGAGAGCTAGTATTAAACACTCATCACTGCAGGCATCCCACACTGGGCAAGCAAGCCAAATTGAACTCAAACTCCAAGCCTACAAAGTGCAAGGAGCTGTCATCTAATCTCTGTGCCATGCTACTGATGTACTGATGGCTCAGAAAACAAAAATCCATCATAGATTATGAACATCTGCTTATATCATGTTCAGGATATTGCAAGAAGAGGTTATTGCTTTTTCATAATCTGCCCACAGTAGAATGACTCGATGGTGGTGGTGTTTCCCTTGACGTCTGTACTTTATCCAAAAGTTCATAACACAAAACAAATGTATGAACTATATAAAACCGGTATATTTGTAGGCCTAAATTTAATCAACTCTCCATACTATTTAATAGCATATTATTATTATTTAGTAGATTTGAAAAAGCTTAATGTTATTGTGTAAGGTGAGTTGCACTCACAAATTGGAACCTGACAAAGTCATAGTCATGCTGCTAAAATACCATATAGGATTTTTTTTCCTATATATTTAAATGTGTCATTCATACCTGAGCAACAGGTTCTGCCTTATATCAGACAAAGGTTAAAACCACAGACTGAGATGTATTACCCAATAATGATGGGCAAGGATAAATCTGTCTGTCTTTGAACACATTGCATCAGTACAAGGACCCATAATTATACTTGCCAGTGCTGACATTGGTGGTGAAACAACAGTGTAGTGCTAATGTATGCAATAAAGTAAAACAATACATGTGCCTGAATGCAATATGTATATATAGAAAGCAAAATATGTGTGAAAAACAATACTAAATGGGCTTGAACACAATCAGTACATAAATCAAACACAGGGCAACAGTCCACAGAAATGTGAAGAAAGTACTCTTCCTGTTGAAGTGACATCAAACCAATGGGGACAGAAAACAGATTGTCTGTAGTCACTCTAAGCCACACTTCAAAGGTAAGTAAATAAATACTCTTACCATTTGGGATGGACACACATGTCCTACGACAGTGGGTCAAAAAGGCTCAAGATCCTGTAAGGTTTGGTTCAGCGCTGTACACGGGAGGTGGTTGAGCAGATCCAGTACGGGGTCCCCGACTCTCAGTCCTAAGGCTCCACAGACACTATAAGTCAAAATGGATGTCCCCCCGAACCACCCCTCATAGACTCCAAAAAGCCCCAAGGTTATCGCGGTTTCGCAGCTCCCAGCATGTGTGCAGCACTCCAACAGGTCTCTCTCTTCCTGACATTGGTGTATACCACATTATTCTTAAAAATAAATAAACTAATTTATGTATACTTTATTAGACAACAGCTTAAAAGCTCAGTTGTCCAGAAATGTTTTTAAGCTACATATAGCTCCTTTTTAAGCACAGACTATACTATATATAAGATATAAATAAAATAGCTATTTTTGGTACTTTTTTCAAATTCCTTGTTGCAGGTTGACATTTTTTGAAATCTGGACTTGAGCCCAGTGGATGTTAAAGAGCTGATGAAAGGTGCAAAAGACATTTTTGGACTGTGTGCGTTCCACATATCTACTATACACCACATTACTTCTACATAGAAGAGTAAACAATTAACCCCCTTACACAGGGAGATTTGCTAAGTTGAAAAATCACTCTGCAATAACAAGTCCTAGTCCTGATGTCCTAATGCAACCATTGCTCCAAATGGTTGTTCCAAAAGAGTTAACATTAGGAGTTATGAGCATTTATTGGCCTAGTATGTCACTCGTCCTTGTGCTGGCACAATGATAAGAATCTGGGACAACACCACATTTTTCCTTGGCAACAACCTTTACCTATCTTTACTAGTGATTTTTTTTAAAATAAAGAAATTGTCCATGAATACTCTATCTATTAGAGCAAAGACATTGGAATGATGGCCACTGCCTGGCTTCCAAATGTGAGCATTGCTAAAATGTTCAGCTGATATTCAGAAAACTTCTGCATATTAGTACTAGGCAGCAGAATGTGTCTTTCATCTTATTGTACTGGTGTTTTTGTACAAGTCAAAAGCCCCATAAAGGGAAACTGTTGATACTGCAGGCTAAAATTTCTCCCCTTTGAAAAACAAAGTTCTCTCACTGTGAAAGAGCAGGCAAAGGCAACATCCCTTGCATTTAGGCTAATGTTCCAACAAGTGTGGGACTACTGGCAGTATATTTAGCAAGATACAAGATTTATGTGCAAGACTGCTTTGTAGAAAATATACACATTGTGGTAGATCAGTTTACCCATGGGGGAGACATATGTGCTTCTATGAACTCTGATGTCTGTTTTGAATAGGACAAGGTCCTGACTCTTTAGGATGGAGGAGTGTTGGTCACATAGAGTTGAAATGTCAGAAAGAGAGTGAGTATAATATTCTTAAACAGGATGGTATAAGGACGATTTACTGTACATAGGTGAAGTAGTTTTGTATTTGTGTAAATGAGAGGTAGAGGTGATATTCAAAGATTACTGATGTCCCAAGGGTACATGCTTGAAAACCTTTACAGTACATAGTTATGCTGAAAAATTACACAAGTCCATATAGTTCAACCAATGGAAAAATGAATAAATGAATAGAAAACCTTTATATACGAACCCAATGCCCACAGTTTTTTCATGTAAAGGCAGAATAAACTATTCAATTTGGTCAAATTTGCTCCAGTGGGGTAAACATCCTTGCTCCTCCCTCAAAGCAATCAGATATTCCCTGGACCCAATCTCTGGCATTGTTACCTATAAATGTTAATATCCAGTTATATCCTATACATTTAGGAATACAGCCAGCTCATTCAGTTCGTTGTCATTCGTAAAATACATAATTTAATTCTGTTATATTCATCATGGTATGTTAATTCATTTTTGGATAATTTGTTATTATTCGTAGAGTGTCGATATTTGTTATACTGAATCTCGAATCATGTTGAATTCATTTGTTATATCCACTATAATTTCTTTTGTATTCGTTGAAATTTGATATTTATGTATGTGTATATATATTCGTGATAATGATTCGTAGTTTGGAAAGTCATTTGTTTATTGAATCTATTAACACACACAATGACATTATCTCTTCTCCTCTGCTCAAATACAATACAACACCCTTCTCACTCTGTTCTCAGAAATGCACTTTGCCAGTAATCCAACCTCCAGCATAAAATTAATCAGCTGATTGGACTGTAAGATTTTGTTTGAGTTGACCTTTTGTTTCATTAGATCTTTAACAAATTACCGAATCATGTCAAATTCATTTGTTATGTTTGCTATGATTTCTTTCGTATTAGTTGAAATTTGTTATTTTGTTATTTGGGCATTTGGATGCATCCGGATGTGCGAAAGATGCAAAATTCAGCCGAATTTCGATTAGTTACAAAATGAATTGCACATATCTATACACAAGTCCGTCGCACAAAAGTCCAAGCATGCTCGGAATCAGGTACAAGCCGGAAGCGCTCAGTCTTTTAAAACTAGCGTTTGTAATGGAGAGATCACATGACTACTGAACTTCCTTTTTATTGGCTCGCCGTACATCTTACATTCGTAATTGTTGGCCAACATTTGTGTGACCGTGTGTATGCAAGACAAGTTGGAGCCAACAACCTTCAAACAAAATTCCACGGTTTTGTTGTCGGAATGTCCGATTATGTGTATGGGGCATTACTGTGAAGAAGCATTTCTGTATGTAGAGGTAAATCTATTTTTCCAAAGACTTAAAGAGTTTTCCCTTATCTTTTATAATGACCTTAAATTGAAGAACTTCAAATTCCACTATATTAACCACATAAGTATTTATTCATGGTGATGATATCCAACCTTAATTGCCTCTTCTTAAGAGATAGTAAATTAAGTTCCTCTAATATTTCCTCATAGTTGAGTTCCTCCATATTTATATTTGTTATCACTTTGGTTAACCTTCTCTGCACTCTAGTTCTCCAATATGCTTTTAGTGAACTCTCTCTCTCTATACCAATTTAATACAATTAAGTATTTTGCTTGCTTCAGAAACTGAAGCATGGCATTGCATGCTATCAGCTTGTATGCCTTTTGTCTAGAAAACCTGAGTTAATTGTGAATTCAGTTTTTAAAACATATTTGGCAGCCTTGTGTTCCCCTGATGTGTATTATATAAGTCTTTGCTTTACATCAATCTGAATTGGGTTAAGTCCAGTGAGGTGCATGACACCTGGTGACTTATCTCTTTTTAAAACTGACAGTTTTACTGAGCACTGGAACTACAGATATCACTATTCTCTCAGCACTCTGAGTGGAGAGTTGCTACTTTCTCACACAGCAGCTACTCTGCCTGCCCCTCTCCTCTACTGTCCATTCACAGTGTGCTTTGTATTTGGTGAATAGGTTCACCTTTAAAAAAAAGATTTCAGTAATTGAGCAAGAGGAGAAGAGGTGCAGGCAGAATGAATACACAAGCAGCTGCAGGAGCTGAGACCTGAAGCACCTGAATGCTGGAAGTATAGTGATATCTATGCTCCCAGTGCTCAGTAAAACTTTACATTTTAAATTATAGAGATAAGACTGCAAGATGGCATGAACCTCATTAAACTTAACCCATAGTAAACCCAGCACAGTTTGGAAAGTGGCTGAATTTTTGGTGTTCAGTTTTAAACAATAGGTCTTTTATATCATCTATAATATGATATTTTAATATGAAGATAACTTTATTTAAACTTTATTTAAATGGCAAAGATATTAAGAAACTCAGGAAAAGGCTGCTAATAAAATATAGATGATATTTGATTGCTTGTAAAGTAGTCTACCTAGTCATCTACAGCAGGACTGAAATTATACTGTTTTCAACATGAAAACTGTTCACTTTATTGCAGGGATGCGCATGTCTTCATCTCAAGTATATATAATATCAAAATATTTTTTATTTACTTTGAATAAATGTTCAAGTACATTTTACTTACCTTTTAAATAAATCTTCAAGTACATTTCACTTACCTTTTGAATAAATGTTCAAGTACATTTCACTTACCTTTTTGGGGATCATTGTATATATGGGTCCCTTTAAGCAAAATATGATTTGAATTTCTGAATTGCTGGCTTTGATACTTTAATATTTCCCAGAATATTGTGTTGCAAGGTCATGCTAATTTTAACTTGTGGCTTATAATGGCAAGCATATTTTATCTGGCTCATGTTCATAGTATAAACATGGGCACTGATACAATTGGAGATTTAAATAAGTGCTGGTTGGCATGTGCTATTATTGGTTTAGTCATTATAGGTTTCCTTGCATAATTTTTATACATTCATTTTGGCCTTTCAGACCATGAATATTTTAATCAGTTGCATGGTGTATTTGTTGCTTTAAGGCACAGAGGTTGAAACCAATCATTAGGTTTCATTAGTAATTATCAGTTTGCATGGACCTTGCACTTCAGGTAAGGTCTATTTATTTAATATACCCCCCAATTTCTTTAACACTGTATGAAAGTGTAAGAAGTAGCCTGTTAAATAATATAATGACTTTTCTCCGACTTCCGCAGTACAGTGGTGACATTGCCCCTCTACTGGCAGGATCCTGAAGAATACTGGATAACCCAAATCTCATGAGAAAACACTGCAACATTGAGAAGGATTGCCTTCTTTCAAGATTTGGGCTATTCAACAATCTCTGAGGACTTGCCATAAGCACGCTGACATCACCCTTGTCTAGGCACTGTGGGCTGAAGCCAGTGGAAATTTAAGTATATTATCAAACTCTCCCCCTCTGCAGTTTTTTTTACTATTATTATTTTTTTATCCTGCTGTTTAGAGAGAGGGAGGGGGCCATTTGAATTAGCGGTCCTTTTTATTTAGATGCAAGATCCACCTTACAAAAAAAATTGAATTGCCTATAATAAACAATCTTATTTTAAGTTCAAGTAAAAAAAAAGCAGCGGGTTAAAAAAAACAACTTTGATTGAATCATTGGACAGTGAAAAACATAATCTGGTTAGCTTAAAACATTTGTTTCAGTACACTGTGTTCTCTGTTAATCCTAAACTATAAAGCCACCTCCTCCTAGTTTAATCACACTAAGATGACTTATAATTAATAGAGAAAAGTAGCAACTGATCATCAACTGATGTAACATATGGTTGCCTATGGTGTTGGCTACATAGCATTAAAGAAAAGTGCTTTAGCATACCTATTCATACACTGGCATAACTATGCACAATTAATTGCTACTGCATGCTGCTGCATATCTTACACCATAGAAAATGATACATTTTCTTATTTACTCTTTATTCTTATTTATTTATTACAGGCATTTATATAACACTGACAATTTTTTTTTTACATATTGTACACTCTCATTACTCCCTGCCCTAAAGCAGCTTAGAATCTAAGGCCCTTTTCACAGATACATACACACACACACATATGATAGTCAATTAAAAGAGGAGCCAAGTAATTTACCAGCATGTCTGGTAGAGTGTAAGAAGTAACCTGGGTACATCTACGCAAGCACAGGGAAAACATGCATACTTCATGCAGGTAGTGCCCTGACTGGGATTCGACCCAAGTGATCACAACCAATTTCTAACGCATGTCCAGACTTCTATCATTTGCCAACATGGCTAATGCCTCAGAGCTTAACTTTATTATTTCTTATGTATTATTGAATGTTAAAGGGGTTGTAAACCCTCATGGTTTTTCACCTTGATGCATTCTATGTATTCTACCTGGGTGGAGACTGAAATGACTAGGTCAGCCTCTCTTGTATCTCCAGCCCTGGTCCCACTAGAAGTGGAACAGAGGTAACCAAAGGCCAGAAGGAACACAAGTGCCTGTAGATGTGGACCCGAAGACTTGCAGCAGAGGGTGCGGTCTTGGAAGGGCAGGAGAACCGTCAGATCAGGACAGGTAGTCATGCACCAAGGATCAGCTGGAATGAGAGAGGCATTCCGTAGGAACAGTCGTACTGGAACGTTAGGTGATGTAAGGTTCCTGGTAGACTTGCAGCAAGAAGTTGCAGCGGGTAGCAGGACTGTGGATGCAGACACTTGCAGAATTATGAGGAGTAACACAGAAGATAATAGCGGGGTCTCAAGGATAGCCAGGACCGGTAACAGGCGGGCAGCGAGGTACAAGGCAGCAGGCCAAAGCAAGGTCTCAAGGATAGCCCGATCTGGTAAAAGGCGGACAGTATGGTACAAGGCAGCAGGCAGAAGCAGATTCAGATGGGAAGCCAGGATCAGAAACCAGTAATCAAAGGAAGAACAGCATCCAGAAACAGGATCTAGGCAAGCCAGGTTCGTCAACAGGTATCAGGCAGGATAATAGCAGGATTCAGGTATCAGTGAACAGCTGAAGACCAGTCAGCAACAGTCTGGGGTCAGAGCACTTCCTTAAATAGGCTGTCTGGCGCCAATTGGCGTTATGGGCACACTCCTGCATGTGTATGCAGTCTGCCGTGCATGCACATTGATGCGCCCAGGCATCTGCAGATGCCCATGCGTTCGTGCATGCGCACAGGTGTGCACCGGAGGGGAACTAATAGTTCTCTTACATAAGGTGAAAAACCTTGTCTTATGCTGCAGCCCCCCCCAGTGCCCCCCGTTTTACATACCTGAACCTGGTCTTTTTTTTCCCCCCAGGGAAGAGCACACCAGTTCTAGCTGGTGTCTCGTGTTCTGATTGGATAGATTGATAGCAGCGCAGTCACTGGCTCCCGGATCGGGGTTACTCTGTGCTTAACCAACTGCACAGTGGAGGTAAGTATGACATGTTTGTTATTTAAAATAAACAAAAGCTAACCTTTAGTAACCCTTTTAGAATATAAAAGAGCTTTATGTGGATAAGTCCTGCTGCTTGTACAACCAATTTACTAAAAAGATAGAGATGGTTGTATTTGCATAGTGGATGTTCACTTAACCTACTGAAAATGGTGAAATTGTATTCACTTTTACAACTCAATCACAAGCAAGAGATATGTAAAGTAATGGTTAGCACATGATTGAATTGAACACTGCATCACTATAATCATTAAAGTCAATGGACATTAATTTTGTTAACTGAACAATTACCTTCCTAGATTAATGGTTTTTACTTCTTTAGTAACTCAACCCTAGTCATGTTTCTGATTTTTAAATGGTGGTAATTATGATATAATTTTCTCCAAACGGAAGGATTATAAGCACTGGTGCCAATGGCAAAAAAATGTGGATTCATCATTATGAACTTGTTAAGGACCCCCAGTGTCACTTTAATAAAATGCTCATGCAATAATTATCATTTTAACCTTCATTGAGTCCATCCATTTATGCAACCAAATAAAAAAAAAACAATTGGGAAGTTCTTAGAACAATTGTGTATTGGCTTGAATAGTATATTCTTAAAAAGTACGTCTGAGAACTCTTAAGAACATAGATGTAAGGTTTAACTTCACCAGATTTTTTTGTTTTTTATTAAGCTGTCCATAATTTCTGGCCAATCACATATATTGATTCTCGAATTAAAGAGATTCTTGCAAAAAAAAGGTAATCTTGCATATTTAAAAATGACCTATTCATAGTAAAACAGGAATATACGGTATCTCACAAAAATTAGTACACCCTTGACATTTTTTTTAATATTTTATTATACCTTTTCATGTGACAAAACTGAAGAAATTACACTTTGCTACAATTTAACGTAGTGATTGTACAGCTTGTATAACAGTGTAAATTTGCTGCCCCCTCAAAATAACTCAACACACAGCCATTAATGTCTAAACTGCTGGCAACAAGTGAGTACACCCCTAAGTGAAAATGTCCAAGTTGTTCCCAAAGTGTCAATATTTTATGTGGCCACCATTATTTTCCAGTACTGCCTTAACCCTCTTGGGCATGGAGTTCACCAGAGCTTCACAGGTTGCCATTGGAGTCCTCTTCCACTCCTCAATGACGACATCACAGAGCTGGTGGATGTTAGAGACCTTGCTTTCCTCCACCTTCCATTTGAGGATGCCCCACAGTTGCTCAATAGGGTTTAGGTCTGGAGACATGCTTGGCCAGTCCATCACCTTTACCCTCAGCTTCTTTAGCAAGGCAGTGGTCCTCTTGGAGGTGTGTTTGGGGTCGTTATCATGTTGGAATACTGCCCTGTGGTCTAGTCTCCAAAGGGAGGGGATCATGCTCTACTTCAGTATGTCACAGTACATGTTGGCATTCATGGTTCCCTCAATGAACTGTAGCTCCCCAGTGGTGGCAGCACTCATGCAGCCCCAGACCATGACACTCCCACCACCGTGCTTGACTGTAGGCAAGACACACTTGTCTTTGTACTCTTCGCCTGGTTACCGCCACACACGCTTGACACAATCTGAACCAAATAAGTTTATCTTGGTCTCATCAGACCACAGGACATGGTTCCAGTAATCCATGTCCTTAGTCTGCTTGTCTTCAGAAAACTGTTTGCGGTCTTTCTTGTGCATCATCTTTAGATGAGGCTTCCTTCTGGGACGACAGCCATGCAGACCAATTTGATGCAGTGTGCTGCGTATGGTCTGAACACTGACAGGCTGCCCCCATAACCCTTTCAACCTTTGCAGCAATGCTGGCAGCACTCATACGTCTATTTCCCAAAGACAACCTCTGGATATGACGCTGAGCACGTCCACTCAACTTCTTTGGTCGACCATGGCAAGGCCTGTTCTGAGTGGAACCTGTCCTGTTAAACAGCTGTATAGTCTTGGCCACTGTGCTGCAGCTCAGTTTCAGGGTATCTTCCTATAGCCTAGGCCATCTTTACGTAGAGCAACAATTCTTTTTTTCAGATCCTCAGGGAGTTTTTTGCCAGAAGAAGCCATGTTGAACTTCCAGTGACCAGTATGAGAGAGTGAAAGCGATGACACCAAATTTAACACACCTGCTCCCCATTCACACCTGAGACTGTGTAACACTAATGAGTCCCATGACCCCAGGGAGGGAAATGGCTAATTGGGCCCAATTTGGACATTTTCACTTTGGGGTGTACTACTTTTGTAGCCACTGGTTGAGACATTAATGGCTGTCTGTTTAATTATTAAGAGGGGACAGCAAATAGACACTGTTATACAAGCTGTACACTCACTACTTTACATTGTAGCAAAGTGTAATTTCTTCAGTGTTGTCACATGAAAAGATATAGTAAAATATTTACAAAAATGTGATGGGTGCACTCACTTTTGTGAGATACTGTACATCCAGTGGGTAGAGTTGGCCCCTTTGGATACTTGAAGCCATTGCGCTTTTCTCTAGGTCAGGGGTCTCCAAACTGTGGCCCGGGGGGCTGGATGTGCCCATTTACATGATTTTATCTTGCCCTTGAGACATTATTCCCCCCATAGTTAGCAACAGTGTGGCATAGTTCTTGCCACTGGCACCGACAATGGGACACTATTCCTCCCACTAACACCAATGATGGGGCAATATTTTTTCCCAAAGATACCAATAATGAGGCACTATTCCTCCCACTGACACCAATGATGGAACACTATTCCTGACACAAACAATGTGACACTATTGCTCCCACTGACACCAATGATGGGGCACTATTTCCTCCCCTAATACTGATGATGGTGCATGATTTACTTCTAATGATTTTTTTTTTATTTTCTTCCCCTTACTGGCCATAGTCGAGTGCCCCTAAGGTTTGAAGGACAATAAACTGGCCCTTTGTTTATAAAGTTTGGAGACCCCTGCTCTAGGTAATAAAAGGAGGTGGTGCTGTAGGGTAGTATTTTTGGGCGATAACCAGATGTCACTGTAGATTTACGCTCGGCTCCAATGTTTCAGAAATCACCTGTGGAGTGGTAATATCTTTTTTGAAGTCAACTATATTCCTTAGAAACGAACATTTAACAGCTAACAGATGGTATATAACTGTTGAAGTGCTTCACACGTATAAATTTGTTGCTCATTTGTCTTGCTAGTAAAAGGCAATTAATGTAAGCATTGTATGATTAATGTACTTTTACCAGTTAGACACCCCTATCAAGAGCCAAAATAGAACATTCCGCATAGTTTCTGTCAAACTGCTTCATGTCAACCTGTCAATTGGTTCTTTTGATCTCACCCAATCAGAATGCTTCTTGTTTTTGCACAGCAACAAGAGAACACACTGGGGGAAAGATGAAAAAGGGGTCCTTGTGTTTCTCTTCGTACCAAACCGATAGTCTAATTGTACATGGCAGATTTATATAGGGTAGAAAAATGAACATTGTAGACATTCCTTTTTCAGTAGTAGCAGTTTATTGGTAAGAACTGGTAGCAAGCAGTATTAAAATATATCTTAGCTGATAGTGGCATTTTTAGGAAGCAAAGGGCTGTTGTTTGACCTTCCTTTTTAAATTTGTCAAATACTTCTGACAAAATATGATACATCTATTCTAAACCAGCTTCACAGGACATTTTTATTAGATGAGTTGAAATAAGAAAAAGCAGCATGTTTATATGGATTTGAACCTATTAAAACCAGATGCACAAGCTTTCATTTTTATGATATAAAGCAGAATCCAAGATACATTTTTGTGTAATTGCAGAATGGCACTTGTTATACATGTTACTGCTATCAACTATATTTTGCAGCATGATTTTGAGAGATTGTAAGCTCCATGAATAGGGCCCTCCTATTCCTTCTAGGGGTGCAATGGATCAAAAAACTCACGGATCAGATCATTCCTCGGATCAGAGTCACGGATCGGATCATTTTTCAGATCAGCAAATAATAATTGAATTTGCAAAAACCTATGAAAATTCCACCACCATATAGTCCCCACTGTAATATCCACAATCTCCCCACTGTGATATACATCTCCCCCACTATAATATCCACGTCATCACCCCCACTGTGATATTGACTGTGTATGGCTGGGTACGGCTAAACATGGCTGAGTATGGCTGGGTATTGTCGAGTAATGCTGGGTATTACCGAGTATTGCAGAGTATGGCTGGGTATGGCAGATTAGTGGCAGAGTTTTAGCTGGGTGTTACAGAGTATTGGCAGGGTATGGCAGAGTATTGGCGGGGTATGGCAGAGTATTGGCAGGGTATTGCAGAGTATTGGCAGAGTATTGGCAGAGTATTGGCAGGGTATTGGCAGGGTATTGCAGAGTAATGGCAGGGTATTGCAGAGTATTTGCAGGGTTTTGCAGAGCATTGGCAGGGTATGGCAGGGTATTGGCAGAGTATGGAGGGATGGCTGTGACTGCAATTGTCACAGAGCAGCGCTGTGGGCACTACAGATCTAATCCACAGCGCTGCTGCCATCCGATCTCTCCCCTCCACTGTACAGATCTGTGCACAGAGGGGAGAGAAGAACTGGCGTCATCATGACTCTGGTTTGTTTACAAGTGATTGCTCCGTCATTTGACGGAGCGATCACATTGTAAACGGCCGACGGGTGCACCAAGATGCTCTGGAGATAGGCCGAAGCAGCGGCCTTTGCTAAGGCTGAGGCCGCGGAGCGCGGCATGTGCCGAACTGAACAGGGTGAGCCATTTGGATCAGGGATCGGTGACGATCCATTGCACCCCTAATTCCTTCTGTATTGAACTGTACTGTATTGTAATTGTACTGCCTCCTTTTATTTTGTAAAGTGCTGCATAAACTATTGGTGCTATATACATTCTGTATAATAATAATCTTTGAAAAGATGCAGCAAACACAATGGGGTTGATTTGAAAAAAATTAATAGAACATGTTGACTTTGACAAGCAAAATGTACTTCTTAGTAATCAGGGCAAAAGCAATATTAAACCCTAAAACAAAATGTCTTATATTGCAACTTATAAAGTCTCAAATGTGATGGCTGTGTCTGTTTTGTTTTTTAGGCTTTTTTTCCCTTTTACTTTCACCCGGTAATCCAGCCAGTAACCCAATTTCTATCTGGATAGAGGGGCAAAGTAGACACCCTTGGACAGAAACATTTTCAATTTTGGGGGGAGAGTAGTGATAGATGCACCATAAGATCAAGAGGGATTTTATCAACGAATTAAAGCTAGACTTCAGCTAACATTTTTTTTAGCAGTCATCACAGCAACATTTGTTTTTTTTCCTTTTGGGATAGATGTTTTGCATAAATGAATAAAAGTTGACCTTTCTAAATACCCCTGTATGTGGTAAATGGTTTGTCCCAGACTTAAAGTGCCACTTTTGCTGGGCAGCTTGGTCTGTTAAAGGAAGATGAAAGTTGAAAAATAACAGATATACACAGTGTGGGTTATGTACGAAAGGTAAATCCACTTTGCACTGCAAGTGCACTTGAATGTGCAGTCACTCTAAATCTAAGGGGTAGATCTGAAATGAGTGGACGCTCTGCTGATTTTATCATCCAATCATGTGCAAGCTAAAATCCTGTTTTTTATTTTCCTTGCATGTCCCCCTCGGATCTACAGTGACTTTACTTCCAAGTGCACTTTCAGTGCAAAGTGGATTTGCCTTTAGTAAATCAACCCCAGTGTGTCTTGCTTACAGTCAAGTATGGTGGTGGGAGAGTCATGGTCTGGGGCTGCATGAGTGCTGCTGGCACTGGGGAGCTACAGTCCATTGAGGGAACCATGAATGTCAGCATGTACTTTGACATACTGAAGCAGGGCATGATCCCCTCCCTTCGGAGACTGGCCCGCAGGGCAGTATTCCAACAACGACCCCAACCACACCTCCAAGACGACCACTGCCTTGCTAAAGAAGCTGAGGGTAAAGGCAAAGGAGTGGCCAGAATTCTTCAGACCTAAACCCTATTGAGCATCTGTGGGGCATCCTCAGATCGAAGGTGGAGGTCTCTAACATCCACCAGCTCTGTAATGTCATCATGGAGGAGTAGAAGAAGAGAAGAAGACTCCAGTGGCAACCTGTGAACCTCTGGTAAACTCCATATCCAAGAGTAAGCCTCTTGGACATAGGCAGTGTGGGAAAATAATGGTGGCCACACAAAATATTTACACTTTGGGCCCAATTTGGACATTTTCACTTTGGGGCATACTCACTTTTGTTGCCAGCGGTTTAGACATTAATGGCTGTGTGTTGAGTTACTTTGAGGGGACAGCAAACTTACACTGTACAAGCTTTACACTCACTACTTTACATTGTATCAAAGTGTCATTTCTTCAGTGTTGTCACATGAAAAGATATAATAAAATATTTACAAAACTGTAAGGGGTGTACTTACTTTTGTGAGATACTGTATATAGCTATACATTATATATATATATATATATATATATATATATATATATATATATATATATATATAAAATTCGTTTGTTATTATTATTATTATTGGTTATTTATTTTTACTTTTTAATACATCATTGAATTACAGCTTTTAAGCATTCATTTGGATTTCAGATTAGACATTTTAAAGATTTGACTAAGAATATCTTTGTTTTAACAGCCGCTTGTCTTTCTTATGACCGATTTTGTAGTGTCTTTAGACATTGCAGTCGTCTTTTCACAAATCCCTTAAAACTTTTCAAATTGGCTACAGAAAGTACATGCCTGGTATTCAGATTCAGTGATATTTTTATTGCTTATTAATGAAAGTTTCCATCTTTCCCTCTTGTTCTTCTTTGCTCAATTTCCTTAGCTCCTGACGGACTGTTTGTATTAACACCTTTCTTTCATTTTTATTAAAGAGCGCTTCTTCCTCCAGCATAAATGAACTTACATACCGGTATTAAATAAAGGCTCATTAGGATCTGCAGTCTTCTTAATTCACAGAGATAGTAATCAAACCACTCTAAATTTGTTATATCACACAATATTTGCGCATTCATTTTTTCGACGCTAAAGTTCAGCAATTGTAAATGTAAAGGAGAAGTTGGGCCAAAGCTCTTTTGGTCCTACTTCTCCTGGAGTCCACAGGACTGCACTTCGTTCTGCACTCCTGTGACCTGTATTCATCTGAAAATAGGGTAAAGCCTGCTGACGGCTGACATCACTCATCTGGTTTCGGGCTCTGGAGAGATTCTAGTCTTCACTTCACTTTTCATTCTTTTTAAATTTTTAAAAAAAAAATTATATTTATTTTATTTACATTTATTTTTTATTTTTAACCGAAACTGGAAGTGATGAATGCATTTAATTTAAAACTGTATCCAGCATTATTGTTTTAATATATATAAATCTAGAGCATTTCTGGAGAAAGATAGTTTTAATGACATAATTGTACAGTTGTCACCCTGGATATTGGCTCAGAACGTTCTCCTTCTACAAACTCTGTTTCTTCTGAAAGGGCCCTGGATAAAAAGCTTTTAGAAGGCTTTATATAAAATACTGAGTGTTTTTCTTTCATTATCCTAAAAAAAAAGCAAGACCATATTTTTCAATTCACTTTTCAACATGTTTGCTCAAAATAGAAGCCTGTTAAGCACGGGATGAGAACAAATATATGACAAATGTTTTTCCTACTGTTGCAGACTTTTCTTTATAATTCAGTGGTTAACCTCTGATCGTGACATCCAACCAATACATCCAAAAATAGTGAGTCCTCAAGCTGAATGGGACCCTTTACAAGCACATATAAAGTTGTAGGTCCTGAGGGTGGGGGGACTTTTTAAAGTTTTACAAATATAACAACCACATTTTATAAAAATAAGCCATGATTTCCACAGGGCTCTTTTTGTTAAACAGTCTCTCCAAGTTGGACATCGTGGTGGAATGTACGCATCTATTTGAAACTCAACACTTTTTTAAAAAGGTGGCTTCTAGTCCATTGCTGGGATTTATTAACCTGGCTTGTCCAAGAACCTTCCATGTAAGAATAAAATGCCGTCTTTTTTGATGAATTGAAGATGCTACGCAAACAATTATAGGTTATAGATATTATTAAAGTACTAGCACATTTAAAAAAATAACCCACTAAAAAATTAGAGCAATGCTCTGTGTTAATGTGTGTGCATATTGCATGATTGATACCTATTGAATTATTTGTCATAGGATGACTTTGTATTCAGTTCTGCTTATATTTGTGCCCTGGGCTTTTTTTCAGCTACAACTTGGTAAAACTCAGTTCCACTACCTCTGGCTCAAGCCCTCTGCTTCCTGCTCACCACTATCACTTGTAAACACACAAGTCCCACTTCTGTGTTTACAAGTGATAGCTTGTCCCCCAGTGGCTTCTACAGATCGGATCTGCTGACCAGATCCCACTGAGTGCAGGACAGGGACAAGAGAGATGCAGGTGCCCAGGGTGCAGTGCAGTCATCGGTGGGATGGGTTGCATGGTAGGATGCGCCCTCTGTGATCTCCTTTATCTTCCCTGGTGCCGCCTTGATGCTGATGCCCCCTGGATAATCTCCTTGCAAGAGTGAGAGGTGGAGCCACCTACAGTGTGTGGGGAGGTACTAGAGCTGACTGGGTGCTTCAGCTTAATACGGCAACTGCACTGAACTCTGTGTGTAATGCAGCTCTAAACTCTGGAATCTTTACCTAGCGGACCCCTTTACCCTGCACTCTGTACGTAGCGCACCTGTGAACTCTGCACTCTGTATTTAGTGTACTCCCAAACTCTGCCTTCTCTATGTAGCACACTCCTGAACTCTGCATTCTGTGTGTAATACACCCCTGAATTCTGCACTCTGGACATAATGCACCGATGATATTTAATGTCCCTTTAAGACCCACTGTTAGTGAAATTTTGTCACACCTACTTTTTGATGCCGCTTGGAGAGTGTGCATGTTGGGTGGAGGAGGTTGTTTTGTGGTGGAAATGGTTGCGTTCCTGAACCTATTCCTGTTTGTACAACCTCCTCATGCTGCTCTGCCAGTGTATTTATTTAATTGATAGCTCAATGGTTTCATATACACTCCCCCTTTCAAACCTTAGAGTCACTGTACAACATACAGTATATACTGTATATACATATATAGATGCTTTCAAAAATAATGCAAATAGTTTTTATTCATCAATTAACAACCTAGTGCATATGCAGTATGGTTTCAAAAATTATGCAATATGTAGTATGACCCACAGGTATACGTCACACATTTTTTGGAACCTGGCAAGTACCGTATGTTGTTCCAAATATCTGGGAGACTTAACCACAGTTGTGTGTATTTAGGTTGTCTCCATTGCATCTGTCTCTTCGTGTAATTCCAGACAAGCTCAGCAATGTAGAGATCAGGGGTATGTGGAGGTTCTTTAAGACACCTTGCTCTTCTTTTCACTGAAGATAGTGCTTTATCATTTTGACTGTATGTTTGAGTCATTGTCCTGCTACTGAGTAAATTTAGAACTGATTAGAGTCCTACCCAATAATTCAAATTTAAACTCATCAGTCCAGAGAACCTTCTGATATTTTACTACACACTAGGTCAGTGTTTTTGCACATAGGCGAGTCATATGGACTTGTTTCCTTGACAGAGTTGTGGGTTGTTAGCCTCAAGTCTTCCATGAAGACCACTTCTGACCAGATGTCTCCAGACCGGAGATGGGTGTACCGGTAGCTGCCAAGTCTGAGCTGATAGTGCCACTAAACATCTTCCCATTGTGAAGGGAAGTAAGTGTGTTGTGTCTTTGATCTGCTGCACTGGTTTCTTGGCCAACCACTGAGTTTTTGGTCCCAGCATTGCTTGCTTCTTTGTGCTTCTGCAAAAGAGCTTGGACAGCACACATGGAACAATCACTCTTCCTTGAAATTTCTGTCCGTGAGAGACCTTGTTGATACGGTAAGACTGCCCTGTGTCTTGTTGCTGTGCTCAGTCTTGCCATTATGTAAGATATTTTACACTGAACTGTTTTCAGCGACCTCAGCTTGTTAGTACGGCTTTCCTCACCCAGTTTCATTCCTCCTACACAGCTGATTCAGTATCATTTAATGACTGCATTTATTTCTACATGTTGTCTTGTTGATAATTAGAACTTGTTTGGTTTAATCTTGCCCATGCACTGGACTGTATGCCTGCAAAATCCTGATTGGGGTGCAAGTGTACCTGGTAGAATTTATGCTGTTTTAATTCAAATGGTGGACACCCAAAATATTGATTTGATCTACTTTTTTCTGTGTATGAACTTTGTGGGTTGTAGATTATTAATTAAAAAATAGTAATTTCAAAAATTTTGAAGGCATCCTCACATTACAGTATTTTCTGCCTAATGATATTTGCATAGTATTGTACAGTGCCTTGAAAAAAGGTATTCAAACCCCTTGAAATGTATGTGATAGACCAACACAAAGTGGCACATAATTGTGAAGTGGAAGGAAAATGATAAATGGTTTTCCAAATGTTTTCCAAATAAATATGTATTCAGCCCCCCTGAGTCAATACTTTGTAGAACTAAATTTTTCTGCAATTACAGCTGCTAGTCTTTTTGGGAATGTCTCTACCAGCTTTGCACATCTAGTGAGTGACATTTTTGCCAATTCTTCTTGGCAAAATAGCTCAAGTTCCGTCAGATTGGATGGTGAGCATCTGTGAGCAGCAATTTTCAAATCTTGCCACATATTTTCAATTGGATTTAGGTCTTTGAAAGGGCCATTCTAATACATGAATGTGCTTTGATCTAAACCATTCCATTGTAGCTCTGGCTGTATGTTTAGGGTTGTTGTCCTGCTGGAAAGTGAACCTCCACCCCTGTCTTAAGTCTTTTGCAGACTCTAAAGCCTCATACACACGCTCGGATTTTCCGATGGTAAATGTGTGATGACAGACTGCTGGCAGATAATCCGATCGGACAATTGTCAGATTTTCAAAATTTGGCGAAATCTCCATCGGACAATTTTTGTCAGATTTTCCGCATACAAATGTTGGATAGCAGGTTTTAAAATTTTCTGCCGACACATGTCTGTTGTCGGATTTTCAGACAACAGACATTTGTCGACAGAAAAGGACAAGCCAGAAGCGATCGGTCTTGTAAACTAACGTTTGTAATGGAGAATTAACATTCGTGACGTGGGAAATGATGAAATCTCGAAATGCAGCGCACAATTCTCTTCTTCTTTAATGGGATAATAATGAAGCTGCTTTGCTGATGATACAGATGGAGTTATTGCACACATTTTCAAAGGCTTTTTCTTTCTAGTGATATCAAGAATAATATTATTATGCTTTATTTTTTTTATTTGGGCAAGTTACCACAACACCATTATCCCATAGTTTTTAAGATCTAAGATACAACTATGTTGGTGTGCCTTGTCAATTTTAAATTGTATTTTTTTTAAATGTAACTGCCTACTCCCAAACTGTCATTTGAAGTAAAACACATAGCCAAGTATTATTCTACACAATTTTTTTTATTGTGCATTAAAAAAAAGAAAACAAATAAAATTAGACATGCTATCTGCCAATAGAACTTAACCAAAAAGTGCATTCTGAGCATCCAAAAATATAGAAAATATCCCAAATCAAATCATTATTATTCAATCAAAACATAAAATAAAAACCTCATGCATGTGTCCTGCTTTTTCTTCTATAGAGGGTCAACATTGCCAAGAGTTGGTGAAAGCAGGGGTCCATCATCTGGAGATAATTCCAAAAATCATCTGGATTATTCTCCTGGAGCTCCCGCAGCAAAGACATATGGCATAATTGGTCACGATTAATAAAGCAACCAATTTTTGGTCCAAGAACTCTTCCTCCTGTTCCTGGACTGGACTTGGGTCAAAGCAATAAATCCAAGGCCAATAATAAATAACATGTTATCTCTTCCAATTCCGCAACATGTCTGGTTGACGAACAGCCATTCAGAAACAAACTGAAAAGCACTAAATGAAAGGCACAAACTGAAAAGCACAAAGTGAAAAGCGCTAAATGAAAAGTGCAAATCAACACTCGCCAAACTTTTACTAACACGAAATTAGCAGAAGGAACCCAAAGGGTGGTGCGTAAAATCCGATCCTGTGTGCGAGGTTTAAGGTTTTCTTCTAAGATTGCCCTGTATTTGGCTCCATTCATCTTCCCATCAACTCTGACCAGCTTCCCTGTCCCTGCTGAAGAAAAGCATCTCCACAACATGATGCTGTCACCACCATGTTTCACGGTGGTGATTGTGTGTTCAGCGTGATGTGCAGTGTTAGTTTTCTGTCACACATAGTGTTTTGCTTTTAGGCCAAAAAGTTCAATATTGGTATCATCTGACCAGAGCACCTTCTTCCACATATTTGCTGTGTTCCCCACATGACTTCTCACAAACTGCAAATGGGACTTCTTATACCTTTCTTACAACAATGGCTTTCTTCTTGCCAGATTTATAGAGTGCATGGCTAATAGTTGTTCTATGGACAGATTCTCTGACCTGAGCTGTGGATCTCTGCAGCTCCTCCAGAGTTACCATGGGCCTCTTGGCTGCTTCTCTGATTAATGCTCTTCTTGCCCGGCCTCTCAGTTTAGGTGAACAGCCAAGTCTTGGTAGGTTTGCCGTTGTGCCATACTCTTTCCATTTTCGGATGATTGGATGATGATTTTGATGATGGATTGAACAGTGCTCTGTGAGATGTTTTGTGGGATATTTTTTTATGCCCTAACCCTCCTTTGTACTTCACAACTTTATCCCTGACCTGTCTGGTGTGACCCTTGGCCTTCATGATGCTGTTTGTTAACTAACGTTCTCTAACAAACCTCTGAGGGCTTCACATAACAGCTGTATTTTTACTGAGATTAAATTACACACAGGTGGACAAATTAGGTTTACTAATTAGGTGACTTCTGAAGTCAATTGGCTCCACTAGATTTTAGTTAGGCCCCTTTCACACTGGGTGTTACAGTGCTAAAAATAGCACCTGTATAGCGCCTGAAAAAATCTGGCCCCTTTCACTCCAGTGTGAAAGCTGGAGAGCTTTCACACTGGAGCGGTTTGGAGCAGTGAAAGAGCGGTGTATTCACTGCTCCTACCCATTGAAATCGATGGGGCAGCGCAGCTATACCACTGGCAAAGCGCCGCTGCAGCGGTGCTTTGCGGGTGGTTTTAACCCTTTTTCGGCCGCTAGCGGGGGTTAAAACCGCCCCACTAGCGGCCGCATCCTGTCGCTAAAATGACGGTAAATCGGCGCTAAAAATAGTGATGCTTTACTGCTGACGCCACTCCCGCCCCAGTGTGAAAGGGGCCTTAGGGGTATTAGAGTAAACGGGGCTGAATACAAATACACGCCACACTTTTCAGATATTTATTCGTAAAAAAATGTGAAACCCATTTATCATTTTCCTTCCACTTCAAAATTATGTGCCACTTTGTATTGGTCTATCACATGAAATCTCAATAAAATACTTTTACGTTTTTGGTTGTAACGTGACAAAATGTTGGAAAATTTCAAGGGGTGTGAATGCTCTTTCAAGGCACTGTATATACCGCTGCATAAGCATGTCCCAGCATTCTGCCTTATGCTAATGATTGCACTTCAAGGAAGTCTTACTTGTTAAGCTGATGTCTATTCAGTGGCAGTATTTTCTTTGTATCTTCCATTTTTTGGTGACAACTGCATTGCCCATTTTGCTTATGGGGGTCACACAGGAACAGGAAGTAAGGGAAAAAACTTTCTGATGAAAAAAACAGACAAAAATAAACACTGAACAGAGTATTTTTACAGTTCCCCACTCTGAATGGTTGGAGATAGACTTTAAAGAGGAAGTAAAGCCTCTTAAAAAAAAAAAAAAAACACCCTGCAAGACAAATGCTTAATGAGTTAGTATGCATAGCTCATTATGAATTACTTACCTGAGATCGAAGCCCCCGCATCGGCCCTCATTTGCCTCCTCTGACGCTGCCATCTATCCCGGAGTGACTTCCGGGTATCGTGGCTCCAGCGCTGTGACTGGCCCGGAGCCGCGATGATGTCACTCCCGCGCATGCTCGCTGGTGCCGCCACTAACGGCATGATTTCCGTTAAAAGCGGCACTCTCAGTGCGCCTGCGCTCGATGTGTATGGCGCATGCACGGTAGACATCGGTGCCGCTACTTCTGCAAATATCTCCTAAACCTTTTAGGTTTGGGAGATATTTCTTGCACCTACAGGTAAGCCTTAACTTAGGCTTACCTGTTGGTTAAAGTGGTTGTAATGGGTTTACCAAAGGGCAACCTATCTGAGGACACACCACTCTATAGATGTAAGGTGGATACTCTTACCGGAAATGTTGGACCCGTATGCCCTACGATAATGGGTCTAAAGTGGTTGTAATCCCAGAGGATTGTATTCCAACTTTTGATGAGATAGATCCCGGTATGTAATCCTCATATGGACGTCCTCGCCCCTCAGATACTACTGCAGACAAACAGATTGTTGTCGTTGGTTACTTTGTCGCCTTGGTCCATGGTTTACATGAGGAGATTGGCCACTCTTGTTTAATATAATAAGAGGACTCCTTTACAGATAGATGAACTGATAATAAGTTTATTTTTCAGGATTCATGTTATGTAATCCCATTGTTATTATATCACATATTCACAGTTGTATTTATACTACATTGAGTATTGCATACTGCACACAATGTTGTTTACACTTATCTCACAATAAGTGTGAGACTTTTCTTCTTTTAGCACGGGTTGTTTATATTTACCTAAAAAATAGTTTTTAGGTTTTTGTGTTTACTTTTTTAGCGCTATATACAAAATGTGCACAGAACGCCCCCCAGAAACATCATTTCCAGCTTGTGTGATTGGCTCACTGATTTTCCCAGAAGTCTACACTAAGACACAAGTCAGATTTCAGGCATTCCCTGCAACAAAAATTTAATTTTTGGTGAGATACTCCCAATAGAAACATGTATAAAGGGATGCAGGCGCAGCAGCTTTCCTCATTAAAGCCCCGCAGGTGCAGCAACTGATTGATAATTATGAAACCACTCCCATTAGACTCACTCAGCACATGGGCACAGATAAACAGTGATTTCTTCAGAATAACAAAAGGTAGGAATCTGCAACAAAGTTTTTTAACTACTTCAATACCTGGCAATTATCCCCCTTCCTGCCCAAGCCAATTTTCAGCTTTCAGCGCTGTCGCTATTTAAATGACAATTGCACGGTCATGCTACACTGTACCCAAACAACATTTTTAGCATTTTGTTACCACAAAAAGAGCTTTCTTTTGGTGGTATTTGATCACCTCTGCGGTTTTTATTTTTTTACTAAGCAAATACAAAATTTACCAAAAATTTTGAAAAAAAAGTTTTTCTTTTGTTTCTGATATACATTTTTGTAAATAAGTATGTTTTCTCCTTCACTGATGGGCACTGATAAGGTGGCACTGATGGGCACTGATAAGACAGCAGCGATGAGGTGGCATTGATGGGCACTGATGATGAGCACTGATAGGAGGCACTGATGGTTGGCACTGATATGCAGCACTGATGGGCATTGATAGGCGGTACCGATGGGCACTCATGGGTGGCACTGGTGGGCACTGATGGGTACTGATAAGTGACAATGATGGGCACTGAAAGGCTGCACTGATGGGTACTTATGGGTGGCACTGATAGGTGGCACTGCTGGGCACTGATAGGCGGCACTGATGGTCATTGATATGTGGCACACTGAAGGGCACTGATACATGGCACTGATAGATGGCACTGAGAGGCATCACTGATGGCACTGGCAGGCATAGCTGATGGGCACTGATTGCCATCTGCCTGGGCACTGATTGCCATCTCCCTGATGGTCCAAGATGGCATACTTTTTGGGGTACATTTGTGGTCATCCCTGGTGGTCCTGCAGGGGGGGGGGGCTGCGCTAATAAACAATCAACACTGATCCTTCTGTCAGGAGAGCCGCCGATTGGCTCTCCTCTACTCACGCAGGTGAGGAAAAGCTGATCAACGGCTCTTCCTCTTTACATCATGATCAGCCGTGATTGGACCCTCCGCCGGGGGGTCTTTACCGAGATCGGTGTAGCGGTGTGTCAGACTGACACACTGCACCACCGTTCGCTGCAATGGGTGCCCCCACAGGCACGTGCCGCCACTTATCCTGCTGGACATCATATGATGCCCAGTCAGGATAAATGAACTACCGCATGGCCGTCATTCTGCTATATGACGGCCGGGCGGGAAGTGCTTAAGATCCTTGCAATGTACATAGATCACTCAGAGGGGAATGTTTTTTTCTCAACAAAAATGGAGTTACGCTTTAAGGGAAATCTCCTTGGGAGGACATAGACAAAAAAAAAAACCTGACAAGAGTCTTAACCAAGAAACATTCTAAAAAGTTTTGGCTTTACATACACTTTAAATTGATACTAAAGTTTTTTTATTTAAAAATAACAAACCTGTTATACTTATCTGCTCTGTGTAGTGGTTTTGCACAGAGCAGCCTGGATCCTCCTCTTCTTAGGTCCCTCATGGACTCTCCTGGCCCCTCCCTCCTGCTGAGTGCCCCCACAGCAAACAGCTTGTTTTGGGGGCTGTATGTTCATTTAGACACAGAACCGTGGTTCAGCCTCGCCCCCTCTCTCTCTCCTCATTGGCTCACTGACTTTGATTCACTGAATGAGGAGGCAGCCGAGACTCTCGTACAACATCGCTGAATCAAGATGTGGCTCGGGTAAGTATTAGGAGGGATGAGGGCGAATGCTGCACTCAGAAGGTTTTTTTTATCTTAATGAATATTACAACCGTTTTAATTCTTCTAATTGCACTATACAGCCAAATAATGCTGAAATATTATACTAGTTGTGATTTCAGTATGCTGAATAATTAGATACATACATCTGTGTTCTGATTGCTGGGGACCTCTTTCAGGGAATTATACTTTTTTTAATCTAAAGTCAACCCAGTTATTGCATTCTACCTAGTATTACTCTCCCCTCTGTTACATATTCATATTTCCTTCATCTTGTTAAAATGTTCTGCTTCAAAAATCCTGTCTCTCATCAAGTGAACATGAGATTTTCCAGTGTTTTGGGACTAGAGGGTATAGGGCTGGGCCTGGGCTTTAACCAGCTTGTCACTTTTGTAGACTTTTTTTTATACCACTGTGAACTTAAATGTATAGATTTACAACCAAAAACAATGCCAATAATTTTTTATGCACTGTGCGCTTTGTTGTTTCCATACTGAGTTCCCAAATGTCAAAAGACTACAATCTTTATTATGTTTTCCATAGGTTTCCTTGCATTACTGTGTTGCTGATCTGAAGGTCGTAAAACTGTTAGAATGTTGATTCAATCACTTTTTTGTTGAAAAACGTTTGTCCTTCACCCAAAACCAGGCTAACCCAACTATTAATGAGTTTAATTCTAAATTGCTTTCAAAGCTTTTGCTGAAAACCCAAGAGACTACAGGGTTAAACATCAGCTGATTCAACTGGGAGGAATCAGCGCACATATGATTTCTTCACAGGACAAAATACCAAAATACAGCCAGCACGCCAATAAAAACACATTGTGATGCTTCAAATACCACTTGGATTAGTGCACAGATTGGCAAGGGAAATGCATTTCCCTTCAAACCCCAGTTTTATGTTTTTTTTTAAGCTTTTAAGGAAATCTTTGTAAAATGCAAGTGTCTCGGTAAAAATATGCATTCAAGGAATGGACATTTGACTTTTTGAGAAATAGGTTTACCATTTTCTTGCAAATGTTACTGAAATATTGGAAATAACCTCTTCTGCCATTTAGATTGTGATAAAATAACCACATTTTTATATTATTTATTTCCATTTTGGGTTTATTTATTGAGTAAGAAAATTTACATTTCTTTTGCTCATGGTAGATGTCTATATCACTTCATAAAATGGATCTACAAGTACCCTAAAATCAGAATTATAATTTTTTTTTATAAAGTTACAAAAAAGTTTTTCTTTTTTTATTCTTGCTTCCATGATTGGACGTTTCTCTTTTTGTAAACACCCCAACATTGGGGAAACACGCCTCCCATTTTATGATGCTGCTAATCTGAGACTGAATTATTCTCCTTTGTGACACACAATTGTACTACAAGACCAGGGGTCTTCAAACTTTCTAACTTAAGGGCCAATTTACTGTACTTCAGACTCTAGGGGGGCTGGACTGTGCCCAGTGGGAGTAAACAAGGCTCGATCTTTGGTATTAGAAGGAGAAATAGGTATTGATAGGAGGAATAGTGCCCTATTTTTGTTGTCAGTGGCAGGAATTATGCCCCATTGTTGGTGTTAGTGGCAGGAATTATGCCTCATTGTTGGTGTCAGTGGCAGGAATTAGGCCAAATTGTTGAGGTCAGTGGCAGGGATAGTGCTCCATTGTTGGTGTCAGTGGAAGGAATAGTGCCACATTGTTGGTGTTAGTGGCAGGAATTATGCCTCAAGGGCCGACTAAAGACAAGCAAAAGGCCACATCTGGCCCCAGGGCTGCAGTTTGGAGACCACTGTATGGAAACATCATCAAGTGCCCTTCTTGTCATTGTTAAAGTTTAACTCCAGGATTACCGTCCCTTTAGCAAGTTTGTTTGGGCCAACTTGGCCCAAACAAACTCGTTAAAGGTACGGTAAACCCGGAGTTAGACTTTTATAACTTAAAGTGTAAGTTCACTGTTACAGAAAATCTCTAAGGTGAACTTACACTGGACTCCCTTCCTATCCCCCCGTCTGACTGTACCTGAGGCCGGCTATTATCCACTAGGAGACATCGGTTCGCCACTTTACCGGTCAGGGGATTTGAAAACCTTACGGTTTCTGTCTTCTCCCCCACTGACAGGACAGGCTAGGCCAATTAGAATGTCTCCTATACCTTTACGAGGTACGTTCAAGAGATTTCAAATCCCCAGACTGGTGAAGCAGCAGCCCGATGTCTCTTAGCAGGTGATCACTGGCCTCAGGTACATCCGGACCAGAGGAAGGGGCGGGAGGGGTGTCCAGTGTAAGTTCACCTTACAGATTTTCTGTAAAGGCGAACTTACCCTTTAACTAAATGCAGCAGCAACTATAGGTTTCACATTGTTAATGCTCTTTTTGTTGCTGATATTTGCAACAGTATGCATTATTTCCTGAAGCTAGGATGTTGATCTTTTTACATTATAAATCAGAAAATCTTTTTTTCCAATATCTCTATAATGTCATCAGGGCCATTATACTATGTCTTAATATTGTATATTATTGATTGCTATTTGCATTATTTTGCTTATAGTCAAATTGCCAGTAGTTAACAAAAACAGCCACACATATTATTATCATTTTAAATCTTGGGCTTGAGTTGGATCTACAGGACAGCCAAAGCTATGACCTGGTGAGAGGAAGTTCCAGCTTTCCGTTTTAACAAACTGGAGTGTGCGATAGCTAATGGAATTAGAATTCTGATTCCTCAACCCTGTAATGTCACAGATGATGATACTACTGTGAGTCCAGAAATCAAATCTCAATAGTCCATAGCAGTAGTGAAGCTCTAAAGCAATCCTTGTTCTGCCCGCACTGGTTCCTTGTGCTGGCCCCTACTTCACTACTGTATTCTATGGTGATGTGGGAGATGGAAAGGAACCGGCGAGCGTAGAGAGGGAACGGAAGATTGAGACTTCCCGGAACCGTCGGCTTCAGAAGAAACTTTACCCTGGGATTTCTCTTCTTTGGTGCAATGTTTGGCCGCATGGGTGACACCTTTCAATTGCTTCTTTACATGTACTTATTTTTTCAAGCTACTTTGTTTAAATGACAGTGGTGCTTTAAAGCGAAAACGTGTATTTTGTAAAATAGCTAGAACTTTTATAAGCTGAACTTCTGGCAGGTATAAACACTACTGAATGCAGTTAGAGTATGTATTCATTAACAAAAAAAATGAAATGTATCCTTAAATGCAACTAGTATAAGTACTTTATTCTATCTTCATATGGGCCTACTAGACTAGAGGAGACTTAAGTCTCTGAGCCGGTCAGGTTCTCACAATTATATGTGATGAGTAGGAACATGTTGACAGGAGGAGAGAGATAAAAGCAATGGCCACATTAGTCTGCTACTGCTCCTTTATTGGCTGAGGGCAGATTAGTGATCAATCTGTATTGGTGGACTGGAGTAGAGAAAAGTGAAGCCACAATCCTGGCCATGCTGTCTGGCAGAGCTGTGTAAATCGCAGGGCTGGTTAGAAAAGATACAGATCCTCTAGCAAATGAAATAACACATATTTCAATTATTTCTTTAACTTTTTATCTAGAGTTCAGCTTTAAACTGCACCTGTATGATTTTAAGGAGCTTTAAAGCAAGCCACCACTGTGCAGCTGCACATAGGGTTATGCCCCATACACAAAGTCGGAAATTACAACAGAAAAAGTCTGATCGGATTATGTTGTCGGAAAATCTGATCGTGTGTGGGCTATCAGACTTTCCGACGGAAAAAGTTTGAGAGCTGGATCTAAAATTTTCCAACAACAAAATCCAATCAAACTTTTTCCGATCGTGTGTAGAGAATTTCGACACACTAAGACCCCTTTCACACCAGGGCGTATTGCAGGCGCTATAGCGTTAGAAATAGCGCCTGCAAAACGCCCTAAAGAAGCTGCACCATTGTGTGTAGTGTGAAAGCCCCGAGGGCTTTCACACTACAGCGGTGCGCTGGCAGGACGTCAGAAAAAAGTCCTACCAGCAGCTTCTTTGGAGCGGTGAAGGAGCGGTGTGTTTACCGCTCCTCCACCGCTGCTGCCCATTGAAATCAATGGGGCAGCGCTGTAATGCCGCCGGAAAAACGCCGCTATTGCGGCTTATTGCCGGCGGTTTTAACCCTTTTGCGGCCGCTAGCGGGGGTAAAAGCGCCCCGCTAGCGGCCGAAATGCACCGCAAATCCGGCGGTAAAACACCGCTAAAAATAGCGGCGTTTTACCGCCGACGCAAGGTGCGGTGTGGTGTGAAAGGGGTCAAAGTGCCACGCATGCTAAAAAAAAAATTGGAGATGTAAGCTATTGGCTACTGGCCTCTACGTAGTCCCATCATACATTTTGTACGTCACCTCGTTCCAAACGATCGGATTTTCCGACAACTTTGTGTGACCGTGTGTATGCAACACAAGTTTCAGCCATAATCCGTCTGAAAAAATCTGATGGATTTTGTGGTCAGAATGTCCGACCGCGTTTTATGGGGCATAAGAAATCCATTCCCACAGAGCACAACAAAGACTCTAAAGTTGGACTCATTCAGTTTTCAACAGCTTAGAAACAAATGCAGTGCTTATATAAGGACCCGTTGACACGAGTGGTATCTGTTCAGATGGATCCCCAGCTGAGACAGGTGAAAATTATATATAGATGTCACATATTTAACATCCATGTCCATTCAGATTTTTCCTCCATGGTAGAAATGGACCCATGTAATCCTCATGGGTAGGGGGGTGTAAGCAGACTTTTGTCTGCCTATTTCTGCCCAGCTTCAATCTGATTAGCAGAGTTGAACACAAACTTTTTTTACTCGGTCCAATAAACCTAAACAGACCTGGAAGTGAGTGAATATACGTGGATGTGAATTTGTATAAATCTCCCCACCCATAGGGATATATCGCTGTCCGTTTTGATCCATGTAATCATGAGTCAGAAAAGGAACATAAGGACGGTCTTGTGAAAGAGTCCTTAAATTGCTGGCAGGCCACCAAGGCTCTGAAATAGAAGGTAACAGTAAATGGGCTTGGATTTCAGTGGCTATGAATTCTAAAGATGAACTTCTCCACAAAGCATATAACTACAGAGGTAAATGAAGGCTTGTTCAGAATATGTAAATATTTTAGTGTTTATAATTTGGGCACAAGTTCAATTTAAGTTACTATAATACATATATTACACCTTCATATATAAAATACTTTGTATCATAGACTCTAATGCCACGTACACATGACCAGACTTTTCGATGGAATAGGTCCGACGGTCTTCCCAACGGACTTTTGGCGGAGTTCCGACGGACTTTCCGAACGGACTTGGTCACACACAAGCACACCAAAGTCAGACGGATTCGAACGTGATGACGTACAACTGGACTAGAATAAGGAAGTTCATATCCAGTAGCCAATAGCTGCCCTAGCGGTTTTTGTTGGTCGGACTATCATACAGACTAACTGATTTTTCCACCGGACTCGAGTCCATCGGAAAGATTTGATTGTTTTATTTCTAGGTCCATATGACTTTTGGGAAAAAAAGTCCGCTGGATCCCATACACGATCGTAATATCCAACGGATTCATTCTGTCGGACCCAGTCCGTCGAAAAGTCCGGTCATGTGTACGCGACATAACAGACTGGAGGATTGGGCTTATAGCCATAAATGTAATTTACACACTACAGTCTCCTATACTTCATGTAGATAAATGTATATTGGGTATCACGCTCCCATGTACCATTAAAATAGAATCTTGTTTAAAAAACTTTTCTCATCGCATTTTGCCAGTAATTAATGAAGCAAATTTGTGTCGTAATATAGCATATTTACATAAAAACAGCAATTATTGCTCAGAGTTTTTCAGTAAGTGTCTGCTTTGTGTCATGGCAAGCAATTTAGCCGAAACCATACATTTCATGAAATAGCTGTGAACAATAAATCATTAATTTTGTGCTGTTCGGGCCAGTCTGGTTCTCGTCAGCTGGTGACTGCCTAGGAAGGATTTCTGAGTTCTCTCACGAGATGACTGGCTGCACCATGCACAATACAAGCAGTTCTGGGCACTGAGAGGAAGGATTTGCTGCCTAAATAAACACTAACCACGACAATTAGGAATAATTAGACCACTTAATAATTTCCAACTAAATACATATACACGTACGCCGCATCCGTGCCTTTTCTGGATTATAAAGCACTCATCGGTTGGATTTACATGTGATTATATGATAATTATAATTGAAGTATACTTGTAACAATAGACAGAAGAAAACTGGTTTATGGGGTAGAAATGTGCTGGATCAAAATCTACAGCTGATTTTTTTTTGGTTTTATTTATATCAAGTTAAATGGAATTTCTAGAGTACCACCACCTTTAACCACTTCAGCCCCAGAAGGATTTGCCCCCTTAATGACCAGGCCATTTTTTGTGATACGGCACTGCGCCGCTTTAACTGACAACTGGGCGGTCGTGCAACGTTCTACCCAAATAAAATTGATGTCCTTTTTTTCCCACAAATAGAGATTTATTTTCATCATTTTCATCATTTATTTGATCACCTCTGCTTTTTTTATTTTTTGGACTATAAACAAAAAAAGAACGTAAATTTTGGGAAAAAAATATATATTTCTTACTTTTTGCTATAATAAATATCCCCTCAAAAAATTAAAAAAACTAATTTCTTCATCAGTTTAGACCAATATGTATTCTTCTACAGTTTAAAAAAAAAATTGCAATAAGCGTATATTGATAGGTTTGCGCAAAAGTTATAGCATCTACAAAATAGGGGATAGATTTATGGCATTTTAATTCTTTTTTTTTACTAGTAATGGTGGCTATTTGTGATTTTTAGCTAGACTGCTACATTGTGTTGGACAGATCGCACACGTTTGACACATTTTTGGGATCATTGACATTTATACAGCGATCGGTGCTAAAAGAAATGCACTGATTACTGTGTAAATGTCACTGGCAGGGAAGGGGTTAACACTAGGAGGCGATCAAGGGGTTAAATGTGTTCCCTGGGAGGTGTTTCTAATCGTGGGGGGGATGGAACTGACTGAAGGAGGAGAGAGATCGCTGTTCCTGATCACTAGGAACAGCAGATCTGTCTCTCCTCCCCTGTCAAAATGGGAATCTGTCTGTTTAATAATCCCATCCTCTCACCACTGCCACTGATTCCATCAACCCCGCAGCATTGCCACTGATCACCCCCCCCCCCCCCCAGCATTGCCACTGATCCCCGGAGTCGTAGGATCCCTAGGAGTTTTCTGTTTATTGATGGGCCCCCCTCACCTCCCCAGTCCATGGTGTGCAGGCAGTGAAGAGATGATAAACAGAAAAGTCAGTGCTACTACCCATACACACATAGATAGCAGAGCTCCCAGGTGCTCAATCCACAGTCGCTGGCTGAGTAAAGTAATGTAGAAAAATGATCAGCACTCCAGGTTTAGCTCTTTAAAAAATCTTCGTTTTTATTGACAAGCCACAGTGAACAAACGCAGATAAGAGTTGACGTATTTCAGCCTGTAAGGCCTTAATCATAACCCAGTGAGGAGATGATGTGCTGTAACCTTTAGCAAACAATCAGTAAGGAGTAATAATGTGCAGTAACCTCTAGCAACCAATTAATGAGTGGTATGGATGTCCAGTAATCTCTAGCAACCAATCAGTGAGAAGTATTGATGTACAGTAATCTCTAGCAACCAATCAACAAGTAGAAGGCATGTGCTGTAACCTCTAGCAAATAATCATTGAGCCAAAATGTGTGCTGTAACCTCTAGCAGCCATTCTGTGAGCGGTAATGATACACTGTAACCTCTGGAAACTAATCGCGATCACAGCCTGATCTGATTCAGGAAACTGATTTTGAGAGCAAGATTGCATTGAAGAAGGGGGGGTGCAAGATAATGTTAGCCCAGGGTCCAATCAATATTAAAGATGGTCCTGATGGTCAGCAGTGGACCGATGAACTGATCCTCTGGTGAATTGTATGGATTTCACTTTTGTGAGATCTATCGTTTTTCCTGCCTGAGCAGCACCAAAAATGCAGCTTCCAATTGAATTGACTGAAAATCACAGTAGAATCACAGAAAAAAAAAAAGGAAAACACAATTTGCATTGTAGGTGTATTTTTGAGTCGCATGTCCATTTTTCACAGGTGTGGGCAACCCAGAAAACGCATTAGAAACACATCTGAAACACAGCAAAATTGTGGTAAAAAACGCTATAGAGCTGTATGAAAGGGCCCTAAAGCTTTGTACACATGGCCTGATAAACGGCCCCTGTGTACAGTTGTCTGTTCTGCAGAAGCCGGTTTCACAACCAGTTTCTATCGAACAGACATGGTGGAAAACCGTCATTCAAGCAGTACTAGCAGCCAATGGCTGATCAGTATGTTCTGGTGGGGGGACATCTGTCAGAAAGCAATAGCACAGCGGGGAAGATCGCTGCACTAGCAGTACTTTTTAGCCCGCTGGGTTGAACGAAAAAAAAAACATCTAGTGTGTACCGGACTTTATCCTTGTGATTAATGGCAAAGGTGTCTTCAGAAACAATATTATTTTCATTCTTGTTTATATTCTTTATTGTTGTATTTTTTACTAGACGTTTTAGGTTTATATCGTATGTACACTTTGAATAATTTTTTTTTAAATACCAGCTCATGCAAATCATGAATACCATCAAAATCAAATGTATTTTTGTTACAGACATCCAGAATTACCCGATCTGACAACGACAAAGACATTGGCTGGGATGCCTGGGGCACCTGGAGTGATTGTTCTCGTACCTGTGGGGGAGGCGCATCCTACTCTTTGCGGAGATGTCTTAATGGCCGGTAAGGTTTTTTTGTTTTTGTTTTAATTACACATATGCATTCATGTAGTAAGTGGTTAACAGAAGACAGCCCATCATGGTTACCAAAAAAATGCATCTTTATAAAAATGAGTTGCACCTCATTGAAACATTGATATATTAAGGTTTATGATTCTTCACTTTACAAATAAAATGTATGTCCTTTTTTTTTCCAACAAATAGAGCTTTCTTTTGGTGGTATTTAATCACCTCTGTGTTTTTAAATTTTTGAGCTATAAAAAAAAAGCTAGTACCCACAGATTGGTTGGTGCCGCAGCCAATCGTAGCACAGCTGGGGCACATACAAGGTACGTGATCCAAGGTAGAGTGGATCTTGTGCTGGGGCACATACAAGGTAGAGTGGCCGCCCTGCCACAGTATATCTACGGTGGGCAGTCCGCAAGCGGTTAAAGTAACATCCACATGAATGGCACGACCCAAAGTTTCCCAGCAGAACATAGCCCAAAGCATCACGCTGCCTCTGCCAGATTGCCTTCTTCCCATACTGCATCCTGATGCCATCTCTTCCCCAGGTAAGTGGTGCGCACACCTGAAGGAACACAAGGGGGCGCCAGCTTGGTGCAGTATCATTAGTAATAAAAAAGAACCAATACAATACACACTAACAGAAAACAAGGTAAACCCGCATGTACTTAGCCATGTGTAGGGAGACAATCGCTCCCGAGGAGCCACAACAGACTGCCAACAGTGCGCTATCTCTGGATGGGAAGGCGAATCCACCAGTCCTGGAAGTTGCAAGTACCACCCTGGAGTGCAGAAGTGGATATTATGTCATACTGTGGGTAGGGAGTTGCTATGGTAACTTGTTTCAGAGCTTCTATTGGCTTCTTTCTCAAAGCAATCAATTATTTCTTTTTTATTATTAGGGCACCCTGCTGCCTAATATATCACACCAATTTTCAGATGTCATTGAAACGTGATAATCAATATGTTTCACTTAACCTGTCAGTGGTCATAAAGTTATGGTTGATCGGTGTATATTATATATACATATTGTGACAGTAAAGTTCCCTGTCCTAGTAATTGTCACCGGTGGCGTAACTAGAACCTTCAGGGCCCCGATGCAAGAAACCATGAAGGGCCCCCCTGAACCCCAGCCAGGGCCCTTCCCTTCGAGTCCGGCGGTGGAACTCCAGGGTGTGGTCACAGGTTTGACCTTTGGGAGCCCTGTAGTTCCACCACTGGTATCAGTAGTTTTTTTTTAATTTATTTTTTAAAATTTTTAGGTGCCCCATTGGGGGACTGTCCCTAGGCAGGATGGGGTCCCCGTCTCCAGAAGAGATGAGGTCCTTTTCTCCAGGGCAGATGAAGTTACTGCCCCAAGGTGAGAAGGGGTCCCTGTCCCCAGGGGAGGTGGGGGTCCCTGTCCCCACGTGAGAAGGGGTCCCTGTCCCCAGGGAGAGATGGAGGGGGTATGTAATGGTGTGTGGGGGATGGGGTCCTCTCACTCACCATGACCAAGCTGTAGGCCACGCACTCATCCATGTTGGCCTGGGCTCCATCCAGTGTGCTGGACGGGCAATCAGCATATCTCCCAGAAAGACCTTTCATCATCTGTGTATGAGGGGGGAGGAGGGGGGCTGGCAGACAAGCCTGCTGTGTCCTCCGGGGAGCCGGCTCTCATAGGGCTGCACTGCATCTGTGTGATTAAAGTTTGTTTACCTGGGAGAAGTATGCAGTGCAGTGTGGGCCGGACTCAGGGGGGGGGTGGGACTCTGGCTGGGGAGAACAGACATCGGACTGAGCGGCAATGCATGGAGCAGGAGAGGGGTACTCTGAGGAGCCGGCCGAGGACACAGGTCATGCGGGGAATGCACAACTAAAGAGCATCCAGTGCGATAGTCGAGCATGGAGCTCTGCTAGTCACCCTCCACCTCCAGCCACCCGTGTGCATGGTGCACTGGTACCCCTAGCTGCCTATGCTGCTGCCGGCCATATGTAGAGGGGGCTGCATGGGCCCCCTGAATCACAGGGCCCAGTTGCGACTGCTGCACCCCCTATAGTTACGCCCCTGATTGTTGCCCAGGGTCCTTAAATAGGCAGGTTGAGGGGCTCCGGGGGTATTTAACCACTTGCCGCCCGCCCTATTACAAATTGACGGCGGCAAAGTGGTTTCATAATCCTGACCGGACGTCATATGACGTCCTCAGGATTATGAGCCGCTGCGCGCCCCCGGGGGCGCGCATTGCGGCGATCGTTGATGCGGGGTGTCAGTCTGACACCCGGCAACTACGATCTCGGTAAAGAGTCTCCGACGGAGACTCTTTACCACGTGATCAGCCGTGTCCAATCACGGCTGATCACAGTGTAAATGGGAAGAGCCGGTGATCGGCTTTTCCTCACTCGCGTCTGTCAGACGCGAGTAGAGGAGAGCCGATCGGCTGCTCCTCTGACAGGGGGGGTCTGTGCTGATCGATTATCAGCACAGCCCCCCCGAGGATGCCCACACTGGACCACCAGGGACGCCACCAGACCACCAGGGAAAAGGTAATCCTCCCTAGACCACCAGGGATGCCAGTCAGCACAATGGATGCCAATCAGTGCCCATAATGGATGCCAATCAGTGCCCACAATGGGCATCACTGATTGGCATGCATTATTGTTTGGCACTGATTGGCATCCATTAGTACAGTATAACACCAATGCCGCCTATGAGTGCCCACCTGTGCCACCTATGAGTGCCCACCTGTGCCACCTATCAGTGCCCACCCATGCCCATCTGTGCCGCCTATCCATGCCCATCTGTGCCGCCTATCCATGCCCATCTCTGCCGCCCATCCATGCCAATCCGTGCCAGCTATCAGTGCCAATTTGTGCCACCTATCAGTGTCCATCCATGTCGCCCATCCGTGTCGCCCATCCGTGTCGCCTATCAGTGCCGCCCATCAGTGCTGCCTATCAGTGTCCATCAATGCCAAAGTTTTGAAACTGAAACAAAAAAAAAACATTTTTTTTTTAAAAAATTTTCGGTATTTTTTTATTTGTAGCGCAAAAAATAAAAACCGTAGAGGTGATCAAATACCACCAAAAGAAAGCTCTATTTGTGGGAAAAAAATGATAAAAATTTCATTTGAGTACAGTGTAGCATGACCGCGCAATTGTCATTCAAAGTGCGACAGCGCTGAAAGCTCAAAATTGGTCTGGGCAGGAAGGTGTTTAAGTGCCCTGTATTGAAGTGGTTAATGTGGAGGAATCTGTTTTATCAGTTTCCTCCAAAGTTTGTAAAATCCAGTTGGGGACCTGGAGCCCGGAGATTCCATAGCGTTATGGGTGGGATGGAATCTCCAATCCTGGGACCGGGTTTTTGGAACAGCCAGGAGTCTGGCTGGTTGATTGAGAAGCTGGGTCCTGGGCTTATAGCAGAGTTAGGATTATGGTTCTGGGCGCCACCCAGAGAGACAGGAGGTCTCCAGGAGTCCAGATGTGCACTAGTGAAAGCCAGAGACCCAAGTCTGAGGATCAGAGCAGTGTGGGGCTGCTTTCTAGATAGACGCTGTGTGTGTTGAAGCTGTGTGCATCTAAGGAGACAGATGAGAGCCTGAAGTGGAAGGCCTGAGCAGCAAGGAAGCTGAAAAGAGGTACAGTAGTTGCACGGGAACCCTGTGTAGCCAAGAGGGCTGAAGAGTAAAGCCTAAGTGGCAGTACTGTTGAGGAGAGCCAGGTGGATTGGAATTTTTCATTTGTCATTGTTTTTGGTAGAAGAATCCCTGTGTGGGCATCCAAGTGCATGTATGAACTTTATTTTGTTCCTTTTAATAAAAGTGGGCTACCATGCCCTTAAACACGTTCCTGTTCGTTGTGAACTTACTGAAAAAGCACCTACCACTGAGTTAAACATCCCCCCAATGTCACAATATATATATTAGAAGGCCAGTATGGTGGTCTGAATTTATGGGAGGAGCCCGGGGGAGGGGGGTATTTAAGCAGCTCACTCACCTGTGTTCCTTGCACAATACTGTACATCACTAGGCCGACTCTCCCCAGCTCACTCCATGTTCGTGAGCCTGTGCTTTCGATTACAAGTGTGTTGCGGCTTCTCAGTTTGTGGTCTTCTTCAGCGGTTCCCACTTGCTATTGCAGGTAGGATTCAAACCTTTTTTCGTTTCATACACCGTGTTGCAGTTTATTATGTTTCCTATCCGGCATCCCTTTCATAATTAGCTGCCTCCGAGTTGTTGTCGGTTGTGTCCCAACATCATTCGGTACAGGCGTAGTAGATTCGTAGGTTCCCTTTGCCTTGTTTGTCATCCCATCCACAAACATATGATTTATTCATAGATCCAAGTCTCCGAGCAGCTGTCGGTTGTTGTCTGATATCGCTCCACATAGGCTTCACTGGTTATAGGATTCACTGTCTAGGGGGTTGCCGCCTCATCCATTGGAGATGTATTTCATATGTATTTCATGTGTATTTCATGTATTTCCTGCCATTAGCATGTATTGATTGCACGGGTTCTGTGGCTGTTTGAGGTGGTAATTAGAGCCACCTGGTGGCTTGTCTGAACTTTGATTAGCCTCGGGGGCTGGATAGTTGGTATGTGTTTGGTTTTGGAGGAGGGGGTGGCACCCTAACACTCTATGACAACCGGATCCGAATCCCGGTCGTGTCAGCGACATAGTGTTTCGTATCCTTGGCACACAAGTCAATTCCAGTTGTCACACACATCACAAGCTTCCTGCACCTCGGCCTCTCTCGTGAGGCTCCTGCAACAAGCAACCAGTCGTTACTTACCATTCATACCACCATATCATTCATATGGTCGCACTTACTCATGCACACACACAATACTCCAGCCTTATAACTCCGACCAAGGGATAGCTGCAGTGCCTGTTAGGCATGCTGAAATTTGCTATGAGGATTGTCCCTCAGGGGTGTTCCTTCATTTTTCTCCTCCTGGTCTTTCTTTCCCACGCACAGGACCACCATTCAAACCATCGGGCTAGACGAGGCAGCTGCAGCAAATCCCATGTTCATCCCAGCAGCTTCAGCCTCCTCAACTCATATAGTAACAGATGCATTAGCCTCAACAGGCTTCACTGTCATTTTTGGCACCCATTGGTTTACAGGTCTATGACTGCAGAAAACCCTCCTGGTCCCCGGGTTCAGCCAGATGTCCTCATTGTTCGAGCTTTACCCTATTGCCGTGACAGCTCAGGTCTGGGGAGACACCTGGGTGGGGCAGACCATGGTCTTCTCCACTGACAACTTAGCCATGGCTGAGATTGTCAATAAAGGCAGGTCCAAGTTTCTGGCCATCATGTCCTTCCTACTCAGGCTGGTGCAGATATCCCTTCACTACATTTTCAATGTGCACTGTATTTACATACCTGGCAAGTGCAATCTCACAGAAGACGCACTGTCCCGCCTCAATTTTCTTTTGTATTTCTTACAGAGACCCAGAGCTGACCCAACCTCATTTCCTATCCCACCTTGATCGCAGCTAACGATTGGCTAAGAGACCACCTTCAGAACGCTACGCTGCTCATAAACTGGTCACTGTCTCCCAACACGCTGAAGGCCTGCCGCACTGGAACACCTACGGCAAATTCCTAGCCACATGCCTCGGGTCGGGCACAGGTCACATCAAGCACGTCCCGGCCTTTGTGTCTTACTGCCACACTCATCTGAGCCTGTCCCACAACACTGTCAGACTGTACCTAGCTGGCATCCAGCATTTCCTTTCTCTAAATGCCCCTGGGAAACCCTCATTGTTCACGACCCATGCGGTCAAAGCCTTGCTGAATGGCATCCAGAAACATCAGCCCGTAGCCAGTAGAAAAAGCTTGCCCATATCAAGTTCCACCTTTCGGGACATGTCAACCATCCTGTCATGGTTCCCTTTTGGGTTGCTCCCCAGCGGGGTCATCCAAGCGGCCATCTACCTGGCCTTCTACGGGTTCCTACGGCCCAGTGAGTTCACTTACAGTGGTCACGGTTGCCAGGTGCTACGCAAGTGCTATCTGGCCTGCCTTCAAGACCATTTTGTCTTACATCTGGCAGTGTCCAAATCTCATCAATCCAGCACCAGGGTCGACATCAAATTCTTCCAAACTCACAACGAATTGTGTCTAGTAGACGTTCTGGACCAGTTGTTATCACAACTGCCGAGCCAGTCTATCTCCAGCCGATTGTTTCCTTTTCCTTTTAGCTCACAAACAGCTAGCCAGTTCATCGGCATGTTTGCATCCTCCTGGCTAATCTAGGCCTCAACCCTTACCAGTTTTCCAGGCACTCCTTTCGGATCGGCCTCAGCCGCCTCCCAGGACAGGGGGTGCCGGGTCATGTCATCAGAGGATTAGACAGATGTAAATCCACCTGCTTTACCTGGTACGTTTTGAATCCCCAGGTTGAGATGTCGCAAGCCTTCACCAAATTTGCCTAATAAGTGTTATGTATACCAATAGAACAGCTTTCCCTATCCTGGTATTTTTGCCCCCTTTTTTGGTGTATTGACCAGATGACCAGGGCACACCCCAGGTCTATGTTATGTTGCGAGTCTTGTGGCATCTTTATGTGGTTTCACGTCTATCTCGGGTATACATATACATATATACAATTTTTTTACTTTGGTGTGCTCCCTTGTATGTTATCCAGGTTTCCCTGTGCCTCATTCTGCCATGCATTCCTTCCAATCTTTCTGGTGCCTTTATGACTGTACCATATCAAAAGGAGGAATCAATCATCAATACAGAATACAGGATCATATGTTTTTCATTTTATCTGTGTATTTTGAGCTGGACAGACCTGCCCATACTATAGTGCTTCACCACTTATCATATTACTTCATATACTTACTCATCATTATTCTCACACTTCAATACATCGACAGTGCTTCTTCACTGCTGGTAGTGAGGCCATCATTTTTATTACCTGTCATCATCCTCGGTACAACAGCAGTGTACAGCAGCAGTACTGCTGGGAGCATTAAACACTCCTAATCACATCAGCAGTGTGTGTGTCAGTGTTTTACTATAGCAAGTTGCATTTTTTTTTGCTTTTTAACTTTTTAAATTTCTTGAATGGTCTTACTGGCCTTCAGCAAATATGGCTGCAACTAGGTGTTTATTATGTATTTCTAATAAAACATAAATTAAAGCCTTTACTTTTTTATTCAATATTTCATTTAACGTAATTCTCTTCTGAGGCTGCATTCACACTTCAGTGTTTTGAACCGCAGGCAGATTCTGCCTGCAATTTGAAAGCGCCGATGTGTGAATGCGAAATCGCGGGACTCGCATTTGAGATGCCATTCATTTGAATGACTCCTAAAATAGCTGTGTGGGTATGCCACGATTCTCACACAATAAATCTTGCCGCAATCGCGGGAAGCATGTTGCCCAACCCGCATCGTGGGAAGCATGTCGCCCAAAAGTAGCTCCTGAAACTTTTTGGGGAGACATGCTTCCAGTGATGTGGGTTGCCACGATTGCAGCGCGATTTATCACGTGACAATCGTGGCAGACCCGTACCGTGATTTTAGATGTCATTCAAATGCAAGTGTCGTGATTTGTCATTCAGCCTGGGTTCACACTATAACGATGCAGGAAACAACATGATTCCAGTGCCAATTCCCGCATCGCATCTCCCTCGCAGGCACACTGCCCTCTGTGAACCGCTGTGCGTATCAATACAATGCTAACGACACCCCCAGATCGGTTCGCAGATCGTTGTGAGAACTGTGAGTTCAGACAGGAATCAGATCGCACAGGTGTGAACACCCATGCGATCCGATTCCAGTGCAGGAAAAAAAGGTTCCTGCAGCATTTTCGTGCAAATGCAATGCTAGTTCAGCCATAGAAAAAGTATGGCTGAATTCCTATTGCACAGACATCGCATGTGATCTGCACAGAAATGCGCTGGGAATCGCATGCGATGTCTGTGCTTGCAAAAGTATGAACCCAGGCTCACATACTGTATGAGTGCTTTCAAAAAGAAGGCAGAATCACTGCGAAACTGCCTGCGATTCAAAATGCTGAGGTGTGAATGAAGACTAGTGATGTCTAGTTACCCACACTTTGTTTTTTAAACAGTTAGTCCATCCAAAAACTGTTATTTAAATGTTTAGTAATTGTAGAGTAGCCTTTCCTAACCAGGTTTCAGTGGAACTGCTATGCTAGGGGTTCCTTGAGCAATAAGCAATTCCTGGCTCCAAGATAAGTGACCACTGATATCAATGATCTTTTAAGCTGTAAGGGGGAATTCTACCCAGTGACCACCAATCTTCCCACTGACCATCACACTAATGTACCATGAGCTGCAGATAAAGTAAATATTGCCAAGGGGTTCCCTGTGACTGGAAAGTTATTTCATGGTTTCCCCAATGTTAAAAAAGTTGAGAAAGGTTGTGTTAGAGAGGTAAACGGCCTTCTCTCCTAGTGAGATATCTGTACTTGACTTAGCCCTCGTTCACACTGAATGCGATTTTGATATTGTGCGACTTCATCTGAAATTGCACAATTTTAAAACCACATGTCAGCGCGACTTCAGGTGCAACTTTGAAGACATCTGTGCAGCTTCATGCACAGATGTCTATGCAAGTTGCACCCGAAATCGCCAAAAGTAGTGCAGGAGCTACTTTTTCAAATCAATGCAGCACTGCAAAGTCAGCAGTTCATCGATTTGAACATGGCCATTGCTGACAATAGGGTACGATCTGTCATGCGATACGACCTGTGAAATCGCATGACAAGTCGCTATAATGTGAACAAGGGCTTACTGGGTTGATTTTTTTAAGACTAGAGAGTGCAAAATCTGGTGCAGCTGTGTATGGTAGCCAATCTGCTTCTAACCTCCATTTGATTAATTAAGTATAAATAAAGGCAAATCTTTTTTTTTTAGGTTTGGATAGGGAGAGGGATTAGATCACCTGTTAGTTTTTATTGTTGTCTGTGCTCCTGTTAAGGAGATTCACCCCCTCTAGTTGTCCTGTTTACCATTATCATTTATAGTGAAAGTAAAATAAATCCTAAATTTCGGGCAGGAAAATCTTCCAATGGGGGCACTAGTATTGGTGACCTGGGGGTTCCCAAGGTATTCCCTTAATTTGTAGGGATTTCCTCTCACTTCCTGTTTGGCTATGCAACAGGAAGTGAAGGAAAACCTCAGCAATGGGACACAGATGGCAAAAAAAGTCTAACGGGGGTAAAAAGCCCCCCTTACTCTGACCCAAATGAAAAAAAGTTTAGCCTATAGAATACCTCCCAACATTTTCAAATGGGAATGAGTGACAACTACTAGCAAATGTATGCAGGCATAGGTCACATCCCCTGCCACACCCCCTTAAATGAGAATTAACCAAAAAAAAGGTTAATCAAATCCACAAGGTTTTTTTTTAGCACTACTATTCGTTTATATTGGCTTTAAAACTTACAAATGCAACAATTTAAAATTTGGATGAAATGTTTAGTGCTGGGAAACAATTTTTGAAAGATAAAAAGTGCATTTTATATACAACTATATGGATCAGACCAAAATGAGGGACAAATGAGGAGGAAAGAGGGACAAAGGGACATTGCTCCAAATCAGGGACTGTTGGGAGCTATGCTATAGTTCTACTTTAAGCTTTGACAAAAAAACCTGGAAGCCAATTGGTTTCTATGCAGAACTGCACCAGATTTTGCATTCTCCAATTTTAGTAAATCAACCCAAAAGGGTCTGCACTCCTTTTTGGAGATTTATTGGTGTTGTACTGTGAAGAGTGCAGCCGCTGTTCTGTCAGATGAGCAAACCCGTCAGATCAGCTAAAGGAAGTGATGTTCCATCAGCTACGCATGCATTCCACTGCTACCAGGTTTGCTAATCTGACCATAAGTGAAATAAGTTAACCCTAGTGAAGTGTATGCTAGGGCTGCAGCGCTGCTCATTACTGTGGACATGACAATCTCATCCATACTAGATATTACACATGGCACCTTTTTTCCAGTGCTGTGACCAGGGCCGTTTTTAAGGCAGGGCAAAAGGGGCAGCTGCCCTGGGCCTGTCATTGTTGTGGGACCCAAAGCAGCTGCCTTATACTTGCCAACTATTCCAGTTTAAATTCCCTTGCCCCTTGACGTTTTAGTCCTGTACTGTGTCCTGATATCTCAGTGTGAATTGCTGCTACTAATGCTGCCCAGCTCTGCCCTATTGTTTTGTACAAAGGACTCACCTGCAGACCCTGTGTTTACATGTAAATAGCCGGCAATCATATGTAAATAGCGGCATTCATATGTAAATAGCTGTATCTGGCGGCATAGATATGTAAATAAAGGCGGCATTCATATGTATATCATGCCCCCTACAGTGAGGAGATGATGTGCTGTAATCTCTAGCAACCAATCAGTGAGCTGTATTACTGTACAGTAATCTCTATCAACCAATCAACAAGCATAAATCATGCTGTAACCTCTAGCAACTAATCAGTGAGCCGTAATGTGTGCTGTAACCTCTAGGAACCAGTCAGTAAGCGGTAATGATACACTGTAACCTCTGGCAACCAATCGCAACCGCTGCCTGATCTGATACAGGAAACCTATTTCTAAGTCTAGCTGCTATTTATTGTAAGTCTTAGAGCAGGTGGAGAGCAAAATTTTATTTTGGGGGGGCCCAAGAAAACGTTTGCCAAGGGTCCAATCAATATTAAAGACGGCTCTGGCTGCGACTGACAGTTAAAACTCTTGTATAGTAAAGGGATCATGTTGTTCACTCTCGTCTTCCACCCCGCCTCATCTGTTCACAAAAAAAAAGGATTTTTTATTTTTTATTTTATATGTTTTTATTGGAGTTATATGAAAGTAATAAGTTGACAAACAATACACCAAAAGGCATTTGGACAAAGACATAAACTTACAGAATATGCTTTTAGGGTGAATTTAGACATTTTTTACAGTTGTATCATAGATGTGTTTCTTTAACTAAGATGTTAGGTACAATTCAAACAAAATAAAATCAAATAAGACAGACAGTATAACAGTCCAACCAAGAAATGAGTCTAGTGGTCATATAATAGGCAGTAAGGCATTTGATTGACCAACTTTGTCATACCAATCAAATCATAGTCTCTTCGGGTACCAACATTTTATTTCTCGGATATTGGAGAGTATTTCTATTTATGTATACTATGTCAATTACTCATGCAATCATCATGTTATCTGTTCGAACTATCATTCTAGATCAGGGGTAGGCAACCTTTTGAGCACAGTCTGTCGAAAAAAATTTCAAAGAAATAAGCGTGCCGATTTTATAACAAACACATTTCAACTTCACACTCTCAATCACAAAAAGGATTTTTTTTTTATAAAGTAAATGCTGTAAACGACTTTAGTAGTGAGAAATTAACATCCTGCACTCTCACGCCTCAGATCAGCCCCAATTCATGCACCTTCACACCTCAGGGCACTGTCCCCCCCTGCAAATTTGCCCCACCACTGTAACACCCTGCTCAACTGCCCCACCACTGTAACCCCCTGCTTATCTGCCCCACCACTGTAACACCCTGCTCAACTGCCCCACCACTGTAACCCCCTGCTTATCTGCCACACCACTGTAACCCACTGCTCATCTGCCCCACCACTGTAACCCCCTGCACATCTGCCCCACCTCGGTACCCCCCCTGCTAATCTGTCCTACCACTGTACCACCCTGCTTTCCTGACCCACCACTGTAACCCCCCTGCTCATCTGCCCCACCAATGTTCCCCCTTTCTCATCTGCCCCACCACTGTACCTCCCTACACATCTGCTCCACCGCTGTACCCCCATGCTCTTCAGTCTCACTGCTGAACCATCTTCGCATCTGTCCTAACACTGAACTTATCTGCTCTTCTGCCCCACCACCGTAAACACCCTGCTCATGTGTTCCATCAATGTACCTCCTTTCTCCTCTGCACCCTTCTGCACATCTCCCCCACCTCTGTAACCCTCTGCTCCACCTCTGTAACCCTCTGCTCCACCTCTGTAACCCTCTGCTCATCTGTCCCACCAATGTACCTCCTTTCTCCTCTGCCCCATCACTGTAACCCCCTGCTTTTCTGTCCCACCACTGAACTCCCTTCTCATCCGTCGCACTACAGTACCTCCTGCACATCTGCCCCAACACTGTACCCCCTTGCTCTTCTGTCCCACCACTGTAACCCCCTGCTCATCTACCCCATCAATGTACCCCCTTTTCTCATCTGCCCCACCACTGTAGCTCTCTGCACAGTGCACTTCCCTGCGCTGCACAGCTGATGGGGAGGTAGTCCAGTGCCGGCAAAAGAAGCTTTGTGTGCCGTATGCGGCACTAGTGCTGGTGGTTGCCTACCCCTGTTCTAGATCATCACATGTGTGATTGATATTTTAATATGTTTAATAAATATTGATTTTACCTATATGGATAGTATTGTTGCCGCTTAAAATCCCATTCGGGGGGTATCCTTTTTCTTCTATATATGCAGGGATGTGGCAACCATCTACCTTGTTTTGCCTTGGTGGGAACATTTAAAAATTGTTTCAATGATGAATGATGATGTATTTACCTATAGATGAGGCGAATATTAGCTCATAGGTGGCATGTGTGTGTGTTATTTGGATTATTTTATTCATGGTAGGTGGTTGGGAGTCTCTTTAGTGTCTTACCAGGGACAGACGGGCTGCCAATAAGATACAGTATGGATTACAGGACTTTTCACTTTAAGCTGTACCAAGTCTAAGTCTAGGGAGAAGAAGGCTGTTCCTGAAGAAAGTGGGAATGTTAACCTAAAAATTTGGTTGATCAGTTGGAGGTTGCTGCCCAGAGGGAGATTACTGATGGGCAAGCCCATACAACATGTTGGAGGGTGCCCACAGCACCACGATGTCTCCAACAGAGGGGTGATACCTGTAGTGTAAATTTTCGATTTCTGTACGGGGTCAAATACCAACACAATAGTATCTTTTGGGATAATTTTCATAAGTTAATATTTTTTGTGGCTGCATAAGTAGAGCAAAGTGATTTTTTCCATTTATCAGGACTGAAATTCTTTTTTTAAGAATGCAAGATGCTCCGTGAATAAACAAGGGGAGATTTGCTTACTTACCCGCTCCTCTTCTATGCTCATCCCTCTTGCCCCTTCCCGGTATTCCTTGCATCCTGTAAAAATAATACAAGGTTGTTTGTGAATTGATGAAGGGGAGACTGAACAACATGATCCCTTCATCATACTGTAGCTGTCAGTTACAATGCTGGAAGAAGGGTACTGTCAGATCCCTACACATAGGTGGAAACTGGCAAGTCATTACAGGACCTAATGATATTTATATATATATAGATATAGATATATATATATATATATATATATATATATATATATATATATATATATATATATATATATATATATAGATATAGATATATAGATATATAGATATATATATATATATATATATAGATATATATATATAGATCGATAGATAGATAGAGATATAGCTATATATGAATATATATATATATATATATATATATATATATATATATATATATATATATATATATATATATAATGCTAAAATTATTATTAATCAGGTGCAGCCACTCCAGCTCAGAACAATATGAGTGATACAGTATTTATCGGTATTAGCCCTCATTGTGATTTGTCATGCAATTTGACAGTTCAAAACCTCATGACAAGTTGCATCGTTGCACCTCAAGTCGCAATGACTTCAAAAAAGGTTTCTGCGCTACTTTTTTACAATTTCATTGCAACTTGCACTGACGTCTGTTAAATCGCAGTGAAATTGGAAGTCCAAATCACACTTATCTGTGCATTTGAAATCACGCTAGTGTGATTTCAAAGCCGCACTGGTGTGAACCAGGGCTTATTCAGTGTTCGTTATAGTTTCAGTAGTTGGATTTCTGTTAACTCTAGTAGAACTCCAGTTAAAAAAAAAAAAAATTTGTGAAATAATGTACTTTTAATGAAGTGTATGCTAGGACTGCAGTGCTGCTGGTTACTGTAGAAATGAATTTCATTTATGTTGGATTATTTACTAAAACTGTAGAGTGCTAAATCTGGTGCAGCTGTGCATGGCAGCCAATCAGCTTCTAACTTCAACTTTTAAAATTAAGCTTTGATATAAAACCTGGAAGCTATGAAGAGCTGCACCAGATTTAGCACTCTCCAGTTTTAGTAAATTAAGCCACAATGCCTTTCTTCAGGTGCTGCAATTGACAGTTCTAGCTATAGTACAGTGAAAAGGGTTTAGACATTCATTCTCCTCCTCCTCTCGCCTTGTTAATTCAAAAGAAGCCTTGTATTCTTTTCAAATGGACAGTGCGGGATCCAGTTGATTACCAGCCCTTATGCCGGCCATACACGGTTCGAATTTCGAAAGAATTTTCTTTCGAAAATCGTATCTAAGAATTTTCGTATGAATTTCGCACCATTAGTGTGCCGCAGCAACAGCCGATTTTCGTTCAGAAACAAAATTTGAGGAATCGGACATGTTGGAAATTTTTAGAAAAACGAACGATTTTCTAATCAATGATGGGAGAATCGTGCGAGAAACGTAATAAGAAAAGAAAATGTAAGGAGATAAAAGAAAATGTACGGAGATAAAAGAAAATGTACGGAGAGAAAAGAAGATTCACAGCCAAGAAAATTCTTTTCTGTAGCAACATGAGGTGAAATTGAAGGCTTGGTCGGCCGAATTTCGAAAATCAATGGTGGCACCATCGGACCACAAAAAAAACAAATTTTCTGATTTTGAAAAGAAAATTAGTTCGAAAATTCGACCGTGTATGGCCTGCATTACTCTCTCCCTCTTCTCAAAGGTATTTGTGAATGAACAAATGGAGAGGAAGGTGAGACTAAGGGCTGGATCTCATGTGTTGATTATGAAGAACGAAGCAATGCACACTAATGCGCTTATATTGTTTGACATTTTTTTGCGGTGGAACCAAGGGGTGGTGCTGGGAGGTGAATAGGGGGTGGAACCAAGGGATGGTGCTTTAAGGTGGGTAGGGGAGTAGAAAAGCGGTGACTCAGAAGGGAGGAGTACCTACACCGATTCTTGGAGAAAAAAAAACCCCGGTCTTATCCCTGTATCTGCTACACCTACAGTAGAGCTTGTTCTTTAAAAAACAAAACAAAAAAACTTACTGGCCAGATCACCAGGTGAAAATAAAGGAAAGCAAGCCTAAAAAAGAACACAAATGCAGCCATCACATTGAATTGGTAATCTGCAATATAATAAATGTTTGTTTTCCAGTTTAATACTGCTTTGAGTAAATACTTTTAAATCTTGGCATCACATTATTAAAGGCAACTGAATGTAAATAGCAGATTTTATTTTATCGTTATTAAAGTCAGACTTCCACTGTGTTCTATTTCAGGAGCTGTGAAGGACGAAACATTCGTTACAGAACATGCAGCAATAATGTAAGTCGCAATGCCAATATTCATTTCCTTTCCTCCATTGTCTCCAAGTTCCGAAGTCTAAAGTTGGTGCAAGTCCTTGTCTCTGTTTTCCTATACTACTTCTTCCTCTGCTTCATTTAAAGCCATTGACAGCTCGGGGCTTTGAACTCGCACATCCTGGTGCTCTTTCTTCAGTCAAGTCTTCCTGCCAAGCCGTGATTCACAACTTTTTTTGTGTGTCACAAGGAAGGTGCACTTTACAGAGGATTTACAAAATATTATTTTTTTTTATCTGGAAGTAGCCAATATTTACAGATGTCTTGCCCACAAGAAAGAGACACATTTTTTTGTCCATTAAAATCAAAGGAACATCATTGTGAGCATTTCATAAAGATCTGTTAGTAGTTTATTACACTTGCATTAAAAAGTCATTCTGATTTTGCTATGAGAAAGAAAGTGAATGTCTGTTCCATATATTATAACCCAATACTGGCCCCCTGTGGACAAACTCTGCAACAAACAAGACGCATCTTCTACAACACAGGTGCAGAATTTTACAGTAGAGTTCACTCACACCAGCATTCCACGCCAATCGCACGGCCGCTGGTGTGCACTGGGAGTGAAAGATGTCAGTGAGCCAATCTTGAGCCATTACATTTTTTACCTTCCGTTTTTTCGTTAGAACTTTATTGAAATCTTGCAAGTGACATTTCATTAACCAATTGAGTACCACCTTGCAATACCCTTCATTACTAGGCCTTTTTTCTGTTTTCACCGTTTTCACCAATGTGATAGTTTGACTGACATGTACTCCATCGGGCAACACTGTTTGCAGCTGAGTTTCAAATCATTTTTTCGAGATAGATAAATCAGATTTTTGCTGGTATTGGTTCCATTCATATTTTTTTTAAAAGACACCTGAAATGTTCTTCTTAATAAACTGTTAAATAAGCTAATTATATGAAAGGTCGCTTTTGTAGTATTTTTATTTTATAACTAATCTTTATATTCGTCTGGCAGGGCGCTTCCATCTTAATTGTGGGCATGTGAAGACCATTAGTGTGTTCACCTGGGAATAGGTGCTGCTGGTTACCCAGCATGTACCTCCCAATCTTGCGCATGTGCATAAGCCACCGCCACTGCCTCTTCTATAGACAATAGACTAAGACCCCTTTCACACTGAGGCAGTTTTCAGGTGTTTTAGCTCTAGAAATAGCGCCAGTAAAGTGCTTGAAAACTGCCTCTTATTCATTGCAATGGATGCTTTCACACCTTGGCAATGCGCTTGCGGGCCATTAGAAAAAGTCCAGCAAGCAGCATCTTTGGGCAGTTTGGGAGCGCTTCCAAAATGCCCCTGCCCATTGCAATGAATGGGCAGAGCTTCTGAAGCACCTGAAAATCGTTTCGGAAGTGCCGCAACACAAGAGTTTTTAACCTCTTTTTGGGGTTAAAAGTGCCCACTAGCGGCCGAAAAGTGTCACAAAAGCAGAAAAGGTGAAAAACTCTCCCGAAGCACTGCAACACCCCTTTTTTGTGGTTAAAAGGGCCCTGCTAGCAGCCAAAAAGCACTGCTTAAACAGCAGTAAAGCACTGCTAAAACGAGTGGCGCTTTACCATGAACGCACGGGTGTTCCTGGTCGCCCTATTCAAAAATGGCACTTAGCACCACCTTACATCGCGTAATTTCTTGTTTGGAAATGACGCAATGCTATCAGGCAGCGATGCCCACTGACTCCTGGGAATGATGACACACATCTCCCAGGAGCCAAGGCGTTGCAGGATATGACATACCTCGCCACGGCGTCTGGAAAAAATGTGGGTGGAACACCGCTTTAACCTCCCTGGCGGTACGATTATTTCGGATTTTAGGTGCTAAAAGCAGTACCATTATTTTGCATGAAAATTTGGCGTTTTATATTGTAGTCCTGTAATTCTTAGGAATAACTCTCTTAAATCTGTCCAAACCAGAGTCTAGCAGACATCCCGGGTATGATAAAGTTTGAAAAATTAAATCATAAATTATAATATAATAAATAATTATAAATAATTGTACCAAATAATAATATAACAATAATAAAAATTATTCAATAATGTAATCAAATCAAAAACACTGAAATTTGCTCAGTTGCAGAATTGTCACTGTCATTACTTTTCAGTATTTGATGACGGATCTCCCCACAAATCGCTATCGCTCAATTCTGCGAGTGATTCTAATTTATTATCGCTGTTTTCTAGCTGGTCTAAAATCATTTTTGATGTAAAGGGACAGTTTTGGTTGCTATGGGCAATCTCCAGTTTCCAGGCATAAAGAACAGTTTTTATTATATAAAACTGCATGCAGGACACTGGGCAGACCACTAGGGACAACGGGGATGTGAAATATTTACATACAGCAATGTAATCTGTAAGATTACATTATACTGTATGTTTACTGTTTGTTTCACTTTTTGAATTTGGCGCCGATCTCCGTGCCCGTGCGTCGCAACGCTCGCAGGGCACGGAGATCGGCGATGTGATGCATCGAGCGAGACACGGCTCGCTCGTACAGCGGGGAGACAACGCTGGATCTGAAGGAGAAAGTAAGTAAACCTCCTCCTGGATCCAGCGATGCAGTCCCGAGTCTGACTCGGGGATACCGCTTTTGGTATGAAAAATCCACCCCGAGTCAGACTCGGGAATACCGTCAGGGGGGTTAATAACTGCTGTTTGTTTTAGTTTTTTTACTATGAAAAGACCCTTTTTGGAAAGTAAAACCCCCAAGATGATCTAATTATTTGCCACAATTTTTTTGGAAATTAAAAATTTGCCCATACTGTGGGTGTTAAATATAGAGCTTGAGAATGGAGCGCTAAATACATGTACAAGTCAAGCACAGAGGACAGCAGGTGTGAAGGGGTTAATGTACACTTAGAGTGGCAGGATGGAGACGAAGGGGCTAATGTTCAGATGTGCAGGATAAAGGAGGTGAGGGGTTGATTTACAGGCCCCAGTGAGGTTGATTTACTAAAACTGGAGAGTGCAAAATCTGGTTCAGCTGTGCATGGCAGCCAATCAGCATCTAACTTCAGCTTGGTCAGTTAAGCTTTGACAATGAAACATGGAAATTGATTGGTTTCTGTGCAGAGCTGCACCATATTTTTTGCTCTCCAGTTTGAGTAGATCAACCCCATAGAGACAGCATTGATATAGTATGTGTAAGCTGGGGGGGCTCGAAAAGGTTAAAAAAATGATTTCTGTGTCACTAAAACAGAATGAATGAATCTGCAGTCGCTTTGCAGTCGCTGATCCATTCATTCTGTCCCCATTCACAATTAGTATGATCTCTTTCCTTTCCTTGTTGGAAGGGGAAGGGGAGGGACCTGTGCTGCAAACAGTACCATGTGCTCTCTGTGACCAATCAAAGCAATCATGATGTATGTAGCCCCCCCAGTCAGTTGGGTACAGTGTCTCTGTGTACCAAGCTGACTGCTGGATACACAGTAATTACTGGGCTGATTGGCCACCGAGCAGCAGCATTGGGTAAATAAATGCCGCTGATCTGCTGTTCGAGTAACAAACAGTGGCAAAAAAAAGTACTGAATTCCGTTTGTTTTCCAGTGGACACTATTGGTGTGACTTGCCTCATTGGGAACAAGGCTTTTTGCCTTGTCTTGTGTTGGTAAAACGCTGGGCAAGGCTGAAATACACCTGGTATGAACAAGCCACAAGCCATCCACTAGGAAAGAATGAGGAGCATGCATAAATGCCCAAATGCCTAAATGCCCAAATGCCTATTTAAAGCGGTAGTAAACCCAGTTTCAAAAAACACTTACATTCCCGGCATGCCGGAAATGCTAACTTTCACATTGGTTGTGCTCTCAACCAAACTTTCAAACCATCCAATGGCTGGTTTCGTAACTGATCACATGTGCAGCATTATGGCAGTTGAAGAATCATTAGAGGCCAAGATGGCAGCTTCCTTGACTGAAAACGATAGAAGGATTTACTTCCACTTTAAGGCCAATGCCCAGAGCATTAGGAAGCAAAGGAAGAGATTTACTAAGACTGGTGCAGCTGTGCATGGTAGCCAATCAGCTTCCACCTTCAGCTTGTTCAATTAAGCTTTGAGCATAAAACCTAGAAGCTGATTGGTTTCTTTGCGGAGCTGCACCAGATTCCATGGTGTCCACCAGTTTTAGTAAATCTCCCCCATATGGTTTGGGTAACTAAAGACTGTTCACTTTGCAAGGAAAGTTGCACTTTGCAAGAGAATTTGTCCCAGAGCTTAGTGAATAAGGTGAAGCTCTGCTGACTTCCATCATCCAATAATGTGCAAGCAAAAATGCTATTTCTTTCAACTTTCCTTGCTCGTGATTGGCTATTCTTTATAAAGTGAAACTTCACCACATTCACTAAGCTCTGGGGCAAATTCCCCTGCGAAGGGCTGCTTTCCTTGCAAAGTGAACAAACCTTTTGCCTTTGGTAAATCAACCCCATCATGTAGAGCCAAATCACATTTACAATGGTTTTTTTTTTTTTTCACAATTATAAGGTTTTTATTGAGTGAAAATGTAACAAATATTGAAAAAATAAACCAGAAGTATGCATATACAAGGCATAAAACATGGCATAAAGATGACATTCTGTCATCAATTACAATAGAAAGTTGTATCACAATCCATTACTTTTGCGTTTTTGGTTTGATTATATAAGGCAATTATATAATATTTGGAGGTAGAGGGTAAGGGTAGTTGGGGGGGATGAGGGGTAGGAAGGAAGAAGAAAAAAAAAAGGAGGGGGCAAGGGGGGATATTATAGAAAACAATGATAGTAACAACAATATAAGTGGAGTACCAGAAGTTGGGGTAGAAAGCTGATTTGGGCTCTGAGGAGCCCGAGGGTGTGCTGCAAACATCTAATATTTACTTGGCCTATGCAAAACAAAGGTTCTCATGCTGGGTTCACAAAATTCAATTCTTCCAGTTTTTATGACCAAATAGATAGGTATTCCCTCAAGAGAGTAAATAGTAACCAGGGCTGCCACATTTCGTGGAAGTTGGTGCAGTTTTCTTTTTTCATGGCCACCACCTCTTCCATTTTATACATATAATGGACCCTGTCCAACCAATCCCTGACCCCTGGAACATTTGTGGATTTCCAAAGTAATGGAATTAAACTCTTGGCTGCTGTCAATAGGTGCCTAGATAAGGACTTCTTATATTTACCGATAGAAAAAGAGTTTATGTGTAGCAGACAAGCGGCGGCGTCAAAGTTGATCTTAGAATTTGTAATATGTTTAATCCAGTAAATAATTTTGTTCCAGTAGTCGTGGATCAGGGGACACTTCCACCACACATGCACAAATGTGCCTATTTCTTTTTCACAGCGCCAACATATGTCTGAAGATGTGTGATACCATTTTTTAGTCTTGACCGGTGTCATGTACCACTGCGTGAGTATTTTGTAAGAAATTTCTTGATATCTTGAGCTAAGGGAGCATTTGTGTGTTAGAATGCACGCTTTTTCCCATTGAGTATCATTTATCTTAATGCCTAGGTCTGTTTCCCATTTTTCTTTATGTTTGCTACTGCTATTTGGTGGTGGGGAGGCGAGCCATTTGTACGCTATGGACGTTGTTCTGAAGGTTTGGGAACCCTTATAGCAAATGTCTTCAAGTGGAGTCAGCCTTTGATGGAATGACAATTTGTGTTTGTTATTGAGTAAAAAGTCTTGTATCTGTAGGTAAAACCAGGGGTTTGGGGCGGAGTCACCTAGTTCTGAGTTTAGAGTATCCAGTGATTTGACCTTATTTCCGCGCATGCAGTGCATGGCTAAGAAGCTTGAGTTGGGACCTGGGGTTGGAAGTGTTTTCTGGTTGAGACCTGGCAAGAAGTCAGGGTTGTTGGCTAGCGGGGTCAATGGGCCCGGAATAGTGGCAAGTCTGTGTTGTGGGGCAATTTTATGCCATATATGTAAGGTGTTGGCTACCAGTGGGTGTGTAATGTGTTTGGTGTTTTTAGAATATGTGGACCAGGGGTAATATAATAATTGTGGTTTGCCATGGTGGTATTCCAGTTGTACCCAGTCTTTCGTTTTGGCATGGCAATGCCAGTCAATCATTCTGTTGATGTGCGTGGCGTAATAATATTTTTTGAAGTCGGGCAAACCAAGTCCTCCTTTGTGTTTGGGCCATGTTAAAAGGCGAAAGTTTGTTCTGGGATTTCTGTTGGCCCACAGAAAATTTCTTTGTATTGCTAGTAATTTGGAGAAAAAGGAGTTAGATACTGGGATGGGCAGTGCGCTGAAGAAATACAGCAGTCTTGGAAGTATCGTCATTTTTAATATTGCGGCTCTACCAAACCAAGAGAACCCTTTAGAGGTCCAGTTCCGGAGGTCTTTAATTATGGAGCTCAACAGAGGGGTGAAGTTGGCTGAATAGAGGGATTCTATGTTAGGCGTTAATTTTATTCCTAAATATTTAAGTGTGTCAAGTTCCCACTTGAATTTGTAGTTTCCTTTAAGAGTGCTAAGCTTTTCAGTTGGGAGGTTTAGATTGAGTGCTTCGGACTTGGTTTGGTTCACTTTAAAATTGGATAGATGTCCAAAGACTGAGAAGGTTTTTATGAGATTGGGGAGGGATAGGTGTGGTTGGGCAACAAAGAATAGTAAGTCATCCGCATAGGCGGCAATTTTATATTCTCTTTTGTGTAAGGTGAAGCCTTTGATGTCGGGGGACAGGTTTATAGTTCTAATGAGTGGTTCGAGTGTTAAGATAAAAAGGAGTGGTGAGAGGGGACACCCCTGTCTGGTAACATTATGTATATGGATTGGATCCGAGTATGTATTGTTTACTTTGATTTTGGCCTGTGGGTTTCGGTAGAGGGCTTTTATCCAGTTTAACATATTACCTTGAAGTCCAATATGGGTGCAGGTGGCAAACATATAGTCCCAAGAGACCCTATCGTAGGCCTTCTCGGCATCTGTGGATACCAGAAGGCCCTCCAGTTTAGAATCACGTGCGTAATGGATCAGGTTCAGAGATTTGATAATGTTGTCTCTGACCTCTCTGCCAGACATAAAGCCCACTTGCTCTGGTCCTATAATTTTCGAGAGTAGGGGTTTCCGTCTATTAGCTAAGATTTTTGCTAGTAATTTGATATCAATGTTCAAAAGGGATATTGGCCGAAAGTTCGCACAGTCTGTGTGGTCTTTGTCTGGCTTGGGTATAATCGCTATGTGTGCCATTAGAAGGGTGTTAGATTTGTTTTCGCATTTAGCTAGATGGTTAAAAGCTTTGAGTAGGGGTTTGGCAAGTAGTTGTGTGAAGGTTTTGTAGTATTGTGTCGTGAAGCCGTCTGGGCCGGGGCTTTTACCTGTTTTTAGCTGTTTGATCGCGTCTTCTATTTCCGTAATGGTGATTGGTTCATTTAAGATGTCTTTGTCCGATGTTTGTAGTGAGGGTAATTTGCTATCTGAAAGAAAATGCTTGATAATGTCCGTTCTTGATTGTGATACGTGTGCCGGTTTGTGTTGCGGAGGCAGGTTATAAAGCTTTGTGTAGAACTCCTGAAAGAGTTCTGCTATTTTTTCTGGCTTGTGTTCAAGTGTGCCACCTTTATTCCGTATCGCATGAATGTGGTTCAGTGTCTTTGCATCCCTTAGGGCTCTAGCCAGCTGTTTCCCACTCTTATCACCAAACTCGTAAAATATGCTTTTACGGAAGAAAAGAGATTTCTGGGATTGGAAATGTAGAATTTGTAACAGAGATTGCCTGTATTGAACTAGGTCTTCTGCTGCTTTAGCCATAAGGGATTGCTTATGTAGGGTCTCCAGCCTGGCAATTTTAAGGGACAGATCTGCTATCTCTTTGTTTCTTTCTTTTTTCTTACGCGCTCCCCATTTTATAAGATCCCCCCTGATCACACTCTTATGCGCTTCCCAATTAGTAAGGGGGTTGGTATCAGAATCGTTGTTATTTGTGAAATAGGTGTTGATGGAATTGTGTATGTCTTCCATTATAATCTGGTCAGTGAGTAGAGCGGCATTAAGCCTCCAATACAATGTTATCTTTTTTATGTTATATTTGGAAGGGTGTGATACTTTGTATTTCAGAAGGTTGTGGATTTATTCAGCAGCAGAACAAAAATATGATGGTATGACAGGGATAGTGAGAGAGGTAATACAATTCTCTGTTGGCCAGCTAAAGTGCAACCAACTTACAGCTCCATATATAGTAGAAAGCATGTTAATGCCAATTATCCCCCCCTCCAAAAAAAAAGTATGAACACATTAATAAAAAATTCTAGTTGTAAATATTCTGAGACTGGATTGACAATTCATTTACATGAAGTGATCTTTTTTAAACCATAATTACCCTATACCACTTCTGCAATCTATCCAGCTAATGTTACCTACCTGAATACAGATTAATTATACTCTTGAAAGTGGTCATTATTTCACAAGGGACCACAAAGCAGGCATGCAGGTCAAAACACACTCAGTTTACACTATCTGCGTCTGTGTTCTACTAAGTGTTTTCCTGTTTTGTGACAAATAGTCATTATTATAGTCGCTCTAATCATTTGTGAGATCAATTATTTCTTTTAGAAGTTCCCCATGTTCATAATTTCTGTAAGGATTCTGTTTCCTAACACTTATTTTTATATGTAAAGTGATGACCTCAATGCAATTAAATGGTACCATACCTATCTGCACAAGTTAGGTGTCACCTTTGTCACAGGACAAATATGAAATTGTTTAGTCCTAATGCAAAGCAATTTGTGGCAAAAGCATGGTGGTCTTCTAATCCCATGGTTACTCACTTAATATAGGATGACACAGTTCTTGATTAATGAAAAAATGGGTGCAATTATAAAAGATTCTGGAACCTGAGTGAATCTGGACCCTATGGGATGTACACTACCATCCAAGGGATCCTGGCTGGTCCTTGCTGCCCCTTTGATACTCCAACAGTACAGTTGACCTATAAAAAGTGTTAAAAATTGCCATGGAATCCCCCCCCCCCCTCAGATTCCCACCCCTGATACCCCTACCACTGATCTTTCTTATCTGATTCTGTCCCTGTTTTTTCGGCTGTTTTTTAACTTGTTGGACAACTGGTGGGTATGGTGCAGCATGGTGCACCCATAGCAAGCTGCTTAATGTGGGGGCACGCGGCAGGAGGGAGGGGTCAGGAGCGCTGGAGTTTTCCTATAATAATGTATATTGGAAATGCATACACTCCTATTTGCAGAAGTGTAAATGGGCCCTTAATCTGATTAACCACTCCATTTGTGTAATTTGTATATGTCAGGTTTTAAAGGGCCGAGGCGGTAATTTGAGTTGAAACAATGAGAAATGGTTCTATTGTTCTGTAATGATCTCCACTAATCACTATTATTATTATTATTATACACGATTTATACAGCACCAACAGTTTGCACAGCGCTTTACAATGTAGAGAGGGGACAGCAGTAGCACAATCACAATACAGTTCAATACAGAATGGACAGGAGGGCCCTGCTCATGGAGCTTAAATTCTAAATGGGGGGGGGGGGGTGATACAAAAGGTAATAGCTGTGGGGGGTGATTTGATGGGGGTGGCTCGGGTACAGATCTTAGGTGGGTGTGGGATAGACTATGCTGAATAGATGCGTTTTCAGGGATCTTCTAAAGGTGACAGGCTAGGAGCTGATTAAAAATGAAGGGGCAGGGAGTTCCAGAGGATGGGAGAGGCTCTGGAGAAGTCCTGTATTTGGGCAATATCTGCAGATGAGTTTGGTGAGGTTGGCGAGATAGCTGGGGCGATGTTGTAGATGGCCTTGTATGTTGTGGTTAGTATTTTGAATTTTATACAGTGGGGCAGTGGAAGCCAGTGAAGGGATTGGCATAGATGGGCAGCAGTCACGGATCAGTTGTAAGGTGTATGAGTCTAGCAGCAGCATTCATAGAAGACTGAAGGGAGGATAGCCTGTGTAAGGGTAGGCCATTAAGGAGAGAGTTGCAGTAGTCGAGGCAAGAAATAACCAAGGAGTGAATAAGCTGCTTTGTGGTGTCATTAGTCAGGAAGGGGCAAATTCTGGAGATGTTGCGGAGGTTAAGGCGGCAGGATTTTTACAGTAATGAGCTGTGGGGGCTGAAGGAGAGGTCAGAGTCAAGGATTATACCTAGCACCCTGGCATGTGGGGAGGGACCAGTGGTTGTGCTGTTGATCTTAATGGTAAAGTCATGGGCAAGGGACCGAGACGGAGGAAATATAACAAGCTCCATTTTAGAAAGATTGAGTTTGAGAAAGTGGTGTGGCATCCATATCGATATGTCATTCAGTAAGTTTGTGATCAAGGGGGTGAGTTGAGGAGTAGAGAGATAGATCTGGGTGTCTTCGGCATTGAGGTGGTATTGGAAGCCATGGGAGGTTATCAACTGGCCCAGGGAAGAGGTATAGAGAGAGAATAGGAGGGACCAAGGACGGAGCCTTGGGATACCCCAACAGAAAGAGGAAGAGGAGCAGAGGAGATGGAGTTGTAGGTGACACTGAAAGTGTGCTGAGATAAGTAGGAGGAGAACCAGGATAGAGTAGAATCACGGAGGTCAAGGGAGTGGAGTTTGCTGAGGAGGAGCTGGTGGTCATCTGTGTCGAAGGCAGCAGAGAGGTCCAAGAGTATGAGTATGAAGTACTTGCCATTGGTTTTAGCAGTTAGTGGGTTGTTGGTGAGTTTTTGTAGGGCAGTTTCAGGAGGTTCAGGAGGAGGGGGCGCTCTCTCATCCCCCCTCTTTTTCTTCCAGGTTTTATGCTTGGATAAGGGTCTGGTACGAATTTTTGGGGGACCCCACGCCATTTTTTTAACATTTTGACATGGGGTTACCCTTAAAATCCATACCAGACCTGAAGGGCCTGATATCAATTTTGGGGGAGACCCCCATAAAATCTTTTGTTTTGTTTTGGCACAGGGTTCCCCTTAAAATCCATATCAGACCTGAGGGGCCTGGTATGGATTGGGGGGGGGGGGCCCACGGCATTTAAAAAAAAATTGGTGCAGGGTTCCCCTTAACCACTTCAGTGCATTATATTAGATATACTACACTGCCTGAATATATATATATCAAGTACACTGCCTGTACTGACTGAATATAGATTACACACTGAATATCTAATCTACACTAAATGCAGAGTATATATATATATATATATATATACAGTGCCTTGCGAAAGTATTCGGCCCCCTTGAAAAACTGAAAAGTGGTGCGTGCAAAATTATTCGGCCCCTTTACTTTTAGTGCAGCAAACTCACTCTAGAAGTTCAGCGAGGATCTCTGAATGATCCAATGTTGTCCTAAATGACTGATGGTGATAAATAGAATCCACCTGTGTGTAATCAAGTCTCTGTATAAATGCACCTGCTCTGTGATAGTCTCAGGGTTCTGTTGAAAGCGCAGAGAGCATCATGAAGACCAAGGAACACACCAGGCAGGTCCGTAATACTGTTGTGGAGAAGTTTAAAGCCGGATTTGGATACAAAAAGATTTACCAAGCTTTAAACATCCCAAGGAGCACTGTGCAAGCGATCATTTTGAAATGGAAGGAGTATCAGACCACTGCAAATCTACCAAGACCTGGCCGTCCCTCTAAACTTTCAGCTCAGACAAGGAGAAGACTGATCAGAGATGCAGCCAAGAGGCCCATGATCACTCTGGATGAACTGCAGAGAACTACAGCTGAGGTGGGAGAGTCTGTCCATAGGACAACAATCAGTCGTACACTGCACAAATCTGACCTTTATGGAAGAGTGGCAAGAAGAAAGCCATTTCTCAAAGATATCCATAAAAAGTCTTGTCTAAAGTTTGCCACAAGCCACCTGGGAGACACACAAAACATGTGGAAGAAGGTGCTCTGGTCAGATGAAACCAAAATCGAACTTTTTGCCCACAATGCAAAACGATATGTTTGGCGTAAAAGCAACACAGCTCATCACCCTCAACACACCATCCCCACTGTCAAACATGGTGGTGGCAGCATCATGGTTTGGGCCTGCTTTTCTTCAGCAGGGACAGGGAAGATGGTTAAAATTGAGGGGAAGATGGATGCAGCCAAATACAGGACCATTCTGGATGAAAACCTGTTGGAGTCTGCAAAAGACCTGAAACTGGGACGGAGATTTATCTTCCAACAAGACAATGATCCCAAACATACAGCAAAATCTACAAAGGAATGGTTCACAAAAAAAAGGAACGAAGGGTTTTAGAATGGCCAAGTCAAAGTCCGGACCTGAATCCAATCGCAAATCTGTGGAAAGAGCTGAAAACTGCTGTTCACAAACGCTCTCCATCCAACCTCACTGAGCTCGAGCTGTTTTGCAAGGAAGAATGGGCAAGAATTTCAGTCTCTCGATGTGCAAAACTGATAGAGACATACCCCAAGCGACTTGCAGCTGTAATCGCAGCAAAAGGTGGCTCTACAAAGTATTAACGCAAGGGGGCCGAATAATTTTGCATGCCCCACTTTTCATTTTTTTATTAGTTAAAAAAGTTTCAAAAATCCGATAGATTTCGTTCCACTTCACAATTGTGTCCCACTTGTTGGTGATTCTTCACAAAAAATACAAATTTTATATCTTTATGTTTGAAGCCTGAAATGTGGCAAAAGGTTGAAAAGTTCAAGGGGGCCGAATACTTTCGCAAGGCACTGTGTATATATCTATATATATATATATATATATATATATATATATATATATATATATATATCTCAAATACACTGACTGCACGCCACTAACTAAGCTGCCTAATCTCTCTCCATTCATTACACTATATACAGCTGCCGTTTAAGACGCAGCCTTATATAGTGTGGGGCGTGGACTTAGCCCTCTGAGCCATGATTGGCCAAAGGCCCCCTGCCTTTGGCCAATTTTGGCTCTTTGAGCAGTGCGCACTGTGATTGGCCAAAGAATGCAGGTCAGGTGCATGCTTTGGCCAATCATAAGATGCCAATGCACGGCGATCTCGTTGTGCATTATGGGGCGTTCCGCGTAGCTCGAATTTTCTGCGAACGCTCCATAATGTTCTAAATTCAGTGAACAGGCGAACACTCGATGTTCAAGTCGAACATCATCGGGATCATCTCTAGTCTTTGGTTCCATAGCTGGCTCTATATAGGTCAAAGGAAACGATCCATAAGCCACACATCATGAAGCAGACGGTTTATGGGATGCATTGAGCAAGCAAGGCCAGCATAGAGCAGTTGATGGAAGGATGTAAACATTGTCAGTGGCACACATATGATGGTAAATTTGCATTTTACCCTAAATGCCAAACCCTAACATAACGTTTAACCCCTTGAAATCTAACCTTATTATCCCTTAGCCTTATCACATAATGCTAAATTTTCCCATAACCAACCTCTTAACCTTAATTTGGCAGTTTGTTATCGTTTTTAGTCTATAAAAATAATAACATTGTTATGTGGACTCTTAGGTTGGGTTCACACCTATGCGAATTGGATGTCGCTTTCTCCACATCCAGCTCGTATAGCAGGAGAATGTGACTGGCTCTCTATGGAGCCGGTTCACATATCTCGATAGCATGTTCGGTGAATTTTGCAGGAACAACATGAGCCTTTTTTGGTCCGTATCAGGTCCGAATTCAGCCCAAATTTTGGGCTGAAATCGGACCTGAAATGGTGAACCAATATGCATCGGACCCCTGCTGTGCAACGGATGTGGCTCATATGTTTATATTGTAAAGCACTGCATAAATTGTTGGCGCTATATAAATCCTAAATAATAATATATATATATGTGAACCAAGCCTTAAAGTATTATGCCTTATATACTTCTCCAGGTTGGATAACAATCCTGGCAATTTGCTAGATTTTATAAGCCATGTCATGTTTTATGCAGGGAATTCCCAGTTTCTCTTTCATTCGCTCCATGTGCCTTTGTCCTTTGTTATGTCTTGTCTGTTGAAAGTTTACATACAACAGCCTCTGTTCATAAATAGAAATAAACTAAAGACAAGCGTGAATCTGCATACAACATTGGAGAGAGCACGGCATGGCCCCACATAATTGAATGTCTTCATAAGCACAAAATCAGTGAAATTGGTTTCATGTGTCCTTTTGTCTTTTAAGCACTCCTAATGTTAAGTAGCTGGAAGCTAGTTTACATTATGCTACTATTTCAGAATCTGTGCATATATTTTACCAGCTTTGTAATTGTCATGTACCTAGTTGGAGGGCAAAGTGATAAGAGGGTTTCTCTTGGGGCGATGGTCCAAACACACCTGGAGGTGATGACAGGAAGTGCAAGCCACAAAGCTGCACAGATGTCGATAGATACAGATACAGTTTTCTGGTGGCTTCTCCAGAAGGTTATCAGCGTGCGCATGTGCACGGGCACGAGGCGGACATGATGTGACCGGCTCCGCTCGCTACCGGACATTCCCTGCTTTAATCGGTGACTGGGGCACCAGGAACATCGCTCACAGCCTGGGGACCGTATCATGCAGTGGAGGGCAGTGGGATCCACCAAAAAGAAGTCTCCTCCACCCACATATTTGTTCCGTTGGGGGAACTCAGCTCCGGCGGCACATCAGTTTCCCTCACCCAAGATGGCGTCAGACCGGAGGACAGACTCACGTGCAGTCCTGCATGCAGCCAAGTTGCAACATGGCTCAGCTTCTCCCCCACAAGCAGCCACCTCACCAGCAGCAGCCTCTCAAGTTGGTTTGGGCTCCGGATCCCTTCTCCTCTCAGTCAAAGGAAGACATACTCTAGCCATGGAGGGGTGAGTCCCCACAGTTTTTTCCCTCCCCTCCATATCAAGGAGAGGGCTTAGACTATGCTGATTCCCCAGCTTCATCCATGGACAGAAATATGGCTGAAATTGCAGAGATAGCTTTGAGCCAGAAGAGGTCCAGGGAGTGAACAACCCCCCCACACCTCCAGCTCCATATTCTGGGGACTCTGTTCTGCTGGCTCACTTCTCAGTGCTACTCTAACAGGAGCTATGTAAAGCATGCCTGTCTATAACTTCTGAAATGAAGCATGATTTCCACAGCATTGGTGGAAGGTTAGACACCATTGAATCTAAGATGGATGGCACGATGAGGAGGGTTAATCAAAATTAAACCATGATTTCTTCAATACAAGACCAATTGGACCAGGCTAACGCCAAAATAGAAGATCAAGAAAATAGTCCAGAGAGTACAATTTTAGAATTTGTGGCCTGCCGGAATCGGTAACTTATCTGGAAGATGCAATGCATGTCCTAATGCAGGACTTAATTCCAGACATTTCTTCACATCATCTGGAAATAGACAGAGTGCACCGTGCCCTGACGGCTCCTAGACAAGATGGCCTACCTAAAGATGTTATAGTTAACCCATGTTTCTACAGAATCAAGGAAAAAACAATGTCCACGGCTCGCACCAGGAGCGACATTACCCTCTTGGGCCACACCATTCAAATATTTACGGATATTTCTCAACTGACGATACAGAAGAGATGTGCACTGAAACCATTACTGGCTCATCTAACTGACCACCAAATCAAATAGCGCTGGTCATTTTCATTATGCTTGTTTTTCACCTATAAGTGCAGGTCACATTCCTTTGCCAACTTTCCAGATAGGGAGGCAGTCCTCTTGAGCCTGGGCTTGATCTCTAGGGAGTCTCTATCCCCCAAATTACAGCAAGCCGGTGCTTGCCCAGTTTCACCTGTTGGTCTCAACAATGGCAATCTTCATCCAAGAAACTCCCTCCTCTTGCAGGATCCTATGGATGAGCGTGTTGACTGTAATTTGAGGAGGTTACCCGCTTGGTGTAGTCACAATCACCAACTGCCTGTAAAGGCCTTTCTCAAGTGGTTTGGGACATACCCAGATGTTTTCATCTACTCTATGTTTATAGTTTTACATGCCCTCAATGCAGTTACCCCAGTTCTGGGTGGAGGGGGAGGTTTTTTTTACTATATTACGTGAGTGGGCTCCACTATATGAGACTGCAATATGTTATTGTTGTGGGTTTTACCTGTAAGGTTAATTTTGGCTCTCCTCCATGCTTACATAAAAATGTTATCTGTTCAATCGGTTCTATTGATTTTCCCCATTTCCCTTACTATCCCTTGAATCAAAAGGGGACCAGGGGCAGAAACGCATCCCACTCGTCAATGAGCCTGTCCTTACCTGGTGGGAAGTGGCAACCTCATTTTTCCTGGACTTCTGTGATTTATTCACTAATCTGTCAGACGACACCGTTTTTTTGTTTTTGGTTTGTTGGTATGCGATGTCCAGTGTACTGCATCCCAAAACTAATTCTATCTTTTCCTTCTTCTTCCTAATATTTCTTCATTTAAGTGCACTCCTGCTTCCAATGCCCAAAGCTTTCATTGTAGGCACTACACCCTCTGGTGAGATAAAGAATAACAACCGGTGAGTACAGTCTACCTAACCCTTATGTTAAGTACCCTTTCCTCTAAAATTCAAATTTTAACTCACAATGTTCAGGGTTTTAATTCCCCTACGAAACGCATAATGGCTTTCTAAAACTATCAAAAATTTTGCATAGACATACTGCTCCTTCAAAAAACACACTTCTCTCGTACCTGTGCCCCCAGATACTTATATTCCAGATACCCCACATTCTACTTGTCTAATGGCCCAGAAAAGAAATGCAGAGTAGTGATTTGTATAGAAAAAAAGTCCCATTCATTCCTACTACAGTAATCAAAGATAAAGAGTGGAGATTCATCATTGTGGTAAGGAAAATGAATGAACACGCAACCACCCTTATTCCTTACTATGCCCCCAATGTGAGTCAAGTAAAAAACTTTGAGACCATGCTCACAGTGCTGATGCCTCATGTGCTGGGCCATGTTATCATGGGGGAGACAGTAATGTGTCTTTGGACCAAGACCTGTATAGATCTAATGCACATAAACCGTTTTTGGAACACGTCCCAAAACAGGGTTGTAAATTGGCTCGGATACTGCACTCCCATGACCTTATAGATATCCGGAGGGATCTTCACCCCATGACCAGAGATTATACACATTATTCTCAGGTCCATAAAACATATTCACGAATAGATCATATATTTACACTGTCACCACTGCTTCCCTCCATTGACATTGGCTAAAATAATGTTCACTTCGTGGTCTGACCATCCCAGTGCAGATCCCATTATCAGATCTGTGGACTAGACTGAAACCCTCAACATGACGTCTTAATGCTTCATTGCTTAATGACCCTACCATTTATAATGAAATAGAGATTGCCCTACGGCAATACTTTACTGACAACCATGCAACTGATACCTCCCCCAGTATTAACTGGGCAGCACATAAAGCAACACTTCATGGCAAACTAATCCAAATACGGCACTAAATCTTAGCCTTACCACTAAGACTGAGATGTATTTACGTTGGTCTAAGCAACGATTCTATACTTTGGGAGACAGACCTTCTACGCTATTAGCTAGGAAACTCACCCCTTGACCATACAATCCGGCCACAATTACGTATGCAAGATGGGAAACTGATTCAAAATCCCCAATTAATCATTTAAGAATTTTCTAATCCTTTTTCTAAATTTTACACATCATTCAACCAATTCCCCACAGCTTAAGTGGATAAATTCTTCCATGATATCCCACTTCCACAGGTGGCACAGGTCCACAAAGAGTTAATGGAGGGTGGCTTTACAGAGGGAGAAATTTAAGGCAGTAATTAAAAGTTTGAACCCGTCAAAGACACCTCGCCTGGATGGCTTTACTGTCCATTATTATAGAAAGTATTCAGAGCTATTGACACCTCATCTATGCTCCTTTTTCAATTACTTGAGAAAAGGTCCCCCTTAGCCACACATGAAAATGCCACTTTCATACATGTCATCCCCAAACCAGGGAAGGACTATGGGGCCTGTGCCAACTATCGCCCAATATCACTCATTAACATGGATCTTAAATTGATGACTAAAATTTTAGAGACTAGAATGAATACTTTTCTATCCAGTTATATCCATCCGGACCAGGTAAGGTTTGTTCCCAATCGACAGTCTCCTGACCAAACCCGACAGGTGATAAAATATAATAGTGGTGATACATTCCAACTGGGACAACCATGGCAAGTGTAAGGGCATGCTATTTTCATTACACCTTTGCAGGCTTTCAACTCTGTATCTAGGGATGGGCCGAACAGACCCCTGTTCAGTTCGCAACAGATCTTTTCGAACACCGCAAATTTTTGGACCCGAATAACGAACCCCATTAAAGTCAATGGGACCCAAATGTCAAAAATCAAAGTGCCCATTTTGAAGGCTTATATGCAAGTAATTGGGCATACAATGGTTATAGGGGTCTGGTTTTTACCCTGGGGGACATAGATCAATAAAAAAAAGTTTGTGAAAAATGATTAATTACCTGCAAACACATTAACCATGAATCATTGCTTTACACACACTCTGAAATACATGTTTGTGTATATGATAAGACATCCTGTAGCTCTGTGGCACAGCAATAATGTTTTCCTATACCTCCCAACTGTCCCTGATTTAGAGGGACCTCTTATGAAAATCTACAGGTATCTATGAAAATCTAATACTTAATAACTTAATCTCTGAATTATCTTGCTATTTGCTAATTTGAAAAGTTCATATAAAGGAAAAGTATTGCTGTAAAAAAATTATTCTGGGTTCAACCAATCATTTTTGAAATAGAACTTCTTAATGGTCTACATAACTGGCAGTGCGGCAGATACATGTCCATTATCTACAGTAAATACATTATGCTAGCAGGTATCCCTCTTTTTCAGCTCAGATGGGAAATATGGATTTGTTTCTGCAGAACCTGATTTTTGTAAATGCCCCATACACTATGACCTTATGCAGAATGAATACTCCTTATTTATTTTAATCTATATCTCTTTGTGAAATACACTATTACTAGACATACAGTACACTACGTCCACAAAGATCTGAGATCTTGGCCCTCCTGTCTGCAGGATTCCTGGAATGTTTAGTGCTGCTATATCTGGACCATTTCACCACATGCTGTCTGTTACTTAATGGTCTTCTTTTATATTGTACATCTGAAAGCTAATAAGGGCGCTGCAAGCTTTGAGATAAGCCATTGAAGTCCATTTTATAAAACTTTCTTTGGACAGTTTAAATGTTTAACCAAAATACACACTCATGGTCTACTCTTGCCCTCCATATAAACCATAAGATTTTTTGGCAAGTTGATTGGTGTATAATTCTATACACCAGGCAGACATAAATCATGAATTCCTTATCATAGCCGTCCAGCATCTAGGCACTGGGTGATCAATACAAAAACATACAAGCTACCTTTAGGTATGTTTCTTGCATAAGTGAATGGAGGCATCCTTACCTGTCTCCTCTCTTATGATAACCCTGGCTAACATGTTTACAGATATGGATGTTAAACCAAAGGCTTGTGATAGTCTTACCGGTTTCTGTTTTTCGTTTAAGGTAGCTGGCTCATCAGGTGATCACAAGTCACATCTTCTGCAGGGTTGTATGTACTTTTAGGGGCCACAGCAGGGCCCCTAAATTATGGCAATAAATGATATGCCCCCAGTGAGTTGAGCGAACTCCCTGTGATTATATAAAGTCTTTTACTGAGTTTTCAGCTTTAAGTAATCACTTTCTGATTGCCTCTTCTCATCTCTTTGCATCTGTAAAGACTGGGCGGGGAGGGGGGGTGTCACTTTATTCAAGTTACCATTTAATGCGTGGTATGCAAGGGAACTTCCTGCTTCTGAAGAAGTCGCCTATCAATGACGAAAGGCGTTACAAAAATGTATATGAACAGCAGAACCTGCCTTGTATTTTCTTTCTTGTTTTTAGGGTTCACCCTGTTTAACAGACTTAGCTTCAGGTGTCAGCTCGGACAGTATTCCAGAACAAGGCGAAAACAACAGTCCTATAATTATGACAGCTTTCTTCGCACTTAATGTGGAACTACAGTGGTGTGAAAAAGTGTTTGCCCCCTTCCTCATTTCCTGTTCCTTTGCATGTTTGTCACACTTAAGTGTTTCGGAACATCAAACCAATTTAAACAATAGTCAAGGACAACACAAGTAAACACAAAATGCAATTTGTAAATGAAGGTGTTTATTATTAAAGGTGAAAAAAAATCCAAACCATCATGGCCCTGTGTGAAAAAGTGATTGCCCCCCTTGTTAAAACATACTATAACTGTGGTTGTCCACACCTGAGTTCAATTTCTCTAGCCACACCCAGGCCTGATTATTGCCACACCTGTTCACAATCAAGGCATCACTTAAATAGGAGCTGCTTGACACAGTAAGGTCCACCAGAAGATCCTTAAAAGCTACACATCATGCCGAGACCCAAAGAAATTCAGGAATAGTTGAGAAAGAAAGTAATTGAGATCTATCAGTCTGGAAAGGGTTATAAAGCCATTTCCAAAGCTTTGGGAATCCAGCGAACCACAGTGAGAGCCATTATCCACAAATGGCAAAGACATGGAACAGTGGTGAACCTTCCCAGGAGTGGCCGGCCGCCCAAAATTACCCCAAGAGCGCAGCGACGACTCATCCAAGAGGTCACAAAAGACCCCACAACAACGTCCAAGGAACTGCAGGCCTCACTTGCCTCAGTTAAGGTCAGCGTTCATGCCTCCACCATCAGGAAAAGACTGGGCAAAAATGGCCTGTATGGCAGAGTTCCAAGGAGAAAACCACTGCTGAGCAAAAAGAACATCAAAGCTCGTCTCAATTTCTCCACAACACATCTTGATGATTCCCAAGACTTTTGGGACAACATTCTGTGGACCGATGAGACAAAAGTGGAACTCTTTGGAAGGTGTGTGTCCAAGTATATCTGGCGTAGAAGGAACACTGCATTTCATAAAAAGAACATTATACCAACAGTAAAATATGGTGGTGGTAGTGTGATGGTCTGGGGCTGTTTTGCTGCTTCAGGACCTGGAAGACTTGCCGTGATAAAAGGAACTATGAATTCTACCAAGAGATCCTGAAGGAGAATGTCCAACCATCTGTTCGTGTACTCAAGCTGAAACGAACTTGGGTTCTGCAGCAGGACAATGATACTAAACACACCAGCAAGTCCACCACCGAATGGCTGAAGAAAAACAAAATGAAGACTTTGTAGTGGCCTAGCCAAAGTCCTGACCTGAATCCTATTGAGATGTTGTGGTATGACCTTAAAAAGGCCGTTCATGCTCGAAAACCCTCTAATGTAACTGAATTAGGACAATTCTGCAAAGATGAGTGGGCCAAAATTCCTCCAGGACGCTGTAAAAACCTCATTGCACGTTATCGCAAACGCTTGGTTGCAGCTGTTGCTGCTAAGGGTGGCCCAACCAGTTATTAGGTTTAGGGGGCAATCACTTTTTCACACAGGGCCATGATGGTTTGGATTTTTTTTCACCTTTAATAATAAACACCTTAATTTACAAATTGCATTTTGTGTTTACTTGTGTTGTCCTTGACTATTGTTTAACTTGGTTTGATGTTCCGAAACACTTAAGTGTGACAAACATGCAAAGGAACAGGAAATGAGGAAGGGGGCAAACACTTTTTCACACCACTGTATGGGCAAAATCTAAATTATATTTATGATGCAGTCTGTCACCAGCATTAGCACAGTTGTAGATTTTCTGAGACCCTCCTAACATAGTTTTCTACCTGTTGTGCTTATTATTATTATCATACGCGATTTATATAGCGCCAACAGTTTACGCAGCGCTTTACAATGTATAGGGGGGGAACAACACAATTACAGTACAATACAAAAGGTACAGGAGGGCCCTGATCGTAGAGCTTACACTCTAAAGGGAGGAGGTGGTGGTACAAAAGGTAATAGCTTGACATTATGCTTGACATTAAATCCATTTTTCTTTTCATTAACACACAAATCTGACAAAAATGGCAATTACAGGGGATGGGACAAACCATTAGTAGTGTAACTAGCATCACCATGCAGGGCACATACTGGGTTCCAACACTTCAGTAATATGAGCTAATGCAATTAATAGCTTCAGTCTGCACCCTGTTTTTCTGCCTGCTCGCCACCTGTCAGACATGTAGCACAGAGTTGTGGAGGAATGTCAGGGCACTCCCACCCGCTCTGTGTTGCAGGTCAGACAGACAGCAGGTTGGGACAGAAGCTGGCAGCTGCATAAGGACATATGAAAGAAAAAGTTTGCAGGTGGTCTATTTACCGTTTGATTTCACATTTGAGTTTTTTTCTTTAGCAGTTGAGTTAGAGGAAACAAAGGCAAAAAATACAATTTCAGGGGGAAGGAGGAACAGCAGCAGCAATTAGCATTCTAAACTAATCTGAATATATCAAACAAATCCAAATATACAAAACGAATTCCGAAAACGAATCCATGCCTCTTCTGCAAAAAAAAAAATCCATGTATACATTATAATAAAATGCAGTGAAGCATCACAAAACATTCCCATGAAGTGCCAGGGAAATCTATGTGCTCTTCTTTGTAAGCACAATCCTCCCAGTGAATAAACACCACCACAGTGCCATCAAAGAGCACTTACTAAGGGCGGATGACCCCCCAAAAGATTGAGTGGTCATACTGTATGCAGCTTACTAACATAAATATGCCCTCCTCCAGGCTGGTTTACAGACTCCATCTTTCACATATAACCAAGGATTGATATACAGTAAAACCTTGGATTGCGAGCAGAATTCGTTCCAGAAACATGCTAGTAATCCAAAGCACTCGTATATCAAAGCAAATTTCCCCATAAGAAATAATGGCAGCTCAGATGATTCGTTCCACAACCATTTATTCATAAGTCCTTCAGTTTATAGTCCATATGAAAAGATTATAACAATGTGATAGGTTGTGTAACCATAAAATGTTCATCCACAAATGGAAGCAAGGGGATTAAAAGCAAATTTTAGCAGACGCTACAGAGTATAAAAGAGAAGAGAGTCACCTCTAAGTGTAGCAATATGGTTACATTTATTGAAGGTACAACATTTAGCAACTCACATGGTTGATGATTAAAAGAGGCACATATAAGTATGCAGGCATCCAGGGTAAAGCTGTCCACATAGACCATCCTCCACACCACCGGCTCTCACCACTGTCAGTCTGCAATCGTGACCGGGAAGACTAGCCTGCAGTATAGCGATCTGAAAACAAGGCTTTAAGCGCTCATGGAGCACAGCATGGAAGGGATGACATCGATGGTGATGTGGGGGATGGTCTATGTGGACAGCTTTACCCAGGAGGATGCCTGCATACTTAGATGCGTCTGTTTTATTCATCAACCATATGAGTTGCTAAATGTTGTACCTTCATTAAATGTAACTATGTTGCTACACTTAGAGGTACGTCCCTTCACTTTTATACTCAGTTGTGACGTGACGCTACTTGTAGATCAAGACATCGCTTGCTTATCAAGTAAAAATGTATTTAAAAAATTAGCTTGTCTTGCAAAACACTCTCAGACCAAGTTACTCTCAATCCAAGGTTTTACTGTATATATGTAAGCAGAACCAAAATACTTCTATAGTGTATAGTAAAATTAGTTCATTTAAAAGGATTAAAAACATTCATATGTGCCAATATACCATAGTGCCAATCGGCACAAACATTCTAAATACCCATCAGCAGCAAGTACAGTACAAGGTGACCTCACCCTGTCTGGCTCCACCCCAACATGTTTCATCAAATGGTGATGTCCTCAAGGGTTCCGATATTTAAAGTCTTTTAACACGGCTGTTTTAATAGCTTGCGATATCAGCTGTCAAATGCCATTGAATAAGCTATTTGTACCTTTCTAAGAATACATCTTCTCTAAACAGGTTTTAATGTCGGCATAGGCATCTTGAATGCACTTGATAAAATTTTGTTATATATCTCTAGATAGACATTCATGGTATACTTTTTTTATTGGCTTTAAAAAGTCTTATAATGTCTTCATTGTTCAATTACCATAGTTGATACAGGTGTCATTTTATTGAGAATAGCCTGTCAGGATTAAGCTCCGTGAATTATTACATTGGTCAAAACGGTAAAGCTGTTTAATGTTGGGAGACAGCTAAAGTTACCAGCTACAGGTTGGGTAAAATCTACCCGATCATGATTCTCAGTTACAGTAATAACAAAGTCTATTTATTCCAGATGTTAGCACATTTATTGAAGAGTCAAGCATCTCTGTGGCAGCACACAACATCTTTCTCTCTAGTCCTGTTTTGAGATGTTAACCTTACTGAAAGGCCAATGTCGTTTAGATCTGCACATCAATACGTTTCTGGCCGTGTACATTAAGTTCATGTTTTTACTATGCATTTTTCTTCATTTACTTAAAGGTTAGTCCATGTTTTTAAAACCGCTTTCAACAGAACCCTTAACAGAATCTGACCGAAAGTAATACCCAATTTCTGTACACTATTATTATGTACTTAGAGTTATATTTTACATGCTAAAAGCAACAACCAGATTTTTTCCTTGACCTCTAACTTTTTTTCACTAACCATTTGTCAACTCAGTTCGTAATGATTGAAAATTAACTGAAAGAAACACACAAGTAAAAAATCGCAGTTTCATATCTTAGTGGTAAATGACTGATTTATTGGGTTTTAATCTGCTGGAAAGACAGCTAAATCTGTCTCGGCCTACACATTTCTATAATATGCTTTGGAGGTTTCCCATTTCATATCTTCACAAACACCTGTAGACAAACGTTTTATGTTACATTACCCATTTTCTTGCCTGAGATACTATATATATATATATATATATATATATATATATATATATATATATATATATAGTTCTTTTTTATTTTCTCAATAGAGTAAATGGAACCTTTTGTATTTGGTAACTTTTGAACATTTATTATGGCTTCCTAAAGCGGAACCCTTAGCAACTTGTTAAAAAATAATGTTCTTTAGCAAGGAACATACATTCCACATTTATAATCATGCCTCCAAAATGAGTTTGTGCTGTAAATTGCCACCAGCATTGTTCTTCTTGCTGGAGGCTGCCATTTTGCTGAAGCCCAGAGCCTCTGAACAGCAGTAAATCAGTAAAGCAGTAAATCATATAGATAAACCCATCGATTTAACAGTTTCAAAATACTGGTACATTCCTGGAATGTTGGGGTTGCTAACTGTCACATTTGCTTGTGTCCTCAGCCAAACTGTCAAACCATCAAATGGCTGGTGTCGTAACTGATCATGTATGCAGCTCCATGGCAGTTGCAGTTCAAACAGAAGCAGCTTTCTTGACTGTAAAGCAGTGATCATCAAGGGCCCACTAACAGGCCAGGTTTTATGTATTACCTTGGGGAGATGCAGACTAGAATACTGCAATCACTGAGCAGCAAATGATATTACCTGTGATGTATTTCAGTTATCTTGCAAACCTGGCCTGTTAGTTGGCCCTGAGGACAGGGTTGATGACCAATGCTGTAAAGCAGGGATATGCAATTACTGGACCTCCAGCTGTTGCAGAACTACAAGTCCCATGAGGCATAGCAAGACTGACAGCCTCAAGCATGACACCCAGAGGCAGAGGCATGATGGGACTTGTAGTTTTGCAACAGCTGGAGGTCCGCTAATTGCATATCCCTGCTGTAAAGGATAGGAGGATTTCATTTTGCTTTAAGGCTGGGTTCACACCGCTGCGGGGGGAGAACCGGATGTGATTCGCACAGCAAATCACATCCGATCTCCGTAGCGCTGCGAGTTCAGCCATACAGATAGTATGGCTGAACTCGCAGCGGTCCCGCAGCAAACTCGCACGGGACCCTTTTTTGGGTCCGCAACGGAATCGGATCGCATGGGGGTTCACACCATGCGATCCGATTCCTGTGCGAGTCGGAAGATCGCACTGCGATATGCCGACGGATCTGGGGGTGTCATTAACATAACATTGACACCCCCAGCCGTCCGCATAGGGCAGTGTGAACTGCCGGCGGGAGGTGTGCGATGCGGGAAAACGCCGCGGATTCGCGGCGTTCCCGCATCGCAGCAATGTGAACCTAGCCTAAAGCTGTCAGCAGATCGGTCTCTACAAATCCAGAACAGTGCCTAAAAATGTTTAGAAATAGAGAGCAATTGAGCATGTGCAGAGTGTATTACTGGATTTTAAACAATACAGGCACTTATTTTTAATGTTTTATGCTATATCTGCAAAAGGGTCCAGCCTGAAGTTATCTAGCAGAACTTCATTTTCTGACTAAAGTTCCACTTTTATTTTGCAGGACTGTCCTTCTGATGTTGGAGACTTCAGAGCCCAGCAGTGTTCCGCACACAATGATGTAAAGTACCAGGGGCAGTATTATGAATGGCAGCCAGTATATAATGATGCCACAGCTCCCTGTGCTCTGAAGTGTCAAGCGGTGGGGAAAAACCTAGTTGTCGAACTTGCTCCAAAAGTTCTAGATGGTACACGGTGTAACACAGACTCTCCAGATATGTGCATCAGCGGTATTTGCCAGGTACGGTTTTAATTTGTAGAAGACAGGATTGTGTGCATCCAGCCAAGTTATTCTTGCAGCAACGTTCACAGATTACATTCTATTTGTATTATTTATTTATTACAAATACTTATATAGCGCTGTTAATTTACACAGTGAATCACATATATATTGTACATTCAAATCAGTCCCTGCCCTCCAGGAGCTTACAATCCAGTGGCGGGTTGGATCACGGATGGCACAGAAGTCGGCCTGCACTTAACCCCATCTTGCGGGAAGCACTCTGGGCAGCGGCTTCTCTCCGGGCTGCGGGTGGCTGCTGTCTTGGATCCCCAGCGTCTCCTCCCTCGTGGCGGCCAATCTAATCGGATCTCCTTTTGCCCAATCGTGTGATGGGCCTCATGACTCGCTTGTTGATTGCCAGGGAGGAGAATCAGTGTTACAATAGTGAATATTCTTTCGCTATTGTCACACAACTGCTCTGCACCCCGAGCCCAGCCTTTTATGAAGTCTATTAGAGCCCCTAGCTCTAATCATGTGCTTCAACCCCCCCCCCCCCTCACTCTGGAATCCATGCATCCATCCATGCCTAATGGACTGGTCACCCCTGTTACAATCTGAGGTCCCTAACTCACATTCATACATATACTAGGGCCAATTTAGACAGGAGCCAATTAACCTACCAGCATGTCTTTGGAGAGAACTTCAGGCAGATAGTGCCATAGTTGAGATTTAAACCCTAGTGCTGCTAGTGCTGCTAGGCGGAAAAACTAACAACTAAAGGCTGGTACACACTTTGAGAAAATCGGATAAACACAGCAAATTGGAAACGAGGAAGAAAAAATTTAAGAAAATTCTCGTACAACAAAGGCTTTTTTTTGTTGTTTATTTTTTTCCGATCATGCACATTCTTTCGTTTCTGATTTTTCTCGTATGAATATCGTATAAAGACAGTACACATTAAGCGAAAACCGTCTGTTTTGTTCATGTGTGCAAAAAATTTTGGAGTTTGCCCCTTTCGTAAATTTTCATTTGCAAAGTCTGAATCGGATGTCGAACGTTGTGTACAAACTATACAAAAATCAAATGATCGTGCCTCGTACAGAATTTTTCTTTTGATTTTCTCATGGTGTGTACCCTCTTTAGTCTTTGTGCTTCCCATACATATAAGCCCGCACCTTGGATTGGTTACTGCACCTCATGTTTAATATATGAAGTTGTCATGGCTCAATGTACCTCAGGAAGTGCATATAAACTGTGCAAATGACGGCTACAGCATGGTTGGCCAGTTCTGGGAGGGCATCATATGACGTCATACCTTGATTGTGCCCCCCGGTGTGCCCGCTGTGGCGGGCACTCAGTTCGCTCTGTGATCGCAGTGTCCTTCAAACATAGCTGATCACAAATACGGGTAAAGAGCCAATCACAGTGTCTCTTTACCACATGATTAGCTGAAGTTAATCACAGCTGATCACGATGTAAACACACTTGCCAGTTATTGGCATTCCTTTCCTCATGCTGTCCCAACTTGAAAAGAGGAAAGGACGGTAACCAGCTAGTGTGAAAGGGGACATTTGCACTGATAATCAGAGCACTGATCATCAGTGCCCTGATTATCAGTATAGCCCAAACAGTGCCCATTAGTGCTGCAAATAAGTTCCAGTCAGTGCTTTCAATCAGTGCCCATCAGTGCCTCCTCACCAGTCCCTCCTATCAGTGCCACATATCAGTGTTCATCAGTGCCACCTATCAGTGCCCTTCAGTGCTGCCTATTAGTGCCAATCAGTTCTACCTATCAGTGCCCATCAGTGCTGTCTATCAGTGTCTATTAGTGCCGCATATCAGTGCAACTTCATCCGTGCCCACCAGTGCCGCCTCATCAGTGCCCATCAGTGCAGCATATCAGTGCCCATCAGTGTTGCTTATCAGTTCCCATCAGTGCCACCTCATAAGTGCCCGTCATTGCAGTCTATCAGTGCCCATCAGTGCTGCCTATTAGCGTGCATCAGTACAGCCTCATTAACGCACATCAATGAGGGAGAAAAACGATCTGTTTGCAAAATTTTATAACCGAAATTAAGAAAAACTTTTTTTTCTTTTTCACATTTTTTTGTTTTGTTTGTTTAGCAAAAAAAAAAAAAACAGTGGTAATTAAATACTACCAAAATAAAATTATACTTGTGTGGGAAAAAACATGATAAAAATTTCCTAAGAGCGTAGTGTTGCATGACCACGCAATTGTCATTCAAAGTGTGACAGCACTGAAAGCTGAAAATTGGCCTGGGCAGGAAGGGGGTAAAAGTGCCTGGTTGGCAAGTGGTTAAATGTCAACGAGAATGGACTTCTTTGTTCATCTTTGAGAACTGTCGACTCTTTTGTGTATTCCTCAGATACAGAAGCAAAGCCCCACGAGTACTTCCAGTGGCACAGTGGCTTAGATGAAAATGTGAAAATGCCTATGCTTCACCTTTTCATATAGTTAGCTACCCATAAAATGTCGCTAATTTATATTCGCTTGCTTCTAACATTCCACATTAGTCTGATTGATGTTTTTCTTTTACTCCAAGCATCAAATGTAAAGTGTGAACTGTTTAATGCATCATTACTGCAGACTTATCAGTTAAAAATGAAAGCGTCAGTTACATGTACCAATGCAAACTGTAGGGAATGTGAGCATTTTTCTTTTGTACGCTTTTCTGTCATTTCTTGCCAAAAATTTTATGTACTTTACATTAGCCAAAAAAAAAAAAAAAAACCCAGAAGGGAAGGTGGTTTCCATTTCAACATTGGCGCTCGTGTCTGGTGTAACTTTGTCAGCAAATACACGAGTTTGGTGATATCAGCCAATTAAATGGACCATAAAACTGACACCGCTTGAAAAAGCAATTCTCAATCATCTCCCTGACATCAGGGCTTTTTTTTTTTCCCTCGGAGTGGAAAATATGACAGACTCTTTTTCAGCTTTAATCAGAAAACTAGGCAGTAAAATGGTGGTATATATACTGGCCAACAGAGAATGATTCGAAACTGTATAAAGAAGATCTGATTCTAGGAGATATATGAATGTTCATAAAATCTATTGGAAAAATGATATGTGATATTGCCAGCAGTCGCAATACCTTTGAATGCAAAATATAAAGGGAGTATAATTGTTTTTTATTTTATTGTTTTTCTTCATATTTAAGGCTTAAAATATACATCAGGTAAATCTTAAATATTGCATATGTATTTATTTTTTATTTTGTATAGTTTCACCTTAAACGTATGCAAAGGGTAAACCATTACATTTCGTATAGTTTCCATCTACAATGTAACACTGGTTTATACAAATAGCTATCCTTATAATCAAGAGGGGTCTGAATATGCATATTTTATGTTCAGCGTTCCAGCCAGTAGATGGAGCTCTAGGCCCCTTTTCACATGTTTATTTGTATCTGCTCTGTTTAAAGAGGAAGTAAAGACTATTTTTTATTATTTTTTTAAATGCAACCTGCAAGGCAAATGCATAATGAGCTAGTATGCATAGCATACTAGCTCATTATGATTAACTTACCTGAAAACGAAGCCCCCGAAGTGGTCCTCCTTCTTCATCTTCGCCACTGCCATGTATCCCGGAGTGATTTCCAGGTCTCGCTGCTCCGGCGCTGTGATTCGCCGGAGCCGCAATGACGTCACTCCCCTGTGCATGCGCACGGGGGCTGACACGAGCGGCATATCGCCGTGATCTGCAGCCTGCTCAGTGCGCATGTGCCATAGACAGCGGTGCCTGTCTTTTTGTAAATATCTCCTAAACCGTATAGGTTTAGGAGCTATTTCTTGGACCTACAGGTAAACCTTAATCTAGGCTTACCTGTAGGTCAAAGTGGTTTGTAAGGGTTTACAACCACTTTAAAAAGCCAGCTGTTTACAGAGTTTTAAAGTTTAAAGTAGAAGTCCAGCCTAACACTAAAATCCCTGCATCTATAGACATCCACGATCTAACACTAACCTATCTAGCCCTGTAAAGAAGAAATCAGTATACATATCTTTTTTGATGTCGCTCCGGTCTGGTCTCCAGCAGCAGAAGCTCTGCAGAGGGCACAGCTGTAAAATGAATGGGGAGTGACGTCAACCATAGACTTACTATGGGGCTTCCGTTGTGGGCTGCATCCTCTGCACCTGCTTCCACAGTGTGGGGGATCAGTGTGGGATTGGGTCGGGTTGGCTTCAGAAATGGTATGTTTACAGATTTTTTTTTTTCTTTACAGGGCTAGATAGGATAGTGTTATAAAATTGTGCTTAATCATTATGATTAAGCACAATGTTTGTGTGAAATGCGTCAACTAGCAGCAGACTGTTTGTGTCCTGATTGTGTCACTCTATTTTGGAGATCATACAATAAATGGTGGAGGGAGGACTTGCCATGGTGTGCAGTCATTTTGCAAGAAAAAGCCCAGCATTCAAAAACTCCCAATAAATAATATAAATAATAAAAACATCTTTGCCATTCGCTTCCCTCCAACCACTTTGCATATTATTTTATATATACTGTGATTCTGTACTTGCCAAATATGCTGCAGAAATCTCCCTCCACTGAGTCTGGCTGCAACTATTTTAACTGTGGGCAGCTGAAGCTGCTGCCTGTTCACTTTTACACAGACACACAGAGAAAGCACACCTCCTGCTCTGCAGCCCTGCAGCTCTCATTGGCCCTCGTCGCTCTGATGACTCATCCCCAGAGGCGGACTGACCATTTGGCTACTCGGGCACTGCCCAGGGGGCCCCAGGCCACTAGGGGGCCCCATCAGGGTTGACAGCCTCAGTAAAACCAGAGACAGTATGTAAAAATCTGTGTTTTTTTTTACATCTGTGTCTGAAATGTCCCTTACCGACATCCTTTTGGTCTAAAAATCCTGAGATTATAGCTGTCCCAACTCTCCAGTACCTTCTCAGCCAATAGAAACATGTCTGTATACTGTGTATACTGTGTGATTGTATAATGCGTGTGTGTATACTGTGTGGCCCCATAATCTCTGATTGCCTGGGGGGGCCCATAATCTCCTATTGCCGGGGGGCCCCATAAGTTGTCAGTCCGCCCCTGCTCATCCCCCTTCCTTCCTGGCAAACTCTAACCAGAGGACGAGAGCTGTGCATGATGGCATAAGCCTAGGGGCTAATGACCAGACAAGAACAGGAAGTGGGCTGTATAAGGTATTTACTGGCCAAAAAAATATAAAAAGTTAAAACAACAAGAGCAGAAAACTTAACTTAATAGATGGAAAGTTGAAAAAATAACTGAAGGTCTGCTTTAAGTTTGTGTACATTATAACCTTGTAATCAAATGTTTTTATCTAACATTTATCTCATCTATTTGTTTGAAAAAAAACATCCTGGAAAAAGTTGTTATTTGGTCATATAGTTTAGAGCAGGGGTGCCCAACCTTTTGAAGAGTAAGGGCCACTTAAGCGACTTGGTAACCAGTTGTGGGCCGCAATGAGCAGAGTGGGTGGACAACAGGTCTGTGTACACTCCGCATATGCAGACCAGACACAGACGCAGCCCACTCAACTCTATGGGCCCTCTGATTCTTCCAGATGGAAGGGATCGGATTAAAGGTATGCAGGCGTAAACGGACAAAAGTCTGTTTACATTTGCCGCTCCTTACAGATGAATAGAAGGTCTGATTGGGTTGGAACGATCATGTCTAAGGCTGCTTTCACACTTATGTGCTGTGGCCTACCCAGGGCAGTACACCTCTGGCTTTCCTGTGGGTTAGCTGCACTTTGACATAGAATTCTATTATATCCTGCAGGTGTTGTGCACTTTGTGAAAACGCACCAAACCCATAGGTAATAACAGAGGTCTATGGTTCAGTGAAGTTTGAAAGCAGCCTGTTAACCACTGCAGAACAGATATGCCCATATATACACTGTGATTATAGAATTAAACATAACTTTAATAATAGTCTTCAATTTGGGTATCTCCAGCTTTTGCTGTTCAAGGCAGAGTGCATTTGGTATGACTCCGCCTGTGACAGGAGGTGGCGCTATACAGGAAGCATCGTCTTATGTGGCACTGCTACGCAACTGCTGGCTTCATCTACCATCGGCTTCATTCACAACACTGCTGTTCTGGGATGCCGGGTTGGGAATCCGTGATCTGGGCTTGCCAACCAGCCATCCCAGAGCAGGAAGTCACGGGCCACATCAGAGGGCTCCGCGGGCCACATGTGGCCCCCAGGCCACTGGTTGGGCACCCCTGGTTTAGAGTGACTGCCATTTTTAGAAGGTATATTTCATACCCAATAGCATGCCCCCTAAAGAAAGGGGTTCCACATGTTCCATGTTTTGTGGAAGCTAAAATAATTATTTTACATGCTACACTATCAAACACAAATTTCCAATACTGACAGCTTTTCTACAAGAAAATAGGATTTTATTTGCAGGAGTAATCTATTTTATGGTAACCCATGAGTGCACACATCTCCATGTTCTGGATGTGCAACAGATGGACAAGCTTCTTCCTGGAATTTATTAGGCAAAAAGAAAAGTGCCCTGCTTTCCTGCAAAAAAAAGGGATTTTAAAGGGTGGCCCTCCTGTGCGAAATCACGTACCTGTATATAAGCACAATGTAATCGTGTGAAACGCATCTACTTGATGCACTTGCTACTGTCCTGTGTTATGTGACTCTTTGCTTTTACGGTATGGAAGTAAAATAAAAGGACTTTTCGTACTTCGGTGTGTAGACACTCCTTCTTCCATATACTTAGCATGGCAGGTGAGCCGTAGCTTGCACCCATGGGAGGAATCCTTATTCCAGTTCACCTGGATCCACCCTCCTGGAGCGGTGTTTACTTGTCTCCATTGTCGTGATTTTGTGCACAGGGTCTGAGGCCTATGAGCCGCCAGCGACCAGCTTCCACTGTGATTGGACACAGCAGAAGCCAATCAGCGACGTGATGTCCGCTGGGACCTGCCGATAGTTCTAAGGAGAGGCAGAACGGCGGTCTGTCTATGTAAACAAGGCAGGCCGCCATTCTGCCAGAGAAGAAAATGGACATCTTGTGATTTTGTTTGTTTACAGATCTCTGTTTTCCCCTAGTCGAAGCACCCCCCACACAGTTAGAAAGCACCCCCTAGGGGACACCTTTAACCCTTTGCTCACCCCTGATGTTAACCCCTTCCCTGCCAGTGTCATTTGTACAGTGGCAGTGCATTTTGTTTTAGCATTGATCACTGTATTGGTGTCACTGGTCCCCAAAAAGTGTCACTTGGTGTCAGATTTGTCTGCCAGATTTGTTGCAGCCCCTCTAAAAATCGCTGATCGCTGCCATTACTAGTAAAAAAATAAATAAAAATTCCATAAAAATATCCCATAGTTTGTAGACGCTATGGGGGTTATTTACTAAAGGAAAATCCACTTTGCACTGCAAGTGCACTTGGAAGTAAAGTCGTTGTAGATCCGAGGGGGACATGCAAAGAAAATAAGAAAACAGCATTTTAGCTTGCACATGATTGGATGATAAAATCAGCAGAGCTTCCCCTCATTTCAGATCTACCGCTTAGATTTAGAACGACTGCACTTGAAAGTGCACTTGCAGTGCAAAGTGGATTTGCCTTTTGTAAATAACCCCCTATAACTTTTGCTCAAACCAATCAATATACGCATATTGGGATTTTATTTTTTACCAGCGACACATAGCAGAATACATATTAGCCTAAATTGATGATTAAATTAAATTTTTTACATTTTTTTATTGGATATGTTTTATAGCAGAATGTAAAAAATTGTGTTTTTTTTTCTTCAAAACTGTCAGTTTTTTTTTTTTTGTTTAAAGTGCACAAAATAAAAAAAACGCAGAGGTGATCAAATACCACCAAAATAAATCTCTATTTGTGGGGGAAAAAAGACATCAATTTTATTTGGGTACAACGTCGCACGACTGCGCAATTGTCAGTTAAAGCAACGCAGTGCTGTATCGTAAAAAATGGCCTGCTCATGAATGGGGGCTGAAGTGGTTAAACAAGCTAGAAAGTATTTTATTTAGTAGCAATGACATCAACAATTTTAGGAAAGCATACTGAAATTAAAAAAAAAAAATGTTTATTATTCCAATTGATGCCGTTTGGCTTTTATGGTCAAGTAAGATCTTTGGGTAGAATGCACCAGTTGAAGCAGTAAAGCACATTTTTATTTAGCATTATGGTCGCTTGAACAGTAAAGATGTATACGTCTATTGGCCAGTAAACCATTTTTCTATTACACCATTCTGTTTGTATAAATTTGGCTAAATGGAAAACCTAATGGATTATCCTCACTTCCAAACGTGTAAACATTACTTTAGCTTTTGACATTTTCCATAAAAGCTTTTTTATTATGAAATGCTTTTTTGGTATTGTGTGTTTCGATAGCTAACTTTTAACTGAATTCAAATTCTTTGTTTTTATTCCTACTGTACTCAGCAAAGGCTAAAATTTGGTCAGCTACTGGTGTCATTATTAATGCAAAAATGTGAATATGCCCAGAGGGGCATGAGAGGTGGATTCCAGATTATGGGGTTGATTCAGGTGAAGTGTAGCAACTGTAAAGTTTTTTTTTTTGCTTGACAACTGAATTTGATATTTTAGATTAACCACTTGCTTACTGGGCACTTAAACCCCCCTCCTGTCCAGATCAATTTTCATCTTTCAGCGCTGATGCACTTTGAAGGGCAATTGAAATTTTTATCATTTTTTCCCACAAATAGAACTTTCTTTTGGTGGTATTTGATCACCTTTTTATCATTTTTATAATTCTATGTTTTCTCCTTCATTGATGTATGCTGATGTGGCGGCACTAATGGGCACCTATACATGGCAGTGATGGGAACTGATGGGTGGCAAAAATAGGCACTGATTGCCACTGGTTGGTTACAGTAGTGGCAATCAAAATCAGTTATTAAGTTCTGTGGCAGTAACTCTGTCCTCAGATCCCATGTTCTGTTTATGACGGGTTTGCGTACATTTTGATTTAGGATTTATAAAGTAGTCCGCTATGAATCTCCTTCTTGTAAGAGAAAATCATTTTAACAAATAAAATTATATCAGTAAAGTGCTGATGCTATAGCGGAAGTCAAAGTGGATGATTTAGAAGGAGAATGTACTAAAGGATTCGAGAATAGTCACTTAATTTAGTGAAAAAGATTACGATCTTTCACTTTGAAATCTCAATTATTAAAACAAACAAAAAAAACATTTATTTTGCTTCCGCATAATTGGAAAATTGAATGCAGGTTCCTTTAATTCACTCAAATGAGTGAACAATAACTTTGGAAAAAATCCATGCTACCCGTCTTTTTAATCACGTTTATAAGGTCCACTAAGTTTAAAGTGTTCCTAATCCAACAACAGTAAAATCAGTCTGTATATGCAGTAAAGCATGTTTGTTATACTCACTGTGGAACCTAAGGGGTTAATCCTCTGCATTGTGTAAAAAGGCTCTTTGATCCTGTCTTCTCTGCTCTTCCCCTTCTTTTACTGTCCCCAAACTATCTCTGGATAGTACAGAGGCTACAGACAAGCTGCACATGCTCAGTGTGGTGTGTTTTACTATAAAGTTTTTTTTTCTTGTGAGAGTACATGTGATCTGCACAGGGCCAATCAGCTTTGTCCAGACAGAGTCAAGGGTCCTGCATCCTCATAGGATAATCATGGGAGAATGAAAACTCCTACAAGCTTTAACCAGACACTGATAGGAATCACAAGACTGCTCTAACTGCTGTTGAGAAAAGGTATTTAGCAGTTTATATTTACTAAAACGATTGCATTTCCATACTTTGTGTATTGTGGGAAACCAGATATAGTGATTGCAGGGTCCTGGGTTTAATAACACTTTAACTTTATGTTCTACTTGTCTAACTTACTCCTATCTATGTCTCTCTCTCTCTCTCTCTAAATATACATATATATATATATATATATATATATATATATATATATATATATATAAGAGGGAGAGAGAGGGAGAGGGAGAGGGAGAGGGAGAGAGGGAGAGAGGACATAGTAGAACATAAAGTTAAAGTGTTACTAAATCCAGGAGCCTGCATTCGCTATATCTGGTCTCCCACAGTACACAGAACAGGGAAATGCAATAATTTTAGTAAATATAAACTGCTAAATAACTTTTCTCGTCAGCAGTTAGAGCAGTCTTGTGACTTCTATCAGGACCCTGCAATCACTATATCTGCTATATCTGGTCTCCCACAGTACACAATATATATATATATATATATATATATATATATATATATAAAATCTGTCATCTTAGTGCCTTACAGATCCTTATACTGTTACCCTTAATGTAATTCTGTTCATTTTACAAAATAGGAATAAATAGTTTTCATAAGTACTGAATCTAATTGTATTGTATTTTATCTTTTGAACCCAGTGGCTGCAAACAAACACCCCACCCCCCCGGCTGGTCCCCCCCCCCCACCGCCGTCACTCAGTCGATCGGCAAACCCCGCACTTACCCCATCAAGGCCACAGACCTGCGTCTCCTCCTGGGTGTCTCCTCTGTATCTCCTACTCAGCATCTATTCCTCAACGGTTTTTCCCTGCGTCTCCTCCTTAGTGCCCAATATGGTCGCTTCTCCTCTTGGCCAATCGGGTCCCAGGACCCGCTTCCTGAATGGCCTGGGAGGAGAATTAGGAAGACAATAGCCAATATTAATTCTCTATTGTCACACAACTGGGTGGGCTCAGGGCGCTGTGCTCTGTGCCCCGAGCTCACCCTTTTTTTAAGCCAATTAGAGTCTCATGCACATGCTTAAAAAAAAAACAACAAAAAAAACATTGAAATCCATGTGTCCGGTGCCCTTCATGTAGATTAGGGACGGGCACATAGATTAGGGAGACGGCGCCCCTGCGTCCCTAATGGAGCAGCCACTACTGCTGCCTGGGAGTCATTTTATCTTCTTCTTCCAGACTGTTTTACTTAAGGATATTAAAGATTGTCAGATGATAATTTTAAAGAAAATATTACTGAGAAAAAAAATCGTGAAAGATTTTTTTTATTCTATAAAATGAGAAAACTGATCAAGCGTATGAATACTTTTGCAAGAATATTTATATGCTGTATTAAATTAATCCCAGTGAGATCAAACAGCCCAGGACTTTGTTTTATTATTAAGGTCAAGGAGAGGCAAGGATATCTTGTAGTAGATTAACTTCTGAGAAAAGTGCAGTTCATTGGTTACAGTAACTAATATTGTGGATATAGTAATACAGAAGCACTTCATTCTATATTACACATGCTTCTGTTGGCTGCTGACATACATTTGTCAGGCTTCAGATAAGGATAATGGTTTTATACACTTTCTTAGCTGCAGATCTGAGAACCTCATAGAGCAGTGGAAGTGGAGCTGAGCTTTTTGTAGCAGATAACAAATAACTATTGAATCCCAGCTTAGCACATGAACGATGACATGTCATTGGCGTGAACTACAAATGGTTTGGCAGGTGTTTTGACTCATGCAGTAAGTCATCTAAACAAACATGTCATCCTGTTAATGTGGACTACTTTCCTTTGCTGTCTTGAAGCACCAAATCATTTTTGGGAAACAATCTTGGAGAAGTGATATCATCAAATGAAATAGCTGTTTTGTGATTACTGCTGCTATCATCTAGTTGGCAGTTTTTAGAAGGGTTAGATTGTGGAGTTGTTTCTCTAACATCTCAAAATGACATATGATTGAAATGGTTCTAATTTATAAATAGGTGTGATTGTATGAGTGTGGTTAGACCCTTGTATAATAGGTTCCTTCTGGGACAAGGTCTAATGTGACTTATTCTTAAAATTTGAAACATACTTCCTAATATTAGAGTTATTTGGATGGGAAAACAAATATTGCTCAGCTTTTAATCTCCATACAAATATTATATCACATGTCGAAGAACTTGTTCATTACAACCCAAGTATCGGGAGCATAATTATTTTCATCTGCTCATCTATTCATTTTTGAGGCCTTCATCTTTTGGGCTTGCCTGTGGCTTCCCTCTGTGTGAAGACAGGAATCCCAGGGAAATTGATGCCAACCCTCTTTGTAATTCAGAGACATCCGATAGTGGCTGCTGTACCTGGAACATGTGTTCTTTTAGCTGGAGCTCCCATAATCAAAGGCTGGAATTGCTATTGACTATAGTCTGCTTCTTTTTTTTTAATAACACATAGAAGAGGTGTTTATTTCAATCAGAGGAGTAGCTGGAAGCTTGTGGGCCCCAATGCAAAAGTTAACCTACTCCCCCCCCTACTATCTCCCACCACTTCCACAAGGTGCCAAGATACTCCCACCATGGGCCAAGATACTCCAAGTGGCTCACCAAGCGTGCCAAGTTACCCCAAGTACATTAGGTGGGTGACTTCCAGATTAACATACAAACACATTACTTTCACCCGGCAACTCAGAGTGTGTCCTGCCTGCCGCCACCTTGTGTGCACATGCATGATTGAGCAGGGTTGAGCAGAGCTAAGCAGAGTAGGGAGGGAGGAGCTCTACTGGGCTGGGTGGGGGGCTGAGCAAAGAGTGCTGAGCTGGGGGAAAAGGCTTGCTCTGTCACTCTGTGTAGGTGAAACCGGAAACTCAGGGGACCCAGGACGAAGAGGTTGGAATCTACCTGAACAACAAGAAAGAGATCAAAGATCACTGGGATTTTAAAGAAATTAACTAGCAAGGCTTAGGAGGCAATGAACTTAGCCTAACTTAAAAGTGTACAGTGGATATTGTGTGGACAGTGTCAGTAGGGCAGTGGACAGTGTCAGTAGGGCAGTGGATGGTGTCAGAGAAGTGGTTGGTGTCAGTAGGGCAGTGGATGGTGTCAGTAGGGCAGGGGTTGGGGTCAGTAGAGCAGTGGATGGTGTCAATCAGTAGAGCAGCGGATGGTGTCAGTAGAGCAGAGGTTGGTGTTAGTAGGGCAGTGGTGTAGGTGGTGTTTTTTTTTTGGATTATTATTGTTTTATTTTCTATTATGTATTTATTTTTTTTACAATTTTTTTTACAATTTTTTTAAGCAGTTTTTGTTGAGGTATTGTTGAAATATCAGGGGTCTAAACAGAATTCAGCCTCAGCTGCACAGAAAAAATGAACAGAAATAGGTCTGTACAGAGCTTCCTGTTCATTCACAATCTCAACCATAGTAAACACAATTTACTATGCAAGAATTGACTATACTTCAGTTATGAATGAACATAATGAGTGATTGGTTCCGATCACTCACTGTGTTCAATCAGAAAAGGAAGGAGCCAGTAAATATGACATGTTTACAGGCCCTTTCCCCCACTCTCCATCTTCAAATGATCCCCCACTGCAGCAGGTGGGAAAGGAGAAAAGGGGAAGCCAGTAACACTGCGAGCAGGGGACCAAGGGAGCAGGGGAACCTGGACAGGAGGGGCAGAAAGTATGGCATTGATTGTGGGCTGGTGACGGGTAGATCACAACTGTGTGACGGGAGTCACTTTGTACAGGGGGGCTTGTGGAACACAGCTTACCTTAGAAAGCTCTGGAAACTCCTTGTCCAGCTCCCCCAGCCTCTCCTATGTGAAAGTTACCCTGTGTCTATTAGGGGCACAGGGTGATTGAGAACCCTAGTTGGGTCTAATCTAACCAGATTCCCAGTACAACCACACTGGACTCAGCATTTCCTTTTACGCCTGTTATCCCAGGTTCTATATGTGTGGTGTGTGTTGAAAGAATGAAGGGGCTCTTTCACTTGGGACAGTAATATTTCTGAACAATTTCCCTCAAGAAATATATGAAGATGAATTAATTCCACCTTTCTAATGTCTGGAATATTGTATGAGCTTGGTCGCATAGATTGTTTACTAGATCGTTTGAGGTGTGGCTGTATCCCATTGTTCTATTGTTTCTGTCTGCCTTGGGAGCAAAGTATTATGGGATGTATATGCCTATGTGGATTGGCTTACATGTTAATGAAACCCCTGCCAGCTATTAGACGCTAGAAGGGAAGAGGGATTTCTCCAGCAGCTCCTAAAGACTGTCTACTGTTGGAAAGTTGAATATACCAGTGTGTCATGTTACTGGAGGAGGTAAAGTTTACCCCGCCCTGTGTCATTATGCAAAGAAGGGGGGATTGTCCCCTGAGTGTATATCTCTTTGTACATGTGAATAAACAGTTTTATGCTTCTCTTCACCCTACACTGATGCCTCGACAAGTGAATGGGTGGGATAAGGGACCTTGGATCTTGCTGGTACCAGGCAAAGGAAGCTTTTATGGCGGACATACTCTTCTCGAGTACGGGATCCATCGCATTGGTGGCAGCAGTGGGATCATGCTTACTGGCAGTGAACAATTCCAAACCACCATCAGGATCCAAGATTGAGATAGCAGACTTCGGTCACCCCAGTGAAGATATAAATCTGGCATCTGCTGCGGAGCACCCTTTCCGCAATCCCTAGGACTGTGTCTACAGAATCATTACCTGGAGATCAGGCAGCTGATTTGTGTGCATGTCTGGCTTGGAGCCCTCCAGGTTGCTGATACACATCAGGGCAAGTGCTTTCCAACCCCAGTGCAATGGGCCAGTGACCAATAGGCATTGCGGGTGCCATTCCTGGGAGAGTGGCCCCAGGAGCAATGTGTGCCTGAGTTGGATAGGCTGGTCCAGCAGGAGATAGAGCTGGACAATCGATATCGGGCTCTGCAATGGTACCCAGAGCAGGAATATTTAGGGGAGACAACAGAATGCACTCTGGAAGGATATGAATTTGGTGGTCCTGGATTACTATGAGAGCCTTACAGATGATTTTGTGTTTGGCTATGAAGGGGAACCTACCTTTGAGGACTTTCGAGATAGCCATCTCAAAGCTAGAGTGCTGACAACAGGGCAGAGCTCTGCTAACCTCTGCATAGCACCAGTACCATCTTCTTCGTTCTACGGACAGGAGATGGTGAACCTCTACCCCCTTACACCAGTTCCAGAGACTGAGGATTTAATAGACTTTTCTGCTGAGGAGAAACAACCCAGTGAGCCTTCAGCAGAAGAGCTGGCTTCAGAGAATGGCGCTGTTGACCTCTGCCCACAACAATCAACTCTGCAGGAACTCCAGGGATCGGATGCAATCGGCACCTCAAAACTGCAGCATAAGCTGATATCGGTGGATGGGACTGCGGTCTACGCTGACAGCAACCCAGTTGAAGAGCTAGCAACAGGGCAGAGTGGTGCTGGCCTCTACCCTCAACTAACAGAAGATGGAATTCCTGTGGTAGTGGATGGGACTTCGGTCTCCACTGACACAACCCCAGAAAAAGGTCTGGCATTGGGACAGCAGGATGTCAGCCTTGCTCTGCAAGCACCGGGGAATTTTAATCCAGTAAAAATGGATAGGACTTCAGTCTCCACCTGTATACCCCAGGGATTCAGGGCAGTCGGCCCAGATCCCCAACAGCATGACGGAGTGAGCCCAGCCAACCCGTCTTCTCTCCAGCGGCTGAAAAGACTCCAGGGGAAAGGACCAGTCCACACTTCTCCCCAACAGTGGGTATGTTCTACGAGAGAGGCAGAGGATGGCTGGGTGAGTAATGCTCTGTTTGGGACAATGTGTTTAGGGTACTGTGTGGGTATGGGCATTGGGGGACTGGAACTACGGACTAACTTCAAAGTCATCTTATTTGGGGTCTCATTCTGTGTTAGTCTTCTGCCAAAAAGGGAGATGTGTGACAGGAGTCACTTTGGGTGGGAGGACTTGTGGAACCCAGCTTACCTTGGAGAGCTCTGAAAACTCCTTGTCCAGCTCCCCCGACCCCTCCTATGTGTAAGTCTATTGGGGACACAGGGTGACGGGGAACCCCAGTCGGTTCTGATCTAACCAGTCTCCCAGTACTGGCCACCTTGAGAAGAATGTGGAGAAAAAGAAAAATAAAGGATGGAAAGAAAAGAAGGTCTCTAATTTAAGAAGTAGGGCCAAAGCTTTTTTTTTGGCTGTACTTCTCCTGGGGATCATAGGAGTGCATTTTGTTCTGCACTCCTGTGTGCTGTTTTCAGATGACAGCGGGACAAAGACCATTGTTGGATGACATTCCTGAGCTAGTCCAGGCTCTGTAAAGATCCAAGTTTAATGTCAGGATCCACACAGATGCCTGACTGGCAGCTGGCTTAGCCTTTCTGCGTGGCTGGGATCCGGAGCCAGATGTTCTGGCCCCCTCCTAAGCCCATTGCTCCAACGAGTGCTGGAGGAGTACAGCAGAGAGCCGGTGACTGACAGCTTTAAGCCTGGTACATACTATTAATACTACTCACGATCCAACATTAGTACAGCGATCACCCCCACTGAGTTGTTGTGATCAGTGGGCTAAATTTCTTTGTTGGATGATGTCCCTGAGCTGGTCCAGGCCCTTTAAAGATCCTGAATTTAATGTCTGGATCCACACAAATGCTTTACTTACAGTTGGCTCAGACTCACCTCCCTGCTGAGATCCTGAGCCAGCCACTCTCGCACACCCCATCACCCAGGTGCTCCAGAGGGCTAGAGCAGAGAGATGGTGACTGACAACCTTAAGCCAGGTACACACTATTGTTTTTCTCCATTCGACCTAGAAAAAAAAACTGTCAGCTCTGGTCGGAGCTGACAGTACAGAACATAACAATACAGGACAGAACAATCCGATGTTAGTACAGTGATCTCCCGAGCTGAGCTGTTGTGTTCTGACAGGGGGACACCCCCCCCCCCCCCGCAAGAACGCTCCGATCAGCACTCTTGGCCTTTGGCTGAGAGCACTGATCAGGAGTCGTTCTAATGCTGGTTTTCCAGCATGCTCATCCAACAGAAGCTGACCTAACAGCTGGCTTCTGTTGGACTGGCTGGCATACACAAGGGCTAGTTTTTATTGAACAGTCGATGATGGCTAGCATTCAGCCCATGTGTATGGGGCTTTAGAAGCATTGGACAAATGCAGCATCGGACCAAAGCTGGACCCACCTAGGTGAGTATAAATTTTTTTTTTTTTAGAATTGAGAACTTTTATTATACACATCTGTTTGTAAGTTGCCACTACTAAATGTTTCTAAAGGCCCTTTCTGTTGTCATTCTTACCATAAGAGCCGGTTCCCACTGAGGCAGCACGACTTGCAGCGCGACTGCCTCAGGTGACCTGCATCCAACTTCAGCAGCGGCTTGCAAAATTACTTCTGTATAGAAGTCAATGCAAGTTGCCTGAAGTCGCCCCAAAAGTAGTACAGGAACCTTTTTCTAAGTTGGAGCGACTTGTGTCGCTCCTATTAGAACAGTTCCATTGTACAGAATGGAGCGTGACTTGTCAGGCGGCTAAGTTGCCTGACAAGTTGCCGCAGTGTGAGGGGTTTAGGGTAAAATTTCTCTTTAACACGTCCTTTCCTACTTTCCAGAAGGGTTGGTTGATTAAAAAACAACTGTTTTCAATATGGTACAGATCTACTTTAAGTTGCTCACCCTTAATATATATATATATATATATATATATATATATATATATATATATATATATATATATATATATATATATATATAAAATAAACAGTCAGTAGAATGAATTTTAAGTTTGACTGTCACTTTATTTTCAAAAATGTTACGTTCCACAGTCCCAGGCAGTGTGAATATTATTAGGAGAAGCGTGACTTAGTGGGGGCAGAGGCCCTTCTGCTGCATAGGTTGTTCGATGTTTATGTCAGACTTGTAATGAGGGTGTTGAGAGGCGAGGCTGTAAAGATTTGCTGGAACAGGGAAACCAGACTAACATTTTGTGCTGGTGTGAGCCTGCTTTCACGTGTTCATTGGCTGCCTTCTTTGTTTCATAGTTGTTTCCTACCTTAAATATTCCAGCCTTCTGTTTCCCAACCTTGTTATGTCACATTATTCATGTCAGGCTTTTGGTTGAATGCTGTTTATTTAGAGTTTATGAAGCTTCACGAGAAAATCTTTAAAGAACATTTATTCCAGTGTCCTTTTTACAAGAACAGTAGCCTTTATGGTTGTATTTTCTCGTAGATGTCAAATTAAACTGCAGGCACAAAGGAAGTGATCTCAGTCCAACACATTCTGTTTTATACCTCTTTTTACTCTTTTACTATTTTGACCTTTTTGTGTTAGGTTCCTTTTTTTTTCTTTTCACGGTTCCAACTTTCCACTTTCTCTGTCTCGTTCTTATTCAGGTATTTGGAAAAATCAATAGCAAGAAATTATTTTGTTCTCAGGAGATCAGTCATTACAAGTTCAGTGTCAAGACATCTAGATAAACTGTTACTTTTTTTATATGAAAAGTTAGTTTAAAGTCTATGTAGCATTAATGATTACAAAGTCATGTTAAATAAAGCTGTTCCTATTCATTATTCATTTTTGAAGTATAAAATAGAAATAGAAGAATTTTCAATGTAACCTTTGTAAGACAGTCCCATTATCACTCTTGGGGGGGATCTAAAAATCAAAGGGGCTCATAGCATATTCTTGACAGGACTACCTCATGGGAAAATGTAGCTACTCTACAAAAGGCTAATTACCATACAAGTTGCCAATATAAGCTTAAAATGGTGTGAATGCACTCTGTACATTGGTGGTCCTTGTCAACACCTGATCATTGTCACTGTCCTCATTACATTTGCTGCCAATGTTTCTGACTTAATTAAATGTTCTACCGTAGTCATTGTAAACACCCCCATTAAATTGGTCATCAATGTAAATGCCCCTTTTATTACGGACTGTCGGGGAAGAAATGCCCTATTACATTGGTGGTTAGTGTGAGCAAGAATGCCTCTTACATTTGAGGTCAGAAGCAAGAAGAATGCCCCCCCCCCCTTACATCCATAGTCAATTTAACCAAGAATGTTGATAGTAATTTTGAGTCAGAATTCTACTTTTTACTAGTCGTCAGTGGGGGAATCATGCCTTCTATTACATTGGTGATCAGTGGGGGATCAACATGCCTTCTGTTATATTGGTAGTCAGTGGGACAATAATGCTTCTACTACATTGGTGGCCACTGCTCAGGGGGAGAATAATGCTTCTATTACATTGGTGGTCACTTGTCAGTGGGAGAATAATGCTTCTACTACACTGGTGGTCATTGGCCAGTGGGAGAATAAATCTCATATTATATTGGTGGTTGCCAAAAGTAGTAGGGAGCATTGTTCTCTCACTGATTGTTAGGTAAACATATATTTTTTATATGTTTTTGTTGCTGTCTATGTCCCCACTGGGGAGATTCATCCTCTCTATTTTTTATGGTGACTATTGATGGAAAATCATACTTTACAGAGAAACAGGAGTTGAGGAGTTAATCTTACCATGATGAGAACTGTTGGAAGGACTGCCACTCCCTATTATGACTCAGGAACACAAAGTGAATTGTGTATGTGATGCATGCAGCACAAAGAAGGCTGATGGGATATTAACCATTCCTCACTCTATATAAAATTAAAACACATTTGGTTTAGATATACCTTAGGGTGTCTAAAGATTTCCCCACTATTCAGTTTGGGTAGAAAGGGCAATTTCCTGTCTGAATTTTTGGACCACCAGTTCATTGCAGTCTTTAAAAGAGAAGTGTGGGAATCCAAAAAAACATCCATACTCTCTTCTATTTCTGCAGCATCAGTGTGATGCTACATCTGTCTCCTGCCATCTTTAAGACCGAGAACTGAGCAATCACATGAATGATAATCACTGAGTTCTCACTCTGCTTTGAGCAGAGAGCGGTGACTGTCAGTCACCACTCTGTGCTTTGCCCCTACAGCACTCACTGGAGTGCCGGGCTGGAAAGGGGATGGGAGTAGCTGGAACAGGCTCTCAGAGTAGATCCCAACAACATTGCTGGGATACATCCAGAGAGTGAAGGGGCTTGGTGACGTCATCTGACAGCAGGATTTAGCCCGCTGTCAGGTGATTCTGGGTCATGGGAATGCAAAAGTAAGTGCACTCTTGTGACGTAGAAGAGAAGTATGACAAAAACAGCTTTGCCCATACTTCTCTTTTAAGGTAATTGTGTATCTACTGGTTTTGGCCATAGATGGCAAAAAATGTTTGTCTAATCCATAATTGCACTAAATTAGCAAGTTGTAGATAGTTGTAAAAAGCGTAGCAGCAAATTACTTTTGTAAGAAATTTGAAACTTTGTAACTGAAATTTTTACTGAAACATATGTACTAGCAATGTAGCAGATCTTACACGTGTAGACCAGTTCCACTGCCCCCCACTATGCACCATAATTCACATCGATTACATCTCTCATAACAATGGTTTGAAAACGATGTTGGTTTTTCATTTTGTTGCAAACTCAATTTATTCAATATATGCCAGTTTATTGGTTGTTAAGTCATTGCCAGTCATTACAAAGGAAACAATGGGGGGGTTCAATAAAGCTGTTGTGCAAGTTTTCTGGCATGCATTGCTCTTGTTAATGTGTTGTGCCTAATTTAAAAAACATCTGCAACAGTTTTGGTTCTGACAGCGACTCGTACACCAAATTCAGGTAGTTTTAGTTTGCTACGCTTTCTACATTGGGACACAGCACCTGTGCCAAATTCAAAATAAAATACTCATCGTTCATATTTTGTGAAAGTGGAGCTAGACCAGCTTTTTGGCGAAGTTCTAGACAGGTACATGAATTTGGTGCACACCACACCACTTTTAGAACAAGTATGAGACACTTTTGTAAAATCTGTCTGTGACAGAGTTTATGAATTCCAGGGAACGTGATTTCCAGTTCATTGGATCTTTGTTGGATTGGAGAAAAAATGTCCTGTCTATGACCTGCTTAACCCCATAACTTATCTGGGCCCATAACTACTATTTAGACCTTTAACTTATATTGGTTTGTCTATACGTGAGGTTTAAAGTCTGTCAGGTGGACTTGTCTAGGTCCTCTTCTCAGCACAATGTCATTAGATAAACCTCAACATATTTGTAACAGGGCATCCATCCGTTTCTTGAATTGTTGCTGAGATGCCAATTGAAATTGTTTCCAGAAAGTAGTAATTAAGCACTTGGCTCCTCCATTCTGCAAGTGAAAAAAGAGCACATTCTTTTTCTTATTTACTGTGTTATTATTCGTGGCCCCCGGCCAGTACAAGCATATGGACATTTCAACCACTATTCAGCTATGGAGCCAAGTCTTCTATCTCAAAAGAGTAGTTTGCTAAATGTTTATATTTCATTACTTTCTGAAATATTTAGCTCAGTTATTAGTAGGTGTTTTGTCTTCACTTCCACTCTTCAGCAGATGATGTAAAGTCCATCGTCCCCGAGGCTAAAAGCCTTTTAATTGCTCCTATAAACATGAATATTCTCACTTCATACATCTAGAACTGTAGAGCTTCAAACCTCATTCATTGCTCTTATATTTTTTCACTCAATCAACTTAAATCTAATATTTGCTGTAGATTGCTATCTCAGCAACCCTTTAAGATAGCTGAAGTGTGTCCAGATTGTGCACTTAACAAAACACTGAGAGCCGTTAAGGTAGATGTATCACGATTTCTAAAATCTTCTATGCTTCAACTTAGAGGAGAAAGCAAAATAAACTCAATTTTGGTGACTGATGACTTTAAAAAAAAAAAAAAAAAAAAAAACTGTTGCTGATGAAACTGGTTAGCACATGTATGTAGTACAGAAATAACAAAGATATAATCAAGCTCACGAGTCGGCAAGTGCTGGTTAATTAACACATAAAGAAAAGAAGCACTGATACACTCACTAGGTTTTAATTACTACAAGCTACAATCTTAAAAATACACAGTATAAAAAAAAAAAAAAAAAAAAAAACAAGCATTCACCACCAAAAAAAAAAAAAAATTACAGATTGGTCACATAAAACACACACCAAGGTCCCTACACATTCAAACCATTTTGATGTCTATTAAAGGTAGTTTTATCAGAACCTATACAGAAGAAAAGCATCCTCTCCATGCTGTGTTATAGCATCTCAAACTAGGTGAAGTTAACAGTAGGCTTGTGCAATTCGTTTCGTAACGAATCGAAATTCGGCCGAATTTTGCATCTTTCGGACATTCGGATGCATCCGAATGTCCGAATAAAAAAAAAAACAAAGTACAACGAATACGAAAGAAATATAACGAATGAATTAGAATGAATTCGACATGATTCGAAATTATTTCAACCGCATTCGAAATTATTTCAACATGATTCGACATTATTTCAACCGCATTCGAAAATATTTTGTGACCCGACTTTAGGGCCATGTATCTCGGGGTCACTTGGTGCTAGACACTTCAAATTTGGATATGTTGTATTGCTAGTATTATTGTGTTTGCATGGGGTTTCTAGTTATAAGTGACCCCGAGATATGTGGCCCCAAAATCGGGTCGCAAAATGTTATTAGTTATTAGAGCAAAGAATGACATTTTGCGACCCGATTTTGGGGCCACATATCTCGGGGTCACTTATAGCTAGAAACCCCAAATTTGGTATGCAAACACAATAATACTAGCAATACAACATATCCAAATTTGAAGTGTCTAGCACCAAGTGACCCCGAGATACATGGCCCTAAAGTCGGATCACAAAATATTTTCGAATGCGGTTGAAATAATGTTGAATCATGTTGAAATAATTTCGAATGCATTCGAAATTATTTCAACATGATTCGACATTATTTCAACTGCATTCGAAATGATTTCAACATGATTCAACATTATTTCAACCACATTCGAAAATATTTTGTGACCCGATTTTAGGGCCATGTATCTCGGGGTCACTTGGTGCTAGACACTTCAAATTTGGATATGGTATAAAGCTAGTATTATTGTGTTTGCATACCAAATTTGGGGTTTCTAGCTATAAGTGACCCCGAGATATGTGGCCCCAAAATCGGGTCGCAAAATGTCATTCTCTGCTCTATTAGCTAATAACATTTTGCGACCCGATTTTGGGGCCACATATCTCGGGGTCACTTATAGCTAGAGACCCCAAATTTGGTATACAAACACAATAGTACTAGCACTATAACATATCCAAATTTGGAGTTTCTAGCACCAAGTGACCCCGAGATACATGGCCCTAAAGTCGGGTCACAAAATATTTTCGAATGTGGTTGAAATAATGTCGAATCATGTTGAAATCATTTCGAATCCGGTAGAAATATTTTCGAATTTCGTTGAAATATTTTCGAATGTGGCCGATTTTTCGAATTCGGTAGAAAACTTAACGAAATCCGAAAACGAATTTAAGGAAGTTAACGAATATAACTAAACGAAATTAATGAATTAACGAATTAAAACGAAACGAAACTAAACAAATTTTTCCTTTTGCACATGTCTAGTTAACAGCACCTGTGTTTGCTCCTTTTTTCTTTCTTTTTTTATTTTTCCTGCGCATTATTGGAAGTTTGAATGATCAAATGTTCACTTAAATTCCATTGTACATGTTGCTTCACACTCTAACATATCAGGCCCTATGTCTGCCATTTAACATCCAATTTGGCAGTAACCCTGATGCTTTACAAATCAGTTAGCCAGCACAGGAGGTCGCCAAGTCCCCCCCTCCAACTGCCAGTGCAATATTTCACTGGCTTGTGTTGAAAGAACTTCCTGTTTGTTCTCTCTTCTGCTCACCTATGTTGTTATGACACAGGAGTGATCTTGTCAATATAGCCAATATTGCCAGAAGTTTGTGGGCACCTGACCATCGCACCTAAATGGATATAGTTTTCCTAAACAATGAACATTATTATGTAGCCTCCCATTTGCAGCTCCTACTCTTTTTGGAATGCTTTCCGCAAAAACTTTGGTGCGTGTCTATGGGATTTTGTGCTCATTCCCCCAAAAGTGCATTCATGAGTTCAAGGACTGATATTGGATGAGAAGACCTGGCTCACAATTGGCATTCCAGCAGTACCAACAGGCAGTACCCAACAGCAGTACCAGCCCTGGAGGACAGCCAGCAGCAGCCACCAGTTATAACCACCTGGGGGACAGCAGCAACCAGCTGCAGGAATCCCGAGGAAGAAGTGAAGATCAAGGTTAGTTGAGAGGCAGATAAACTGCTGTGCATCAGTGTGAAAGCAGCCTTAGGCCCCTTTCACGCGATTGGTCCGATCAGGTCTGCCTGTCTGTTTTTCAGGCGGACCCTCCATTCACCTCTATAGAGCGGCTGAAGTAAACAGACTCATGCCTGCTTACACCCGCCTATCTGCAATCCGATCTGTTTAAAAAACAGAAGGGGATCTGTCCCCTTCTGTCTGAGCAGATCGGAGGGCCCTTAGGGTAGAGCAGGCTGCATCCGTGTCTGCTCTACATATGCAGAGTGGACACAGACCTGCCATCCACCTTCTACGCTCATTGTGGCCCATGACCGGTTACCAAGACACTAAAGTGGCCCTCGTTCCTCAAAAGGTTGGGCACCCCTGGTCTAGAACCTTGCATTAACTCTTAATGCTAACCCTGTGTCATATTCTGCTCCATTTTCACAGTGATGGGGTCAGGGTCTCGCTCTGTCAAATTTGTTAAAAGGAGAATCTTTGGAGTTTGCCTGTCTTTACATTTTTAATGCTGGTAACTACTACAGTGATAGGCGTGAACAGAAAAGTAACTACCACCCAGAGACAAAAGATACTAACATTAAACCTGTTCAAAGTATTCTGGCAAGGATCAGAAATCAAATAGCCGTGTATGGCTTTCTGTTTGACTATTTATTAATATATTTACTATTCTTTAGTGTTTAAATTGTCATAATTTAAGATGTTTTATGAAAAAGAAGCTCACATTTTGTGTGGACCCTGTAGCACAGAAAATGGTCTCAGTTACTATATTAGAATCATTAGTTATGAAGGATTTTTTTTTTATAATTCTGAAACCAGAATTCCGTTTAAATAGCTCAAATGATGTATAAAGATGTATGACAGCACGTTCAAAAACTTGAATGAGGTGACCTTAAAATCCATTTAAACACTCGGGATAAGCTTCAGGCTCAGGTTGACCTTCAATCTAAACCCAAGCTGTTTACTATTCACCATATGGATCCACCCAAATGCCTGGCATCTGCAGCGGGAAGTAATTTAGTGGTGGTATTACTAGCACCACTAAATGAGCATTTCCTGCTCAGCCCCTCCCCCCCCCCCCTCCCAATTCATTGGTTTCTAGAACACTGGAAGCCACCTGTTCCATAACAACAAGTGATGCCGTGAATTCCCAACCCCCTACATCCTAGCAGTCAATAATGCTGTGTGAGCCACAGGCCTTTCTATTTGTTCAGTGGATCACCAGGGTGCAAGGGGTCCTTTATCGTGATTGATAATAGATCTCCATCACTGGGTGCCGTGATTGATATTGAACCTACATTGTGTGAAATTATTTGGGGATTTATTTAACAAGGAATTGAACCCTATATTAATTTGAAAGCGGGGTTATATCTGGCAGCCCTTGTTTTAAAGCAAGCTGGCAGATTCCAGTAAGTTACTTCTTTCAGACACCTTCATCTGCTGAGTCAGGGGGTCCCCCTAGAAAGTAACCCTTCCCCTGTTGAGGGCTGGTGGCTTAGTATAATTCAGGGAGGGGGGAAGTTGCATGTTTATCCATGCCTGGATAAGGATCTGGTAAAGATTGTGGGCCCCAAATGTTTTTTGTTTTCTTTTGCCTAGGGTCCCCTTCTAAATTCATACCAGACCCTTATCAAGGATATGCATTTGGTATAAATTTTATGAGGGGAAGAGGGTCATTTTATATTAGTCCTTTATTTATTTATTTTCCCTGTTATAGGGGATCCTTAAAAGATAAGGGTCTGGTGTGAATTTTGAAGGGAATCTCACAGTTGCTTTGTTTATAAACAGAACAAAGTGGCCAGGAAATTTCATTTAGCAGTTTTTATTTATTTTTTGTTTTTATCGTACAGTACTGCACATGCAGGTTTAATAGAATTTCCAAAAAGCCCTCCGGCAAACGCTGCGCTATAACCAAGGTGAGATATATAATATAAGCAGCCAGCACCAAAAAAGTCCAGTACCTAGTACTTCTTACACAAATATAAAAACAAAATAGATGCAGCGCTAATAACAACACATAATTGAATTGCGTGATAAATTAATTTGTGAATAATTAATACAATCAATTAACCACAAAAGGAAAAAAAAGAAGAAAAATAAAAAAATGTGATCAAGAAAAAAGAAAACGAATGCAGAGTCCCATTAGAATCAATGGTGAAAAAATGTATATAAAGTGTCCACGCAATAAGTCAGTAATAATGATCTCCATGATCTATCTTCAAACAGCATGCAATGTGCGTCCTCTTCACCACAAATAATGTATAGATTGCCTGCTTACCAGAGGGCGATGACTGCGAAAAGGACAGTCTCGCCTAGCGTTTGGCCGATCCCCCAGATGACGTCCGTTTGTTGAAGAAACGCATAGGGTGGGGACTTGACGGTGACATCATCACGCTAGCCACAAGACGGTGGATGGATACAGGAACAAGGAAGTAGAGCGATTGTTTTGGCGAGACCGCATTGGAGATTTACACTTGGATATATTTTCGGACATTTGATGACTACTAATTTGTGAGTGCAAACTTTATCTTTATTAAAAACGTATTGATTTTACGGTATCACACTATGGAAGTCTCTTTTGTTTCCCGGTATTGAGTGTTAAATACGGAGGCTCTATGAACATCTAAAGGGTTGTGGGAGACCTATTTCCCAAACGCTAGGCAAGACTGTTCTTCTGGCAGTCATCGCCCTCTGGTAAGCAGGCAATCTATACATTATTTGTGATGAAGAGGACGCACATTGCATGCTGTTTGAAGATAGCTCACGGAGATCATTATTACTCACTTATTGCGTGGACACTTTATATACATTTTTTCACCATTGAACCACATGCAGGTTTAAGGTCCTGTACACATACAAGACAAGTTTGGGACAAAATCCGTTGGAAAAAATCCGTCGGATTTTGTCGTTGGAATGTCCGACCGTGTGTACAGGGCATAAGACATATTTAAAGAAATCATGTGCTTTAAAGTGGTTGTAAACCCTTACAACCACTTTGACCTACAGGTAAGCCTAGATTAAGGCTTACCTGTAGGTCCAAGAAATATCTCCTAAACCTACACGGTTTAGGAGATATTTGCCGAAAGACAGGCACCGCTGTCTACGGCACATGTGCCGTAGACAGCGGCGCTCAGGCACACTGAGCGCGCCGCTGTCAACGGCGATATGCCGCGAGTGGCCACTCCTGAGCGCATGCGCGGGAGTGACGTCATTGCGGCTTCGCCGAATGACAGCGGTGGAGCAGCGAGACCCAGCGAGAAGATGGACGCTCCGGACTACAGGGGACAGCAGTGACTTCGCTGGCTCCTGTGCCAGGTGACACATAATGGACTACTATGCGATGCATAGTAGTCCATTATCCTTTACCTTTGCAGGGAATCAAAGAGGAAGTAAACCCATCAGAGTTTACTTCCTCTTTAAGCTTTATAGAAAAAAAGTTATCCCAGGGAACAGTATTTTTGCAAAAAAATGTTTGCATTAGGAAGAGACAGAGTCCAGCTACCCTTGCCATATCCCCCAAAAAAACATGCAAATCGTCCTTGAAATAGCAAGAAAAAAAAAATAACAAACTTTTTTTGTATAGACTTCAGTGAGGTTCAGTTGATATGTTCGAGGTTTTCAGATTTTTTCAAATGTCCAGTGAGCTAAACTTTCTTGGTTTTCTCATCACTACTAAACACCATCTAAAGTAGATCCAACCAATAAAATGAATAAAACTACATTAGGAGAAGACCCTCATCTTTGGAGTCTGTAATCAGAACAATCCTTGCTGACTTCAAATACTGGGATGTTGAACTTTGTAAGCACACAACCATTACTACAAACTTGAGTGACTGGATTATAGTCATCCTTGTCTGGATCAGTCATTGTTTCAGATACTTTTATATGCACAAGTTCTATTTCATCAGGTCTTTTAGGGGGATGTAATGCACTCAACCACCTAATTTCATCATTGCAGACTGGCCATAATTAACATGTAAACTGTGCAATAATTGCAAACTCAAGGTCTTGGCATTTGCTAGAGTAAAATAGAAAATAGAAGTGTCATACATGACATCATATGTATTGAGGCTGATTTGGAATGAAAACTAAACAGAATAAAAGCAATTAGACTATGGGTCAGATGAATTCAGTTTATGTGGATCTAGCTGGAGATCAGCACTAGTCTATCTTTTATTGTGGGGCATTTCCTGCCACTTAAAGAGGTTGTAAACCTCGGGAAAAAATTCTCATTTTTCTGCAGTGCATCAGTAGTGCCTCTTTGAAAAGAAAAGTATTCTTTGGAAAATAATCACTTCATCTCTAAGATCTACAGTCTGTTCCTTTTTTTTTTTTTTTTTACATGAAACACATGTCAGCATTGTTCAAAGTATCCAATTCTTGTGAAATATAAAAGCACTGTGCAATGTGAGGACTCATCGACATACCCCTTTGTGTTCACACTCTTCTACCAAAATAAAGTATTTGAAGGGGTGCATTCCAACACGTTACCTTTATATAGTCACACATTTTCCACTTACTTGCAATAATTTTGGATGGTTTGCGCTTGTGAACAGCAATCTTTAAGTCTGACCACAGATTTTCTATTGGATTGAGGTCTGGGCTTTAACAAGGCCATTCCAACACATTTTCATGCTTCCCCTTAAACCACTCAAGTGTTGTTTTAGCAGTGTGTTTGGGGTCATTGTCCTGCTGGAAGGTGAACCTCCGTCCTAGCCTCAAATCACACACAGAGTGGTACAGGTTTTGCTCAGGAACATCCCTGTATTTAGCACCACCCATCTTTCCCTCAACTCTGACCAGTTTCCCAGTTTTGACTGCTGAAAAACATCCCCACAGCATGATGCTGCCACCACCATGTTTCACTGGTCCTCTTTGGGTGATGTGATGTGTTGGGTTTGTGCCAGACATAGCGTTTTCTTTAATGGCCAAAAAGTACAATTTTAGTCTCATCAGACCAGAGCACCTTCCTCCATACATTTTGGGAGTCTCCCACAAGCCTTTTCGCAAACTCTAAGTGTGCCATTTTGTTTTTTGCTGAAAGTAATGGCTTTCTTCTGGCCACTCTGCCATAAAGCCTAACTCTATGGAGCATACGGCTTATTGTTGTCCTATGTACAGATACTTCAGTCTCTGCTGTGGAACTCTGCAGCTCCTCCAGGGTTACCTTAGGTCTCTGTGCCGCCTCTCTGATTAATGCCCTCCTTGCCCGGTCTGTGAGTTTTGGTCTGACCGTCTCTTGGCAGGTTTGTTGTTGTGCCATGTTCTTTCCATTTGGTTATGATAGATTTGATGGAGCTCCTAGGGATCATCAAAGATTTGGATATTTTTTTATAACCTAACCCTGACTTGTACTTCTCAACAACATTGTTCTTTACTTGTTTGGAGAGTTCCTTGGTCTTTGTGGCAGTGTTTGGTTAGTGGTGCCCCTTGCTTAGGTGTTACAGCCTCTGGGGCCTTTCAAAAAGGTGTGTATATGTAATGACAGATCACGCCATTACATTAGATTGCACACAGGTGGACATCATTTCACTAATTATGTGACTTCTGAAGGTAATTGGTTGCACCAGAGCTTTTTATGGGCTTTCATAACAAAGGGGGTGAATACATTTGCACATGCCAATTATCAGTTTTTTATTTCTGAAAAATTGTTTTATGTATATATTTTTCTAATTTTACTTTACCAACTTAAGCTATTGTGTTCTAATCTGATGTCTTAGTCTGTATGGTTCAGTATTGAGATGACCCCATCCTTGTAGCTATAACAGCTTCAACTCTTCTGGGAAGGCTGTCCACAAGGTTTAGGAGGATTTCCCAATAAGCACTCAACCCCATCTGCTGGGCTCCAGGAAAGAAAGGAACAATCTTTCAACTCAGATGGGCCCCTGTAGGCACATGCCTACAGTGCCTATTGAGAAATCCGGTCCTGACTGGATAATGAAAGTTGTCAGAGCTTCGCCTTGTTCACTAAGTTTGGTGAAAATTCCTCGAAAAAGTGAAAAGCCCATTTGCCTTTAGTAAATCAAGCCCAAAATGTATACAACATAAAAGCTGCTGCCCAGGCATAAGGAGTTCTATGATAGCCATTTAGGAAGTACGCTATATTGCCAAAAGTATTGGGACACCTGCCTTTACACGCACATGAACTTTAATGGCATCCCAGTCTTAGGCTGCGTACACACGGGCGGATTGTCTGCCCAACTTAGTCCACTGAACCGTGTTTCAGCGGACAATCCGCTCGTGTGTGGGCTTCAGCGGACTTTTTCAGCGGACAGTCTGACGGACTAAGTCTTTCGGAATTTCCGTAATTTTGTCCGTCCAAACTTGGTTTTGTCCGTCCAAACTTGGTTTCAGCGGACAGTCCGCTCGTGTGTAGGCAAGTTGGACGGACTAAGTATGGCGCATGCTCAGAAAGGATTTACACGGCCGAAGGTTGCATTGCAGTGTATTGGACGTCGTATTTCTAGTCCCGTCGTACGTGCTGTATACGTCATCGCGCAAGCTTTCAGCGGACTGTCTGTTCATCGTGTGTGGTCAAGTCCGTTCATTCAAAAGTTGAACGGACTGTCTGTCGGATTGTCTGACGAACTTAGTTGGGCAGACAATTCGCCCGTGTGTACGCGGCCTTAGTCTGTAGGGTTCAATATTGAGTTGGCTCACCCTTTGCAGCTATAACAATGTAATCTCTTCTGGGAAGGCTGTCCACAGATCATTTTTTTTTCAAAATGCTTTATAAATCAATATGTGAAAAGTGTGGCGTGTCAATACTTTTTAGAACCACCTTTCGCTGCATTTACAGCTGCAAGTCTTTTTGCGGATGTCTCTACCTGCTTTGCAAATCTAGAGAGTTAAATGTTTGCCCATTCTAATTTACAAAATAGCTCTGTCAGATTGGATGGAGAGCGTCTGTGAACATCAATTTTCAAGTCTTACCGAAGATTCTCAATTGGATTTAGGTCTGGACCTTGACTGGGCCATTCTAACGCATGAATATGCTTTGATCTAAATCAGGTATATGCAATTAGCGGACCTCCAGCTATTGCAGAACTACAAGTCCCATGAGGCATAGCAAGACTCTGACAGCTACAAGCATGACACTCAAAGGCAAAGGTATGATGGGATTTGTAGTTTTGCAACAGCTGGAGGTTTGGATGTATGTTTAGTGTCGTTGCCCTGCTGGAAGGTGGACCTCCGACTCAGTCTCAAATCTTTTGCAGACTGGTAACAGGTTTTCATCTAAGATTGCCCCATATTTGGCTCCATCCATCTTCCCATCAACTCTGACCAGCTTCCCTGTCCCTTCTGAAAAAAGCATCCCCACAACATGATGCGGCCACCACCATGTTTCTTGGTGGGGATGGTGTGTTCAGGGTGATGTGCAGTATTAGTTTTTTGCCACATATAGTGTTTTGCTTTTAGGCCAAAAAGCTCAATTTTGGTCTCATCTGACCAGAGCACCTTCTTTCACATGTTTGCTGTGACTCCCACATGTCTCGCAAACAGTAAACGGGACTTCTTATGACTTTCTTTCAACAATGGCTTTCTTCTTCTACCACTCTTCCATAAAGGTCAGATTTGTGGAGAGCACGACTAATAGTTGTCCTGTGGACAGATTCTCCCACCTGAGTTGTGGATCTCTGCAGCTCCTCCAGAGTTACCATGGGTCTCTTGGGTGCTTCTCTGATTAATGCTCCCCTTGCCAGGCCTGTCTGTTTAGGTGGACAGCCATGGTTTGCAGTTGTGCCATACTCTTTCTATTTTTGGATGATGGATTGAACAGTGCTCCGTGAGATGTTTAAAGCTTGGGATATTTTTTTATAACCTAACCCTGCTTTAAACTTCTCCACAACTTTATCCCTGACCTGTCTGGTGTGTTCCTTGGCCTTTGTGGTGCTGTTTGTTCACTAAGGCTGCCTAACAAACTTCTGAGGGCTTCACAGAACAGCTGTATTTATACTGAGATTAAGGTGTCCGTTTATGAAGAAGTGATCAGTGGAGATCCAGAGGATCGCCGCTGATCACAGCCCATAAACAGTATATAAACCAGAGATAATCAGGGGAGAAGTGTTTGAACTTGTTCTCCCGCCGATTATCTCCGCACACTGAGAATCCTCATAGACTGACACAGTAACGGTCACTTTATGAAGCTGCGATCTCAGTGCTTCACTGGTGATCTGTGTCAGAATTCACACTCCCTGATTCACCAGCTCAGAGGTGGAGAACCGGGGAGTGAAGAGAGAATGTGGGGGGATCTGAGGAGGAAAGAGGAAGATAATTAACTTCCTTATGCCTCGTTCAGACCCCCCAACACTGTAACCATGTCCCTCTGTCATATTTATGTGTATACATATATATACATAAATATATATAATGTGTATATGTATATATATATAATGTGTGTGTATATACATGTATGTATGTCTGTGTGTGTATACATGTATATATTATGTAGGGGGACTCTTTATTTCACTAACATTGATCACACCGTGTGTCAGTGTATTGAGCTGTGATAATTTATCACTGCTTAATAAATTGACATCTCTGTGTATTGGTGAATTTCTAGTACTGTAATCTCGTAAAGTCTCACGAGATTCCAGTATTAGGGGCCGTTCTCCAGAGTTAAAAGCGTTTGTAGATCGCTTCACTCCTCCAAGGGTGAAGCGAACTACTCCGCTTCATAAAGTGGCACAAAGAGGAGAAAGATCTCCTATGTGAATGCCGGAGAATGAAGCAATGAATAGATTTCACTGCTTCATAAAAGGACACCTAAATTACACACAGGTGGACTCTATTTATTAATTAATTGACTTCTGAAGGCAATTGGTTCCACTAGATTTTAGTTAGGGATATCAGAGTAAAGGGGGCTGAATACAAATGCACGCCACGCTTTTCAGATATTTATTTGTTGAAAACCATATATAATTTTCCTTCCACAATTATGTGCCACTTTGTGTTGGTCTATCACATGAAATCTCAATAAAATACAATTATGTTTTTGGTTGTAATACGAAAAAATGTGGAACATTTCAAGGGGTATGAATACCTTTTCAAGGCACTGTATGTAGTTACTGTTTATAAAAGGCCGTTTTCTTCCCTGACACCATATTGTGTCCTATTTTTTGCTTTTCATATGTGTCCATTTATCATTTTATTCTGAGTGCACCCTCTTGGTATTAATGTATGTATTAACTTTGTTTATTTTATGAAACCAATTGACTTTTGCTTCATAAAACTGGTATTTACTTACAATACGGAGAGTAGCCTGAACCTATGGGGGCTTTTAAACTAGGTGATGGGGGGGTCCAGAGGTAGATATAGCCAACGCAGAACATATTCCAGATGGTAGTATAGGGGGCATTAGTGGTAGGTTGACTAAAGCACCTAGACCCGAGGTAAGTATAGTAACAAGTCCTATTTGCAACCCAAGACCAACTGGTCTAAACTACGTGGCATGTTGACCAATGCGGACAAGATGGGAGAACTAGAGCTACTATTGTATGAGGAGGATTTTGCTTTTGTAGGAATTACAGAGACATGGTTTTGACAGCTCTCATGATTGACTGGCAACCATTCAAGAGTATTCCCTATATCCCATGGATAGAGCAGGTAAAAAAGGGGGAGGGGTTTTGCCTGTATATCAAGAATTATGTACAAGGAAATGGGAGAGATGACATCACGAAGGGAGCAAGGGAGGAGGTGGAATCCTTATGGGTAGAGCTACAAAGGGAGGAAACTAAGGGGAAAGTAATACAAGGAATATGCTGTAGGCCCCCTAACCAGAGGGAGGAGGCGAAGGCGGACCTCCTATCACAATTCTGATTAGTGGCAAAGAATGGGAAATGTCATTATAATGGGGGATTTTAATTATCCAGACATAGACTGGGTGGAAGGAACTGTGCATTCATCTAAGGCTCACCAGTTCCTAAATGTCTTGCAGGACAATTTCATGGGTCAGATGGTAAATGCACCAACTAGAAACAAAGTGTTATAAGGCCTACTGATTACGAACAATACAGACCTGATCACAGATGTGGAAATACAGGGCAATTTAGGAAAAAGCGATCACAGGTCAATTTGTTTTAGTATAAATCACACAAATAGGAAACACACAAATAGCAATATAAAGACACTGCATTTCAAAAGAGACAACTTCCTTAAGCTACGATCCTTGCTAGAGGAAAATAATTGGGATAAAATTTTAGGAACAAAGAACACGGAGGAAAAAGTGGTATGCTTTAAGAGCATATTAAAAAAGTGCATTAGCCAGTGCATCCCAATTGGAAATAAATGTAAAAGAGCTAATAAAAGTCCTGGGTGGCCTAACTCAACATAAAAATGCATATAAAAGCAAATGAGAAGGCCTTCAAAAAAATACAAGGCTGAGGGATTATCATCAGCATTCAAACTTTACAAAGAATGCAACAAGAAATGTAAGGGTGCAATCAGGGTGGCTAAGATAGAACACAAAAGGCACATAGTGGGGGAGATTAAAAAAAATCCCAATGAATTCTTTAAGTACATAAATAGTAAGAAAGGGAGGTCAGATCATATTGGTCTCATAAAGAATGATGAAGGGAATCTGGTTACTAAGGATGGAGAGATGGCGATGGTCTTCAGGAGGGACTCAGGGGGGCTTCAGTAACCAAAACGGCAATGTTTATCCTCATGATATGTCACAGGAAGCACCCTCATGGCTAACAGAGCACAGAATTAGAAATAGACTTGAAAAACTTAACATTAATAAGTCACCGGGACCAGACGACTTGCACCCGAGAGTCCTTAAGGAACTCAGTCAAGTAATTGCCAGACCATTGTTCCTAATTTTTACAAACAGTCTACTGACTGGAATGGTACCAGCTGATTGGCAAAAAGCCAATGTAGCACCAACATTTAAAAAAGGACCAAGATACATCCATGGGAATTACAGACCAGTTAGCCTAACATCAATTGTATGCAAGCTCTTGGAGGGGATGATAAGGGGCTATATACAAGATTTTAGTAATGACAAGTATCATTAGCAGTAATAAGAATGGATTCATGAAGAATCGTTCTTGCCAAACCAATCTATTAACCTTCTATGAGGAGGTGAGGTGCCATCTAGATAAAGGAAGGCCCGTGGATTTTGCAAAAGAATTTAATACAGTTCCCCATAAACGTTTACTGTACAAAGTAAGGTCCATTGGCATGGACCATAGGGTGAGTACACGGATTGAAAACTGGCTACAGGGGCGAGTTCAGAGGATGGTGATAAATGGGGAGTACTTGGAATGGTCCGGGGTGGAAAGTGGGATCCCCCAGGGTTCTGTCCTGGGACCAATCCTATTTAATTTATTCATAAACAATCTGGAAGATGGGATAAACAGCTCAATTTCTGTATTTGCGGACGATACTAAGCTAAGCAGGGCAATAACTTCTCCACAGCATGTGGAAACCTTGCAAGAAGATCTGAACAAATTAATGGGGTGGGCAACTACATGGCAAATGAAGTTTAATGTAGAAAATTTTAAAATAATGCACTTGGGTGGCAAAAATATGAATGAAATCTACTCACTGGGGGAGAACCTCTGGGGGAATCTAAAATGGAAAAGGACCTGGGGATCCTAGTAGATGACAGACTTGGCAATGGCATGCAATTCCAAGCTGCTGCAAGCAAAGCAAACAGAATATTGGCATGCATTAAAAAGGGGATTAACTCCAGAGATAAAATTATAATTCTCCCGCTCTACAAGACTCTGGGCGGCCGCACCTGGAGTTTGCTGTCCAGTTCTGGATACCAGTCCTCAGGAAGGATGTACTGGAACTGGAGAGAGTCCATAGAAGGGCAACAAAACTAATAAAGGGACTGGAGGCTATTAGTTATGAGGAAAGGTTCCAAGCACTGAACTTGTTCTCTCTGGAGAAAAGACGCTTGAGAGGGGATATGATTTCAATGTACAAATACCGTACTGGTGACCCCACAATAGGAATAAAGCTTTTCCGCAAAAGAGAATTTAATAAGACACGTGGCCATTCACTAAAATTAGAAGAAAAGCAGTTTAACCTTAAACTGCGTAGAGGGTTCTTTACTGTACGAGCAGTTAGGATGTGGAATTCTCTTCCAAAAGCAGTGGTTTCAGCGGGGAGCATCGATAATTTCAATAAACAATTAGATAGGCACCCGAACGACCACAACATACAGGGATATACAATGTAATACTGACATAAAATCACATACATAGGTTGGACTTGATGGACTTGTGTCTTTTTTCAATCTCATCTACTATGTAACTATGGCATCTATTCAATATTCAGCTTTTAGAAAGTTGTAATGGTCAAGCTGATGGTCTCAGCTTTCTGATCTCTGATCCGTTTATTATACACACGACTCTTTGCACTTACAATTCCCAGCAGTTGGCTATTTCCTTTTTCTGCCATCCGTATTTTTTTTTAATGTTTTATTGTGCACTTTATATAATAAGTAATGAATCACCCTGCTAGTAAGAGTTACACTTTATTTCTCTAGTTGACTGACAAAAAGTACAGATGACAGCGTCAGTGCGTAGGCAGCAATTTATGAAAACCATAATTCCCTCTGAAGATTACAGGTCTACATTCCTTCATATCCAAAATGTGTAAACGGATTTATGTTCCCTTGTCAGGCAATGTAATTACTGTGTTACCACTAGCATGCAAACATCCCGATTCTTGCTATTTAAAAGGCTGAATTCACCTTTTGCATACCGATTGCAAACAAGGGGCCCCACTTGTTGAAAATATACTGTGCATTTGTAAAAATATTGTTTAATGCAAATGTTGTACCTATAGAACTTATCTGTCACCAATGTTTACATTCCTACATCCTGACTTATTTGCAAGATATGGGTTACAACAAAATGGCCACAAGACAACTTATTTAAGGACAGCTAAAGAGACTATCACTTAAGTTGTCCTAGAAGAAGGAGGCTCGTGGCCATTTTCCTGTAGCCCCCATGTCCCGGAAATAAGTCAGGAAGTAGGAATATAAACATTGGGAATATTTTGTCCAGGCTTCATGAGTGACAGAAAAGGCCTACAGGTATGGCATTTACATTAAGGAATATTTTTGTAAATGGCATAAATGATTTTTAATTACTGGGCCCCTTTGTCTGCATAGGCCAGTTTATGTTTCTAGGTGAACGTATATAATATAATTTAAGTTGAAGAACAGAATTAACAATAATTCCTTTAGCTGAGACACAAGCAAAAGTAATTGAAAATGAAAGTGTTTGTTAGCCTAAAAAAAATAAAAATAAATGGATCCTGTTCCCTTAACCCTTTTGATGCCAGGTCCATACATTACACGGACCTGGCAGAGGGGGGTATCCACTGGGATTGTGTGTTAAATTGACAGGCAGACTCCTCCACTGCCGCCGATTGCTTGAACACACCCTCAGTACCAGCGCCCCATTCCTGCCGCCGCACCCGCCATGCTTTCTGGGCTCCGCTTGCCCATGTGTGGGCCCAGGTGCTCCATGGTAGGTGCTGGTTGATGGAGGGGAAGGAGAAGAGCGGACTCATGCCCGTTCTCCTCCCCTTCTTTGTGAGACCCGGAAAGCGACGTCTCTGATGCCACTTCCGGGTCAAGTGCTCAGTGTCCCCAGCTCTCTTAGCCGGGAAATAATCATTGGAGCACAGGGGAGATGTCTGGGGTCTTTTAGACCCTAGATGTCTCAGTAAAGAGAACCTGTCACCTAACAATCATCACATAGGGGACTTTTTGTGAAAACCTTGATTGTGATACACATGTTACATATGCGAAAGCAGGAGTGAGAGCAATAATTCTAACACAAGACCTCCTCCTTAACACTGAACCGATACAAATAGGGGGCTTTTGATGCGTAACATGTAGAAAATAAAGGGAACTGCAGTTTATCGCCATTTCAGGGGTGCACACAAATTTGAGGTTGGGCATGTTGGACTTATATTTACTTGGTGCAACCTCGTCTTTTATATTTTACCTAAAATTCACTTTTTTGCATTCCCTTAACCTTTATAGTAACAAGCTGTGACGTAAAAAAATTGGAACTACCACTATTTTATTCTCTAGGGTGTCTGGCTTCAGAAAATATATAATCTTTGGATGTTTGTGTAATCTTCAGGCCAAAATTCTTTTTTAAACTTGTGTGCAGAAAACGCAAAAAAATGTTTTGGCAGCAAAAGGGTTAAAGCATGTTATACAGCACAGTGCTTTTGCTGTGTAATTTGGCCTCTTCTATCACCTAAAATACCTGGATGATCTTGCCTGGTTCTGCTCTCCCGCCTGTAAACTAACCACAGTTTATCATATGGCTGCTGAGCTCTCACACCGTGGTCAGTTTACATGACTCCATCATCCGCAGCTCTGCTCTGTCCTTCTCTGTCCTCTCTCTCCCCTCCCTCCCTGCCTGTCAGTTCTGCCCAGTCCCTAGCCCTCCCCTCCTACTGCTATCATAATGCAATAAACTTGCTGCAATCCCCAGTGCATGTTGCTGCTGTGTACCTTATTTTAGAGCGCCGATTAGTGGTCACATGACCGGCTGCCTCTCTCTTCCTTTCCTCTGCTCCTCCTGGCTGACATCAGCAGTGGTTTCCCAGCCCCGCCTGCTTTGCTGTCAGATCAAGAGAGGAGAGAGGCAGCCAGTCACGTGAGCGCTCTGAAATTAGGTACACAAGAGAATTTATTTTTAAAAAAACACATGCACTGGGGACATTGTAGCAAGATTATTGAGTTATTATCACTTTAATTTTAGACCAACACATCCATTTAAAAATGTTAGATTAAAGTGATTATAAAGGGATTTTGTTTTAAATAACAAACATGGTATACTTTCCTTCTTTTTGCACAGAGCAGACCAGATCCTACTTTTCTCGGATTCCCTGCCGTTGGTCCTGGCTCCTCCCCCTTATGAGTGCCCCTATAGCAAGCCGCTCTTGCTGTGGGGGCACTCATGTGTGCTCGATCCTGAGCCATGCTTTTTGTGTTTATTGACACACACAGCACTGCGGGGCCCCACCCTCTACTCTTTTCTCACAGGTTGTGCTTGACAGCAGCAGGAACCAATGGCTCCCGCTGCTGCCTCCGTGTCCAGTGAGGAGAGAGAGAGCGAAGAGAACTGCTGATCTCAGGCCCTGCACTCGATCGAGATTAGGCTCAGATAAGTATTTTTGGGGCTGGGAGGGGAGCTGAACACAGAATGTTTTCTGCCATAATGCAGAGAACACTTTAAACGTAGCAATGTTTGCAAGCAAATCGAACAATTCAAATGCTGAGACATATCACATGACTTCAGAAAGGGTTTTTGTAGAAGCCTATGGCAAATAGCAGATTGTCACTGTGATCCCACTTGTCCCAACCTTATTCCCAACATATTGTAACATATTGTAGTCTCCAAACAAGGACAGCTGGAATTTAAAACTTTACCTGATTTTCTGAATTTGTTTCTGGACAGTTAACATAACAAGCCTTCTTTCCACTTTTGTCCTCTTAGTTCTTATACTTGAATTTGTATCCATATTTTAATACTTTGACCACACATCATTTTCAAATTGCCTTGGACTCTTAAGCTTTTGTTTGGCACTTTCATTTGATTATATGTAGTAATGTAAGGATGACAGATAGGCTTTAATTGCAGAGTCACGCAGTTACAGTGGATATAAAAAGTTTACACACCCCTGTTAAAATGTCAGGTTTCTGTGATGTAAAAAAAAATAGACAAAGATAAATCATTTCAGAACCTTTTCCACCTTTAAAGTGACCTATAAACTGTAATACCACATACACACGACCGGACCGGACACGACAGACTAGGTCGGACAGTCTTCCCGACGAACTTTCGGCAGAGTTCAGACGGACTTTCCGAATGAACGGACTTGGTCACATACAAGCACACCAAAGTCTGACGGATTCGAACGTGATGACGTACGACCGCACTAGAATAAGGAAGTTCATAGCCAGTAGCCAATAGCTCCCCTAGCGTCGGTTTTCGTCTGTCGGACTAGCATACAGATGAACTGATTGTTTGACTGGACTCGAGGTCATTGGAAAGATTTGAAACATGTTTTAAATCTAAAGTCCGTCTGATTTTTAGACAGCAAAGGTCCAATGAAGCCCACACATGATCGAATTGTCTGGCGGATTCGTTCCGTCGGACCTAGTCTGTCGAAAAGTCCAGTCGTGTGTACGCGGCATAAGACTCAGTTGAACAACAAACCAAAATCTTTTAGAGGGGAGTAAAAATAAAAAAATAAAATAATATGGTTGCATAAGTGTGCACACCCTTAATCTATTACTTTGTTGAAGCACCTTTTGATTTTATTACAGCACTCAGTCTTTTTGGGTATGAGTCTATCAGCATGGCACATCCTGACTTGGCAATATCTGCCCACTCTTCTTTGCAAAAATACTCCAAATCTGTCATATTGTGAGGGCATCTCCTGTGCACAGCCCTCTTCATTTTCAATCGGATTCAGGTCTGGGCTCTGGCTGGGCCATTCCAAAACTTTAATCTTCTTCTGGGGAAGTCATTCCTTTGTTCATTTGGATGTATGCTTTGGGTCATTGTCATGCTGAAGGATGAAGTTCCTCTTCATATTCAACTTTCTAGCAGAAGCCTGAAGTTTTTGTGCCAATATTGACTGGTATTTGGAACTGTTCATAATTATCTCTGCCTTGACTAATGCCCCTGTTCCAGCAGAAGAAAAACAGCCCCAAAGCATGATGCTGCCACCACCATACTTCACAGTGGGTATGGTGTTCTTTTGGTGATGTGCAGTGTTGTTTTTGCTCCAAACATATCTTTTGGAATTATGGCCAAAAAGTTCAACCTTGGTTTTATCAGACAATAACACATTTTCCCACATTCTTTTGGAAGATTTCAGATGTGTTTTTGCAAAATTTAGCCAGGGCTGGATGTTTTTCGGAAAGTATCTAGGCCTTTGTTAAAGCAATCTACATAAGAGCTGTTCATGACGATCTTTGATTGAAGGTCACATCTTTAAAATTCACACGGTCATTGGACCATCTTAGTGCAGAAGTCAGTGGCAAACACTTCGTTCCTGCCAGAAATGCGGCATTTTTAGAAAGAAAATTGCTTTAATTGACAGGACTGTGGGTGTGAAATGCGGTTGTGTGACCTGAGCCTTATACCTACAACTATTCTTTCCTAAGGAAAAGAAAAATCCTTCCCCGGCTGCTCCTCACATCAGATTCCATTCTTTCATCAGGAGTAAACAGAAGTCTTTCACATTCCCAGATGAAAGGGAGCCTTTTAAGCAGCATATTTTTAGCTGGAGCGTGTAGGCCAATGAAACAGCATCTGAAATTACAGTTGCGAATTGGTGAAATACAGGTTTTATTGTAGGAAAGCATATACAATAAGTCAAAAAAATCTGGTCTTACTATGTGCCTTGCTGAAAATGTTTATCTTACTATTTAACTTTTTTTCTTTTACATTTCCATAATTTTTTTTACATTTAAGTTAATGTTTGATTTGTAACCATTAGCCAAACGTTAAAGCCTAACTCCAGGGTAAACGATTATAATCTAAACACAAGAGTCATGAGTGTTCCTCCTTTATTCTTGGAGTGCTTTGTGTATTTCTTCCAGTTTTGTGCAGTAATTCATTGTGAAACTTTACCTCTACGCAGAAGCTTCCTGTAATAAAGACCGGTCAATGCTGCTCTCTCTCCTTGTGCAGGGTGACTGGTCTTGTCTCCACCCCTCCTGTGGATTTCTGCAGGTAGCCTGTAGTGGGTGGAGCTTGCTGGGCTCCTCCCACAGACCTGTTCTCTGCACAGGCCATATACAGTAATGATGGCACTGCTACATCTGAGTTTACAAAGGCATTTGGTACTGGAACTAAGGAGCCAACCCCTGAAAAGCAATCCCACACCATAATCCCCCCTTCACCAATTGATTTGGACCAGTGCACAAAGCAAGGTCCATAAAGACATGGATGAGCGAGTTTGAGGTGGAGGAGCTTGACTGGCCTGCACAGAGTCCTGACCTCAACCCAATAGAATACCTTTGGGATAAATTAAGCTTTGCACACACGATCGGACTTTCCGACAGGAAATGTTTGGTGACAGACTGTTGGCGATAAATCCGACTGCGTGTATGCTTCATCGGACAATTGTTGTCGGACTTTCCATGGACAAATGTTGGCTAGCAGGTTTTAACATTTTCCACAGATAAATGTGTGTTGTTGGATTTGCCGAGCGTGTACACAAGTCCGCCGGACAAAAGTCCACAGTACAAACACGCATGCTCGGAAGCAAGGACAAGCCAGAAGCGGTCGATCTTGTAAATTAGCGTTTGTAATGGAGAATTAACATTTGTGACGATGCAAATTATGAAATCTAGAAATGCAGCGCACAATTCTCTTCTTTTCTTTAATGGCATAATAATAAAGCTGCTTTGCTGGTGATACTGATGGAGTTATTGCAAACTCATTTTCAAAGGCTTTTTTTTTTAGTGATGTCAAAAATAATAATATGCTTTTTTTTTTTTTTTTTTATTTGGGCAAGTTACCACAACACCATTATCCCGTAGTTTTTAAGATCAAAGATACAACTATGTTGGTGTCCCTTGTCAATTTTACATTGTATTTTTTTAAATGTAACTGCCTACTCCCAAACTGTCATTTGAAGTAAAACACATTGGAGGTTATTTACGAAAGGCAAGTCTACTTTGCACTGCAAGTGCACTTGGAAGTGCAGTTGCTGTAAATCTGAAGGGAAGATCTGAAATGAGGGGAAGCTCTGCTGATTTTATCATCCAATTATGTGCAATTTAAAATGCTGTTTTTTATTTTCCTTGCATGTCCTGCTCGGATCTACAGTGACTGCACTTTCAAGTGCACTTGTAGTGCAAAGTGGATTTGCCTTTAGTAAATAACCCACATAGACAAGTATTATTGTCCACAATTTTTTTATTGTGCATTAAAAATAAGAAAACAAATACAATTAGACACGTTATCTGCCAGTAGAACTTCACCAAAAAGTGCATTCTATGCATCCAAAAATATAGAAAATATACCAAATCAAATCATTATTCAACCCAAAAAAATAAAGTCAAAGCAATAACTCCAAGGCCAATAATAAATAACACGTTATTTCCTCCGATTCCGCAACATGTCTGGTTGACGAACGGCTGTTCTGAAACTAACTGAAAGCGCAAAATGAAAAGTGCGAAATGAAAAGCACGAAATGATAAGCACGAATCAACACTCACCAAATTTCTACTAGCAAGAAATTAGCAGAAGGAGCCCAAAGGGTGGCAGTAAAGAGCTGAAAAACAACGTAGTACGTCACTATGTTCGTATTTGTTGGCCAACAATTACTTGCCATTTGTATTCAAGACAAGTTTGGGCCAACACACTTTGGACAAAAGTCCATAATTTTGTTGGCCAACAATCCAATCGTGTGTACAAGGCTTAAGACTGGTATGCCAATACAGTTCATGTGCATGTAGGGAGGCGTCACAATATTTTTGACAATATTTTTGACAATATAGTATATTTAAAGTGTTACTAAACCCACAACAGTAAAATCAGTCTGTATATGCAGTAAAGCATGCTTGTTTTACTCACTGTTTTTTTTTTTTTTTGGCCTTTTACTGTCATTGTGTAAAAAAATTAAAAATAATCTAATTTTATAAAAGACAACAGCATCGTCCAAACAGTCAATTAGAAGATAATCTAATTGACTGTTTGGACGATGCTGTGGTCTTTTCTTCAAATATGTGAATAAATAAGTTCTACATTCCCCATGCATGTGTTACTTTTTGATAGCAAATAAAATGATAATAAAAAGGAAAAAATATTTAATGGACTGTTTTTTAGCACGTGGGAATAAAAGTAGATTGGGCCGTGTATGTAATGTGTTGAGAAACTAAAGAGAAATGAGTGTCAGTATAAAAGTGTTTACAGTTGGGTGTCAGTAGATTAGCACTGTTATAGTGCCTATAAACTGACATAATTGTCACCAATTCCGGCTGCTTTTTAGTTTTATTGGAGTCCTTTTTAAACTCATTAATGTGCTGGCTCACGTTGTGCACCTCGGATGGCCAGAGAGAATTTTACATTTTCCCATGTACACTACCGATTTAAAAGTTCAATAAAGACTTTCAAGCTATATATTTTCTGAAAGTAGAGAACCTATAAGTCCCGTGATACTCCTGCAACTATTCATCAAAATGATATTTTCCACAGACATACACAAAAGTAATTATTAGCACACTCAAAAACATTATAATCTAAAAAAGTTCCAATAAACCTTTAAATACATTATAAATAAGGCTGAGGATAACTTAAATGTCCCCTACTGCGTTATATTTTAATTCATTTTTATTTACCAACCTAATCAAATGAATCACTTGGTCACATTCTTCCAAAAAACCAAGGGGCGTTTTATAAAGCAATGAATGAGAGGTTCGCCAAACATTCACTTCTGTCTAATTATTCCCTTTAATTTAGAACACATGCACCAGGAACTGAAACATCTAAAAACCAAAGCACCTCTAGATGTGAGCCTCGTGCTATCTACGGGCAAACAAAGAAGCCCGTCTCTGCTCACCATTGAAGAATCTTTATGAATAAGCAAAATACACCAAAGAATGATCTTCCAGGTGCTATGTTTAACCATCAGTAGTACACCTCCATCCATAATGTCTCCACCTGAAGACCAACTTCTTATTGTGGCTTGATCACCCATCCTTGTAATCAAGCCATTCGTTGTGAAATGCATTAAGGAGGTGGTGGTCTTCGGGTGGAGCTGTACTATTGATGGCTGAATAAACCATCTGGAAGATCATTCTTAAGACCCGTACACACGATTGGACTTTTTGACAACAAACATGCAAATTAGCTGATTTGGAGCAACATCCGACCATGTGTATGCTCCATCGGACAAACTTTTTCGGTTTTCATCAGACTTTTGTTGGCTGTGCGAACTGACAAACTTTCTGGCAACAAAAGTCCGATGGAGCAAAGTCCGATTGTGTGTACAGAAACCCATAGGACTTTTGTACAAAGTACAAATGCGCATGCTCAGAACCAATGCAAAAGATCAGACAACAATACAGAAGTTGACCAAAGGTGGCGGTAAATAGCAGAAAAACCACGTGATTTAGCGAAAGTTGGCTGAAAAAGTCCTGCCGTGTGTATGCAATACAAGTTCTCGGCCGACGCCGTTTGTACAAAAATCCACGGGAAAGTTTGTACAAAGTCCGATCGTGTGTATGAGGCTTTAGGTGTATGACTCTCATTTATCCACATGCACCAGGAAGTTTCACCTACTGTGAGTATTTGATGAATGAGACAATCACTGCCTCATAAAAATATTCCCTATAAATGGACAATGAGGCCCTTTGCATTATAGTGCATGAAATTGTATAAGCGATGGTACCTTTGTTTTTCTTGGTTGATATAGGTAAGCTACGCTCACAACTTCTGATTTGACTTGATCAATTTACAAATGATCGATTAGGACTTGCCTTCATTTTTAGCAAACATACAATAAAATAAAAAAATAAATAGCAGACCTTAAGTATATATTAACCCAAAACCTTTTTGCTTTTGTTTTTTGGAAATAATAACAAATGGCTATACCCCTGTCAGTTTTCTTTGCCATTTGTGTCCCATAGGCACCACAGGAAATCTCTACAGAGTGAGGGAAATCCTCTCTTGGACATTTGTCACCAGAATAAATGTCTTTATTGGAAGATTTTGCTTCTATTCCTTTTTTGATAACAGCTCAACATTTTGGATTTCCCTAACTTTCAGTCCTTATAACAGTGGTCATTAGAACAAAATAGAGAATGCAATTTTTTTGATTATTATAATAAATATCAATAAGGTGAAAAAAAAATTCTGTAAAAAAAAAAAAAAGAAATATATATATATATATATATATACTGCCCGTTTGTTAAGCGTTTTCTATACTTACCCGGGGGGGAGCACTGGTTGGTGGGTGCTTTTTTTATCTCATGTCAGCCTATTGCACTATTGCAGGAATTGTATTCTTTAATGCCTCCTCTTTAACTGATATTGCTTCAGAGAGTGGATTATCACACACATACCACATGCTTTATGGAATGTTATATGGACACTTATGGACACATTAAGTTGGCATTTTTTAAATCAAACTTTATTAGACTTCGGTGTCTGATTTATCACATTCAATTTGTTTTGTCATTTCTGCATGGATTTATGATTGCATATCTTTTCTTTTTGTGGTTGTATAGATTTGAAGTGATACACAAGGGTATTTACTTTTTTTATTTACAGCGCTGTACTTCCTTTTAATATTTTTAATATTTTGTTTGAATTTTGCATCACAAATTTTAGTGTCAGCAACTCATGGATATCATTCTTGAGCACAGACATTTTCCCTTAGAGGGCTTTCACACTGCCATGCCCATAGCGTCAGCAGTAAAACAGCCATTTTTAGCGACGTTTTACCGTCGGATTTGCAGCGCATTTTGGCCACTAGCGGGGTTTCACACTGGAGACAATGGTGCAGCAGTTTTATTATTGTTTTGGGCCCCTAGGTTATTGGGCCCTATAACAGTTGCAAGAAATGCTAAAGCCAGTAGTGTTTTGCTAAGCAGTTATTGTTACCTAAATAACAATGCTTTCAAAAAACAGATGTATCTTTACAGACACACCGGGGTTGATTTACTGAAGGAAAATAGACCGCGCACTTTGCAAAGTGCAATTGCACTCTGCAAGACCACTTGCTTCAGAGCTTAGTAAATGAGGGGGGCTCTGCTGACTGCCATCATCCAACCCATGTGACATCAACCCATGTGACACCGCCCCTTGTCCCTATATAAGTGGCAGCGCAGCGCGTCCCTGGCATTGCGGCCGGAGAGAACGTCGAGTCAACATCTCCAGGAGAAGAAGAACGGAAGGCGGCGGCGGCGACAGAAGACCGGGCCACCGCCTGTAAAAGAGCTATAAGAAGGCGCGGTGGCCCGGCAGAAGATCCGAAGAGGGGGACAAGACCCCCGAAGTCGGAAGAAGAGGCCGGGGTGACGAAGAAGAATGCCAGGCTCCTCCGCTAGTAAAAGAGCTACAAGAAGATAGCGGAGGAGTCCGGCGAGAAGACCCCCGAAGACGGAAGACCTCCGGAGCTGTGCAATAAATTATTTTATCTTGTGTGTTGTGTTTTTTTTGTACTTTATTTTACAGGTGAATGGGTAGGGGTACATTGTACCCCATACTCATTCACATAGGGTGGGGGGCCGGTATCCGGGGGCCCCCTTATTAAAGGGGGCTCCCGGATTCCGATAAGCCCCCCGCCTGCAGACCCCGACAACCAACGGCCAGGGTTGTCGGGAAGAGGCCCTTGTCCTCATCAACATGGGGACAAGGTGCTTTGGGGTGGGGGGGCCGCGCAGCCCCCCCTTCCCCAAGGCACCCCCCATGTTGAGGGCACGCGGCCTGGTATGGCTCAGGAGGGGGGGGCGCTCGCTCGCCCATCCTTTCCTGGCCGGCCGGGTAGCGTGCTCGGACAAGGGTCTGTTGTGGACTTTGGGGGGACCCCCACGCCAATTTTTTTCAGCGTTGGGGTTCCCCTTTAAGTCCATACCAGGCGGCGGGGCCTCCTTCGCGGGCCCCGCCCTACCTGGAGACGCGCTCGAAATAAGCGGACTTTCCTCCGCGTGTGTGGGCGAGTCCGTTCATTTCAAAAGTAGGGCGGATAGTATGGCGGACTTAGTACGCCCTATTAGTCCACTGAAAAAGTGCCGTGTGTGGGCAAGTAGCCCGTTCGGAAAGTCCGACGGACAGTCTGGCGGGAAGTCCGCCAGACTAAGTACGTCGGACAGACGGCTACGTGTGTACGCGGCTTAACGTACACTGCTCATTCCAAACAGATTAAAGTGAGCAGGGAAAAAGAGATTTTGGTAGCTCATTGAGGATGTTGGGGGGGCAGAAAAACGCCTTAAAAAAAGATTTCATGAAAAATATATTACAGAGTCATTAAGTAGTGGGTGTATATGGATTATTTTTGGCAAATAAGCATACCATTTAATCTCACCTTAAAGTGATTGTAAAGACAGAAGTTACTTTTTTGTTACCTTAATGCATTCTACGCATTGAGGCAAAAAACCTTCTGTATGTATTTAACCCCCCTCCCATACTTACCTCTGCCTGGCTTTGATTCAGTGCTGTGCACAAGAAACAAACCTCTCTTGGCTCTCTACCTCCTCATTGGCTCCGATGCAACAGCGGGAGCCATTGGCTCCTGCTGCTGTCAATCACAGCCAGTGAGTAGGGAGAGGGGGCGAGGCCAAGGTGCGCTTTGTGCGTCTTATTGACACACAGAGCGGGGCTCTTGCGCGAGCACGCACAATTGTTCCCATAGCAAGCAGTTTGGTATGGGGGAACTTGGTGGGGGGAGGAGCCGGCAGGGAACCCGAGAAAGGGAGAATCAGGGCTGATCTATGCAAAACCATTGCATAGAGCAGGTAAGTATAGCATGCTTGTTGTTTTAATTAAAAAAAATAGCCTTTACAATAACTTTAACACAACTTTTCCTGATCTCTGCTTTGAATGTTACTCTCACTAGCTATTCCTGTTCTTGGAGGTTTGAAAATCCATACATTTTACCTTAGAACAGGACTGGGTTGAATTACCCATGGCCGTGCCCAAATTTAGTTTTTGAAAACAGTAGAAGATATTGAAGTTACAAATGTGACATGTCTTAGTAAGTAAGAACATTTTCAATCTAGTTCTGCTTTGCTCCAACATTTTTTAGCACTTTTTTAAAACCTAATACATGACATATTTAAATGTAATTTACATGTCTTGATGGAGTCTGAGGTGTGAAGTACTTGTATGGACAGTCTTTCATAAATCTTGATTAGTGCTAGATTATCCCAGACATACAGTATAAGAAATCATAGACAGACCTGCTGTATGTCACCTTTTTTTTCTTTTGGGCCTGTGGTGCGGTGTGCAAAAACAAAACACCAAAGTGAACCAAAAATATGCATGTGACTACACATAAAAAAGTGCAATAGGGTGTGTCATATGACCCTCTCTTCCGGAGAGGAAGGACCCTACCCTGCCCCCTGGAGGGGTGCAAGGTTCCCGAGGAGGTAAGGCTACTTAGCCAAATACCCAGCGGACACATTTCCTCAGGATCAGCCAAAGCCCATCAATGGGGTTGATTTACTAAAACCAGAGAGTGCAAAATCTGGCGCAGCTGTGCATAGTAGCCAATCATTGCACTCTCCAGTTTTAGTAAATTAACCCCAATGAGTACTAGGGGAGAGACTCACCCAAAGAGAGATCTCTTAAGGCAGAGAGAAAGAAACCTATGGGCTACACAACCTCCCCTTAGATTTCAGGGTAGTCACCCACACCCTACAGTGAAATAACACACATATAGCAAAGTGATATACACATCTAGAAAAATAACTAAAAAATAAAAACAAGGTGTCAGTGCATGTGGCAGTGGTTTTGCCTTATAGTCTGCCTATGTTAGCATGCTGCACCTAAAACCAGTGGCATCTAGTGCTCTATTTTTATTGGGGGGGAAGCAAACAAACTACCCAACTCACCCCCTCGTTGTCAGTCAATCAGTTGGCCAGTCAGTCAAACCCCCACCCTCGTTGCTCGATTGGTCAGTCAGGCGGTTGGTCAAACCCTCCACCCCCCATTTCTCAGTCGACCATCAGCTTTGCACTTACCCCATTCGACGGCTTCCCCCGGTCTCCTCCTTGGCGCCCCCCTGCTCCTGGCCAATACGCTCGCTTCTCCTCTCGGCCAATCGGGTCTTAAAACCTGCTTCCTGATTGGCCAGGAGGAGAAGCAGGAAGACAATAAGGAATATTAATTTGCTATTGTCACACAGCCACGTGGGTGCAGAGCGCAGTGTTCTGCGCCCTGAGAGAACCCTTTTTTAAAGCAAATTAAAGCCTCTGTGTCACGTACCTGGTGGTAGAGCCTGACCTGCAGGAAGAGACCTCTCTTGCGGCTCCGACTCGAGGGCCCTGGTAGAGTATACAGGCAGCACAGGAGTCTGGAGTGGCACGAGTGCCTGCCAGGATCAACAGCAACCGTGGGATACCCCCACAAAATACGGCACTAAATGGGCCTGCTGGTCTCACTTTCAGTCGACACTAGAATACAGGGATATAATGGCTTCACCCTCGTAGAAGAGAAATTAACAAGAGCCCACCATTAGATATCCCACCTGGAACTCCATTATAACCTCCCTCCCTGCCCCCCCCCCTTATAACTGGTAGGACCTGCCATACAGAAGATCATCCCTACCCTGGCACTTCGGTCCACTATTGGACTATAGAGGATTAGGGGAAGCCAGAGATGTCCCCCCCCCCCCCAACATCCTCCCTTGACCCCGTCTTTGTCCCTTTATACCCCCCCCCCCCGCTCATTTAGTACCTGGTCCCCAATACATTCCCCTGTCACCCCTATCTAGGCACTTTTTTTAATCGGCACCCTTCATATGCAGGGCACATACCCAGTTCAACTCTTCCTATTTACAAGGCCCAAGAATGAGGAGCAAATGTCTATTACATGATTGGAAAAACATTAGACCTTCTTCCCACTCGTGGGGTCCTATATAGTCAAAATTCATTTAAGCCCCCTGGATTAAGCCCCCAAGACCCAGTCACACCACACCTTCCTATCATTATGCCCCTCCTGCTCTAATGTCTCATACCCCCCTTCGCACTCTCTGCCTATATACCAGGCATCCTATTCGGAATAGCAGGGAAGGTCACGACTCCTGTCTCCCATTCTCATTTGTTACTGTATGTCCTAGTATCATAAGTATTGTAATAAGATGAAAATGCTTTGGGCTTTGTATCCGCTTTTTGTGTGTGTTCATTCCTACTTTTCAAGACTTCTGTAAGTTCTTTTTTCATTTTTCTCAATAAAAAACTTTTTGAAAAAAAAAAAAAAAGGAAAAAAAAAAAAAAAAAAAAAACAGCAACCGTGGGGTCTGGAGCCCAGGAAGAACTCGTAGCAGGACCCCCAGCTGGAACAGGGGATGGCTGGGACCAGGAAGGAAAAGGATCAGCAGGCAGGTGCAGGAAGCTGAAGCAGAGCAGCAGGTGGGGTAGCTGGAACTGGAACACCAATGCAGGAACTCAGGCAGAAGCAGGACTTCAGGTAGGAGCTGGACCCACAACTGGAGGTAGAGCAGCAGACGGGCACCGGAACAGGAGGCTGGCAGCAGAGCGGTCAGACAAGCCGGGTCGGAGGTCAGGCAGTCAGCGAAGGTACCAAGGATCAAGCAGGTGGATAGTCGGACAAGCTGGGTCAGTAAACAGGCAGGCAGCAGAAGTACCAAAGGATCAAGCAGAGGGGAAGTCAGACAGGCCGGGATCAGATGCAGGCGGATAGCAGGAGTGGTAGGTAGACAAGCCGGGTCAACAGGTCACAGAAGGCAGGTTCTCAGAATCAGGATGCTCGCACGCTGTAGATCAGACAGCAAGAACTGGATGTGACAGACTGAGTTAAATAGCCCGCACACGCGAACGCGCGGCGGAAGGTCCGGACTGATTTCTGCTAGCAGGATCTTCCTGACACTCGGGCTCTAATCACTTGCTTAAAAAAAAACCCCACTGAAATCCATGCGTCCAGCGCCCTGCATGCAGATGAAAGGCCAGGCGCATGGATTAGGGGGGTGGAGCACCTGCGTTCCTAATGGAACGGCCACCACTGCCTAAAACTCAAGTATAACTTTTGGGAGGCCTGTTCATTTAATGGACTCGAATTTGGATATGTCCAGGGCTTCCTCTTAGTAACCCAGGGAGGCACCCTTACAATCATATAATATAGCAATCATTCAAAACCTGCAACCTCAGAAGACTGAGATCAGACTACCTATGGGACATTTTTCGAAAATGAAAAATGTGGTTGGAAAAATCTGGCTAGTAGCCATTTGTTCTCCTCTAATAAGGTGGAACCACAGTCACACAGATACGTGTTCAAATTAGATAAATATTATGAATTCTTTTACCTGCAACAGTATGTTGCAACAGCGTGTTATGCATTTGTGACCAAAAGGCTCCCAGTTTTGATACTTCAACCAGCCTGTGTTGTTTTTTAGTACATTTAACTATTTGTGAATCAAGCAGACTGAAGGATGTTCTGGATTTTTGCTGGAAAGAAAACCTATCACTGTTGGTTTTCTTGACCAGATCCACTCTTTACCGAATGCCCTGCCCAAGATAATTGGCGTGTCTAACAATAATCCCATAAAATAGTTTGCACAAATTTCTAAAAGAAAGGCTTGGAGTAAGTACTCTGTAGTTCATTTAAAAGCAATATAAAATCAAATAAACTCTTCACATACTGTATTTTATACATTGGTCACATGCTTATAGCAGTTCCTACATTAATGAAAAATATATAGTTAACATAGAATGTAGTTAGGTCTCTAGTAATTAATCCGGAATGAACCCTGGCGGCCGAAGCTGGCTGTCACTCGTATTTCCAACCCTAGAGTTAAAATAAAGTTTAGATCCCTTGGTGTAGTACAGGCAGTATCCGTGTCTTGATCCCCTGTACTAAATCTTAAATATAAAATGCAAAACTATCCAAACGACTGTAGTATTGAGATGGTGATTGCAGAACCCAGATAAATGATTGCTGCACTGACATGGTTTATGTCAGTCCGAGACACTCTTTTTTTTTTTTCTTTTACACAGCTATGAACAAATGAGAAGCAGCTTCGAAGTGGTAAGGGTTTGATGACCTCTAAGTAGGTCAAGCGTGAGAGCGCCAGACATAATAATAAAAATAATAATAGTAATATGTGTATGTAATGGAAATCACTGTATTAAACAAATCCTGTTGGGACCCTTTAAGTCAGATTTTAATGCATGGAATGTGTCAAAGCTTACTAGAGATTGTATATCAAAATATTTAAATGTGAACAGTACAGAAATTTCTCTAGGTGGTTGATCTTGGAGTTACAGCAGTGAATTTTCATATAATCTGGGATGATGGAGTCCATTCTCAGCAACTAGTGGATTTTGCCAGTATTTAAAGGAAAACTCTGCTTTCGCCAAAATAACATACATATTATAGGTAATTGTTGCATAGGTCCTTTTGTAGTTTAAAGTCATTCAATTACCCATTTCATCTCAGTCTGCAGCTGCTCTGAGTTTATAAAACTGCCAAAAAATTTAAAATGAAAATTTCTTGTAATATGGCACACTGTAATGGCGTGGGAACTATTTGAAAACAGCGTTCCCTCAGAAATGTTTTTCCTTCTTTTGTGAATGGCTGACATATTTTTCATGCATAGTGCTGGAAGCCAAATTATGGGCATTATGGGCATCCTGCAAATTGTGTTATTGTTGTATAGATACTTTCTAATACCTTATGACTAAAAGCATACAGATTGCTTAAGTGGTCCTAAAACAGAGACATCTCACTCTCCTTTGTAATTTTGAGAGGGAAAAAAACATGAAAAAAAGCCCTGTAAATATTTTTTGTTATTTAATGCTGAAAAGCTTAATTAATGTTCTAGTTACAAAGGCCAATTATAGATTTGAAAACACAAACCTCATGCCAAATATATAATAAATAACTAAATAGCTGCTCCCTAAAAAAATGTAGACAGACTACTGGATTTATAAAAGAAACAAAGATGGGGGCGCTAGATAACGAACCCACTGTGTGAATGGGCCGTTGATTGTGTTAAATATAACAATTATGACCACATAAAAAACATGGAAAGCAAGTGCTAAATGATTTTAGGAAACAAAAAATACAAGTGTCTTTTAAAAAGTTGATAAGTCGTCAGTAAAGTAACTTCAATTAGCCAATAACGCTCAATAAAATGCATTCCACCACCGGACAATAAATTCAAACCTCACACCCAATGTGCTCGAATAGAAGAACCTGCTCACCAGATAGCCACAACCTCTTTAATTAAAAAGAAGGTCTGAAAGTGCTTGGTTGAGAAATCCTGTGGCTGGCTTAAATAGAGATGAATCAGGAGACTTGTTTAGCTGCATCCTCCTCTCCACCGTGAAGACCCATTGAGAATGAAAAAGAGGAAGGGAACCAAATAGCATAATACTGCTTTATTAAAAAAGTAAAAAAAAAAAAACACATAATGCCTGCTTACATGTACTGGTGCCTTGTCCCGGAGCCGCCCGACTGCGCTCAGTGATTATAGATTGCTTATGCATTGGTTCTTCATCCCCTCCCAACTCTCACATGTCACAATCCCTGGATATCCCTCCCGGTGCTGTAGAGGGGAAGGGCTCAGGGCATATTCACATCTGGTTGGACTGTCCGAAAAGCAAGCCCTTCTGGTTTCATACTCATCAGTTAGTCTATACCCTCGTAAATACATTTCTCTGAAAGAGAGCAGAAAAAAATAAATCTACTTGTACCAAACCAGAATTTGGTTTTTACACCCGTGGCTTTACAGCTGCGAAGAAGATGATCATCTGGTCCTGGTAAAATGTATTCCTTTGAAGGAACTCAATGTTCATATTAACTACTATATGATCTTTTTAAAAATTTCTGCTACCCTGCATGACCAGCTACCTAAATTTCACGAAGTTTGGGATCCACGGATCACACGCTACTTATTGATGGATTTAGACCACTGTCTCCTTACAATCGAATTCTCCTTTTTTTTAACCTGGAGTGCTCCAGGGCCAACCCCACCAAACTTCCCCACCTCTCCCCGCTTCCCTCTCACCCACCCCTTGCGGACCTGTGATAGCTTAAAGCGGGAGTCCGCCGGGACTCCGCGTTTTTTTTTTTTTTTAAAAGTCAGCAGCTACAAATACTGCAGCTGCTGACTTTTAAAATGGTGACACTTACCTGTCCAGCGCGCCCGCGATGTCGGCACCCGAAGCCGATCTCTAGATCGACACTCGGGTGCTGCCGCCGCCATCTTGGGTATGGGAATCAGGAAATGGAGCCTTTCGGCTTCATTTCCCGGTTCCCTACTGCGCATGCGCGAGCCGTGCGGCGCAATCCGGACGGTCCCCGCTGCCTCTGGGAACTGTGTGTTTCCCAGCAGGCAGCGGGGCACTTGCACAAAGGGGCAGGCAGTTGCTGAAAGGGGCGTAATCTACGCCCCTTTCCGCAGACAGCTATCCCGGAAGTGGGTGCAGTTACCTGGATTATCCAGGTAACTGCACCCCCCTCCCCCCTGAAAGGTGCCAATTGTGGCGCCGGAGGGGGGGGGATTCCGATGAGCGGAGGTCCATTTTAGGGTGGACCTCCGATTTAATGGGTGGATGGATGTAAACAGGCTTGTGCCCATTTACATTAGTCTACCTCTGATCCATTACAATTGGGTATGAAAACAGTCCCTTTCAGTTTTTTTATGGACTTGGACAGACTTGGAGATAGACTGGTGCTAATGGGCACAAGTTCATTTACACCCTGTCCGTAGAGCTGCATGGAACTTCTGATCAGGTTCGCCTGAAAAATTTACAGACCTGATCGGAATGCCTGTGTAAAAAGTTCCCTTATGTTTATTTGGATGGATGTAAACAGGCTTGTGCCCATTTACATTAGTCTACCTCTGATCCATCACAATTAGGTATGAAAACAGTCCCTTTCAGTTTTTTTTATGGACTTGGACAAACTTGGAGATAGACTGGTGCTAATGGGCACAAGTTCATTTACACCCTGTCCGTAGAGCTGCATGGAACTTCTAATCAGGTTCGCCTAAAAAATTGACAGACCTGATCGGAATGCCTGTGTAAAAAGTTCCCTTATGTTTATTTCAGGCACCTCCACGTTACATAACTAGTCAGTGGGTTGTTTCCTACAAAGGGCTCTACTGACATTGGGGTTGATTTGCTAAAACTGGAGAGTGTAAAATCTAGTGTCGCTCTGCATAGAAACCAATCAGCTTCTAGGTTTTTTGTCAAAGCTTAATAGAACAAGCTGAAGCTAGAAGCTAGAAGCTGATTGGTTGCCACGTAAAGTTGCACCAGATTCTGCACTCTCCAGTTTTAGTAAATCAACCACATTCTGTTTTACTCTGGGCACTCTGCCTTTCTAAAACCCAAAAACATAATTGGCTTAACCTCATCCTGACCCTAACAGTTGTGTGTTCCTCTTCAATGGAGAAATTAAATTGTAAGATACTTCAAAGACTGGGACTGAATTGAATAGTCTGTGAGTTATGTAAAGCAGTGAATAATTTCTTAGTAGTATGCATAATTAATAACGAATGCCTAATATAAATGTTTACTTAATTTGTTTTGAAAGGCTCTTGGTTCTTTTTGTTCAATGCAAAATGTGAGTGTGACATTCCATCTTTATTAATACCACACGTATTATGACCACAAATGCCTCACACATTACTGCAGACTTTTGACCCTACAGGCTTCATGTATCTAGTTAATAAACCATGCTGACTGATATACTGAGTGTGGGAAAAAGATTCTCAATTTAGGGTCCCACTGTATTTCTGTGAAGGTTTATCCAGGTCATCAAGTACTATATTTAGTCACAGTCAGCTGGACTTGTGTTGTAATGTTGAAGATGTTTCTTAGCTTATTCAAGCCCCTTCTTCAGTTTTAATAACTGTCATGAAAATTCCCCCAAATCTATATCAATGCAGGTAACACCAACACCTTGATCAAATTACCATAGAGAGGCAGACGTTATAGTCTACAAAGAGAATGGGAGGTGTAAAAATTGCAGAATCAATCTGTATAAATTATATATTCCTCTCCTTGGTTTCTAGACAGCTTCAAAGGTGTTAATCATTTGATTTATATGGCTGAAGGTATGACTTGTCAAAATGCTGGGGCAGAGATCTTAAAACAGAATTATATGTGGAAGACAGATGGTGTCATAAATTAAGGATTAAGATCTATGAAGCCTTCCTGATTCTGGGGTTCAGACTAACTGAGTACAGGGTGGTTCCATGATTCTCACACCTTCCATCCTGTTAAGTAATACGATCTGCCTATGAAATATCTTCCTCATTATAGAACAAGTCCAGCTGAAATTGGCTAACTTTTACTAGATAACATTTCTCTCATTTTACTGATATGGCTAACAAATTTGAGCATCAAAAGAAACCTACATTAAAAAATTATGGCCCACAGCTATATGGATATATGTATGTGCCTTTAGGTGGACCTAGCCTCATTTATATGTATTTTAGACATATACGATTCGGTTAGTAACAAATGGATTTTCGTATGAATTTGTTAGTATTCGTACATTCCGATCAATTCAAACATCCAAATAGCTGAAAGAACCAAAATATGAAAAATTACGAAATTAAGAATAAGCAAAATAATGAACATGCAAAAATCTGAATTTAGGAACGGACATGCTTACGAAAATACGAAACAGTAAAAGAAAGAAAATGACATCTATAACGAATGATTTACATTTCGTATTTTCAATTATTTGTCTGTTCATAAGTTTGTATGTTCGTATTTTGATTTGTGTGTTCGTAATTTTGTTTCCTCGTTTGTTCATAATTTTGTTTCTTCATGTTCTCTAATCATTCTTTTGAATGGACAGTGTAAGTGTATCTTTATATGTATGTTCGTAAATTCGTATGTTTGTAATTTCGTGTTCTCAAATCTTTCTTTCTAATGGGCAGTGTATTAGTGAGTGATGTATCTTACTTAATATCTTTAGCCAATCAGCTTATACCTTTTGTATCTGAGTAACACTACATTCTCAGGTGAAGAGGAGACTGAGTCAGGTCTTGAGAGGGAGTGGACTGGAGTAAGTCCAGGACTTACTGGAAAAGCAAGCATGGGATTATTATTCTTTATTTCCTACAAAAGTATGAATCAATGAAAAGGCAATCTCACAAAAGTAACAATTACTAAATTACGGGTAGTGTACGGAGTATACAAAAATTATTATCTAACAAAATTATACATTTTGTATCATAGAAAATTAGACTTAACGGAATTACGAATCATTTCGTATCAACCAAAATAAAACTGTTACGAAAATATAAGTCCAAATATGAAACATCGCATCTTACGAAATTACGAATCATTAGACTAAAAGAATTACAAATCATTTTGTATCAATGAAAATATATCTGTTAGGAAAATATGAACGAGTCCGAATATGAAAACTCACGTCTTACAAAATTACGAATCGTTACGAATCAATTGAAATGTAAAGAAACTAAACAAAACCATTTTTTATTTGTGCACATGTCTAATGTATTTCATGCTACCTTATGATACTTTTGTGTATGGGGCACATATCTGTACTTGAGTGACAATATTTATATAGGATTCTTGCAGGAGCCAACATAGGGATTATATTGTGGAGAGGAATGGGGAAAGTAAGTAAAGACACCAGAGGGTACCTTCTACACAGCAGAGGGTATTCACAATTTCAATACAGGTTCACTTTATTAAACATTTTAGGGTTGAATTTTTTTTTTTAACTATGGAGTTTTTAAGTGATCTCCTTGAATACCAAATACCAAGTGTGCTGTATGTATTAGTCACTCATGTCAGGCTGAGTTACATGATTAATCACTTCCTTTCTACAGTATTTCTGAACTCACCTAGAATCCTTCTAAAGTCCAAGATGATTTTAATTGCTGATAAATACGTGATAAAAAAAATTGCCAACATGTTTCAGGGGCAGTACCACTCTCTCTTCATTGGGGCTCAACACTGGATAAAACTTGGATGGATTGAGAGAAAAAAGTACCCTCACAGATCTATATTATGACCAGTATTAAACTCTCCTCACAAAGTAACAATATAATAGTTGCTGAGCAGCAATCTTCTATTGCTGCTCGCTGTTTTCTCCATGTCCATCCAAATTTTATCCCGTGTTGAGCCCTGATGAGGGGGGCCCAGTGGTCTTGCCCCAGAAATGTGGTAGATGTTTTTATATGATTTATTTAGCAACAAATAAAAGTATCTTAGCATCTTTCATCTATTTTTGGTCTGGCACTCCTTTTTAAATTTCACTGGTTGGAACTATTGTGTTTCCATTAAGGGAAGTCTTGCTTTGTGGGAACCACTTCTCCACTGTCTCTCAGAGAGACAATGCACTTACAATACAGTTCAAGACAAACTGATTAGGAGGGCTCTCTTCCTGAGAGTCTACAATCTAAACGAGAGGGGTACTGGAAGCGAAAGGTAATAACTGTAAGGGGTGAGCTAATGGGAAAAGTCAGGCAGACCTAATTGGATGGTCCATTCACCCCAATAGAACATATGTTTGTTTACACCCACCTACCTCTGATCCGGTCCTCTCCATCTCGATAGATCAGATCGGAGGGCAGTCGGGTGTAAACGCTTACCAATAGAGCAGAGCTGGCTCAAAAAGTGTCAGTTTGTCTGTTTACTAAATACCTTTTTTGTGAATGACTAGGGGTACTATATAACTCTTACTTATTCACATGAAGGGATGGTGTCTGGGGACTCCGTATTCTTAAAGTGGGTTCCAGATCCTTGTTCTCATCAAAATGGAGGTCTTTGTTATCATTAACATGGCAAGGTACCTCTTTATTTTTAGAGCATGTGCCATACAGTTCAGAACCTTCGTTCCACCCTGTTATCTGGCCTGCAAGGCTACATGCTCTTATAAGGCTCTAGTAAGCGTTTTTTAAGGGGGGATCCCATGCATTTTTTGTTTTGCTTTTTGTTGTGTGGAGTTCCCCCTCAAAATCCATATTTTAAGGAGGGACTCCAAACCTTTTTTTTTTCTTTTGTGTGTGATCCCCCTTGACGTCTATTTTTTTTTTGTGGCGATTAAGGGAATCCCCAGCTGTGTGTTTACAAACAGAAAAAGAGTGTCCGAACCTGTCATTTGTCATTTTTTTCTTTTGTAAATGACAGTTTTGCTATAGTAGGTTGTATACAGATGTGCCACTTCACAAGTAGGCTAAGGGCACTCACTAAGCATGTCATTTAAAGGTATTTTGCAAGTTTAACGTTGCCCTTAAAGCATTATCAAAATCCCTTCTCTCCACCAAACAGAACTTTTTAAACTTTTTTTTAGGCTTCTGTACATGTTCCCCATTGCAGTGACCAGCCCCATGCTAATTGTTTGATCAATCCCCTGCCTTTTAAACTAGAAAATGGCCATTACTATTTTTTAACATTTTACTTCAAAGGGGTTCTTATTAGGCACCCCAACTTTATTCAAGTTTTGTGAATCTGCTTTGAACCAAACCCTGCTCATCGCTTATGAGGACATCTCACTGCAGGAATCAGCAGAAGTTACTGTAGCATGAGATTCATTTTGCCAGCTACTACATAAACCTGGAATATATGATTTTGCTGGTGTCGGCCGTTAAAGAAATATGGTATAAATGTACACATCATGCTGTATAAATGCAATGTGGTCTTAAGTAAAATCAAGAACACATTGGGGGCTTTTCATGTAGATGAGTGCAAAATCATCCATAAAATAAAAAATCCCCATTTTGTTTTACAATGAACCAGAAATACTGATGAGACCGTTCTGTAATAAGTAGTTCTGTAATAGAAGTAGACTTCTCTGTTTTCCTTTGGGCTTGCATTCTATCAACTGATAAGCAGTCTACTTTATTAACATAGTAGAAATGATACTGTGCCACAGGATGTGTCTAACATCAGCCGAGAAACAATGTGTGCTCTGACAGAATCAGGCCAGCTCATAAAGTGAAAAGCATAACATAATAAATAAAATTCCAGAAACCTGAGCATGTGTACTACAGGTCTGCCCTCCTTCTAACTTTGTTGTTGATGTTGGCAGGCCGTGGGCTGTGATCGGCAGCTTGGGAGCAATGCCAAAGAAGACAATTGTGGAGTGTGTGCCGGAGATGGGTCGACTTGCAGGCTGGTGAGGGGACAATCCAAATCTCATCTTTCCCCTGAAAAACGTGAGTATCTCTTTCTTGCGTAAACCTTTGGCCCCAGGATATTTTTATTCTCAAATTGCTTTATAGTAAAATAATTTGAATGAAAATCCCACTGCTATAACATTTTTAGGTTGTTTGAGATCAGCAGCACTGTGATTAAGAATATGAAGGCAGCATCTCCTAAAATAAAAAAACATGGTGATTGTTAATGGTTTGCGGTACTTTAGAAAGATATACACAAGACCTTGACCTCTAATCTTGACTTATGTTAAAAGAGCTGCATGGGATTTGTGTTTATTTAAGAATCACCTAGGTGAATGCAGCATCAGTCCGGTGCTGCACCTGTCCCCCGCTGGCTCTAACAATGAGAACCAAGCGATCAAACACTGCTGATCGCTTGGTTCTCACAGCTCCTTGAGCAGAGAGCTAGTGACTGTCAGTTGCCGGCTCTCTACTCTGTCCCACTGCACTCACTGGAGTGCTGGGCTGTGGAGGGCACCTCCACAGCCCAGCGTGGAAGTGACGGCTCAGGCTCTCAGTGGCCTGCCGATCCAGGCATGTGGGCAGATCCCAAGCATATGGTCGCTCTCTTTCCCAGCTCTGTGGCATCAACCAACAGCCAGCTTCAGATTAAAATGGGTCACAGGACTGCAGAACAAACTGCACTCCTGTGATCCACAGGAGACGTACAGCCAAGCAAGATTTAGCTGTACTTCTCCTTTGACATTAAAGTTAGTTACCTCCCAGTTCTAACCCTTGTTTTGGGGTCTTGACTTCTGCCCACAGATTTTCCAGTGTTTAACGGTTGCATGACAGGCCCCCCTAATCTTGACTTGGAAAGAAGTGAAGGTCTTGTGTACTATCTGGGCCCAGGATCCAAGGAGCTCATCAAGGATTAATTTGAAGACTGACACTGGTGTTTGCAAGTTTGCATCATACTTAATGTGATTGTAGCCATATTGCATCAGTTTGCATCAGTAATAAAATATCTCTGTTAGAAGTATTTGATGGAAGCTGACATTCTCCAAACTTCGAATTGCATATTTATTATAAGGGAATTATATGAGTGGCTGTCTGAACAGGTTCCGTTTCCTTGCCAGGTAACTAGTATGCACAATATAGCCAAGTCCACTACAGAGTACTGTGACAAATTACATTTAAACAATTTCATTCCCCCAAACAAGCTTTCATGTAGTTTGCAGATGCGAGGAACATTTTAAAATGCTGATAAGAAATATTGATTAGAAATTCTAGACCAAGCCTATAAATCTGGATCTTCGTGTCCATTATGAAAAATGGACATAGAGTTAGATTTTTAAAGGAAACATGTACTGGTCTTTGCTTGCCTTGTTATTTTGGGGTTGATTTACTAAAGGCAAATAGACTGTGCACTGGCGGTATGATTCAGTCTGGTTTTAGGTGCTGAAAGCGGTACAATTATTTTGCATGGAAATTTGCTGTTTTATATTGCAGTCCTGTAATTCTTAGGAATAACTCTCTTAAATCTGTTCAAACCAGAGTCTAGCAGACATCCCGGGTATGATAAAGTTTATAATATAATGAATAACAATAAAAAATATTCAATAATGTAATCAAATCCTAAAACACTGAAAAAGGGACACTTTTTGGTTGCTATGGACAATCTCCAAATTCCAGCCATAAAAAAACAGTATTTATAATATAAAAGTGCATGCAGGGCACTGCACAGACCACTAGGGACAAAGGGGGTGTGTAATTTTTAATACAGTACTGTAATCTGTAAGATTACAGTGCTGTGTGTGTTTTGTGTACTTTTACTTTTTTGAATTTGCCGCCGTTCTCCGCTCCCGTGCACCGTAACGTCGCAGGGAACGGAGCTCGGTGGCATTCGGCACTGTGAATCGAGCAGAGGACAGCTCGATCACACAGCACGGAGGACATCGCTGGATCCAGGGGACAAGGTAAGTAACTTCTCCGTGTCCTGGCTCGGGGTTACAGCTCCTGCTAGTAAAATCCCAACACAAGCCAGACTCGGGATTACCGCTAGGGGGGTTAAATGAGGTAAAAGTTCACTTTGCATAGAATACCCAATTATATGCAAGGGAATTTTTTTTTCAAAAAACAGCATTTTTGCTTCCACGTGATTGGATAATGGAAGTCAGCAGAGCTTCTGCTCATTTACTAAGCTCTGGGGCAACTGCTCATGTAGAGTGCACCTGCACTTTTCTAAAAGCAGAGTCTATTTGCCTTTAGTAAAGCAACCCCTATGAGTCACTTTCCTGGAACAATTATGCAACCAGCAAAGACAGAGAAATGTCAGAATTCCTAATTCTCATACTTCCTCCAGAGCACTAACTTAAATGACTCAAAAGTATTGAAATTAATCTGCTAACATTTTAAAAGTAACATTAAGCAATGGTATCTTATTGTAATACACATTTCTTGTAATATTCAAGAAGTGCCTAGATTTGCTTGACCAGATTATAAAATTTTGATTTGATTAATGTCTGTTCTTTCAATTCACTTATGAAAAACAATAGCATTTCCCAGTACTGAACATGTGAAAATAACATTATTTTGGATACAGATCAATGTTGCCGCATAATACAAAGTTCACAGATTGAGGAAGACATTGCAAGGAATTTTAGTCGTAAATTTGGGAATCCCAATGGTAATTTGTAATGTCAGTGAAATCAAACTCACTGGGGTTCTTCTATTTCTACAATACCACGCTTGGGTGCACGAAAATTCCTCCAGTGGTTTTTATGAGCATGGACTATTGTGGTTTATAATGACTGTCCTAAATGATCAAATAAATAGGTCATACTATACTCAGATAGTTTTTGTCATCAACAGCAGCATTACAAATAACTGATTCTACTACAAAAGTAAACTATATTTTCTGTTCTACTATACTCTCTTTTAACCTGTTTTTGAATTTGCCACTTAGATCCTTGAGACCTTGCACACTTAAACAGAAATTTTCCAATCAAACTTACCAGCTACCATGCAAAAGAAAAGTACATCCTTAACTGTTATACTTGAGAGTCTAAATATTGGAACATATATAGCAATGGATAAATTAAGAGCACAGTATGTCAACAGGCAGCCCAGTTCTCCCTAAAGTGGTTATAAACCTCAAACATGACATATAAACAAAGCATATCTCTCTATATTGTGTACTTGTCTTAATACAGAGCACTAAGTGACACTTTTGTCTGCTGCCTCCTTCCTCTGCTATCTGCATGAATCACATCTGACATCAAGAGAAAAATAGTGACGGGGAGGGAGCTCCAGCAGATTTACAGCCTCAGCTCTGTTCCTGTGTGCTGTGTGAAGGGGGGGTGGGGTGTGTTCCTTCCCTCCAATCAGCTCTCAGAGCTCTCCTTACTGAGCTCTGCAGAAGGTAACTTCAGCTTTCCACCCCCCTTTTTTTTTTTCTAAACTCTTAGACAAGCTTTATAATTTAGCAGTTTGAACAGATGTAGAGGAGAGGGGGATGTAGATAGGCAGGTACAACTTATGCAGTAGGATTTCACTGGGTATGTTTAAGGGTTTAGATACCACTTTAAAGGTGATTCCTGAAAACTTTTCTCTTCAGAGAAGCCTATCCTGCCTCCACCTAACAAGTGTACTTTCATTTTCCTTATCAGCTCATCCCCCACAATTATTACCTTTTGTATCACTTGACCCTTCCTTTTATATTTGTAAGCTGTAATGAGCAGGGTGGGTCCTCTGGGTACAATACAATTGAATTGTATGGTAAATGTACTGTCTGTTGTAAAGCACTGCACAAACTGTTGGTGCTTTATGAATCCTGTATAATAATAATAATAAAATCAACAAGGGCACATTAGAATTCCAGCTACAGCACAATGTCAGCTGAGGGCATTCATAAGACCTTGACTTCTACCCAACTTGAGATTAACCTTCGCTGCCTCCCAGTGCAAACTCAAGTTTTGGGGCCTTTACTTCTACTCACAGATTTTCTAACGTTTGGCAGTTGAATGACAGGAGGCCAAGCTTAATCTTGACTTGGGCAGAAATCAAGGCCTTGTGTACTGCCCGGGCCAAGGATCCAAGTAGCTCTCCAAGGATTGATTTGGAGATTAACACTGGCGTTTGCAAGTCCCACAAGGTGCCAACACTACAACACTGTTGTTAACGTAGAAACATTTTAGGCCATGTCAAATTCACTTTAAACATTCATGTATAAACTCACATATGGTATAGTAATATAAATTAACTTTAGAATGGAAATATGTTAGCTCTAGTGGCTGATGTGAGGAACTGCTATGTGCTATAAACTGAAAGCAATTGATGTGGTTTTTCAAAGAATTGCTGAAATGCCATAGAAGAGAATTTGCAGCTCATTGCTCAAATCATATCTTTTGTAGAGATCAGATTATTTTTGCTTCTAAGTTCATTTTTTTCTCCATTTTTAAACACCTCAGTGTTGAAGTCATAAAATATAAGGTCGTGCACTGCTTATGACTCCTTAGGGATGAAGAGAACGGAACTGAAAAGAAAAAAAAGTGCCAAGACTTTTTCTGAAAGAAAGGAATTAATCCAATGAACAAATCTGTAACACTCTGAAAAATTGGACTTTTGGCAGGCTTATATTAATAACCAGTAGTGAGAAAAAATCAGCACGCCTGTCTTTCTCCTCCTGTTAATAGTAGGGTTGAAGAGGAGTAAGGTCTATCTTCTTACTTCCCTAGGTGTCAGTGTCCATTACAGATCTAATGTTAGATGTATGCAATATTATATACTGTATACCCTCATTTACCTACAGCTTTCAAGTTTGGCACATTATTATCTACTATAGTTCAACTAAAAGTATTTTTTTCTTGTCTACAAAACTATATTTAATTATTTTTTTTTTAGTTGGACTAAATTCTTTTTTTGCTAGAAAATATGTTAATTGGCAAAAAAAAACTAATCTTAGGTTCAAAAGTTCAATTACTCACAGAACTGTCAATTGTTGTTCTGGTGAACAGCTTTACCCCTGCCAAAGGATCTGTACATCTGTTCAGCCAGTCTTCTGATTAACCTCTTCATGCCTCTGCTATAGCCAAAAGATGGCTACAGCGTGGGGCTAAATTGCCAGGAGGACATCCATATATGTCCTCTCGAGCATGTGCTGCCTGTGTGCCCCATGAGATTTGACTGATCGGAGTAAGAGGGCGATCCCCGCCCCTTATCACGTGGTCAGCTTCCTTTTATTCTTGTACTAGCTATTAGGAATGGGACGAACGGACCCCTGTTTGGTTTGCACTAGAACTTTTGAAAAGTTCGGACCCAAATAATGAACCCCATTAAAGTCAATGGGACCCGAACTTCAAAAATCAAAAGTGCCAATTTTGTAGGCTTATATGCAAGTAATTGGGCATACAATGGTTATAGGGGTCCGGGTCCTGCCATGTATCAATAAAAAAAAAAGTTTGTGAGAAATCTCATTTTTAAATGAGCATTGATTTTTTGATTTTTAAAGTGAAAGCATAAAAAAATGAAAATTCATTCCAATGTAGTGCCTGTGGGTCCCCTTAGTCTACCTGTAAAATGGCAGATCTCTACCATGTCTAGAATCTGCTGCAGCAATAATTGCATTTTTAAAGCCAAAAATAATGACATTTTCAGTGCAAGCTGCCTTTATTTTGCTCAGCAACAGCTGGGGAGCCAGTGTATATAATGAGGCTACAATCTAGTGCACTGGGAACAAGATTAGAGATTTTTCGGATACATTCTGGCATCACTTTGACTTTGTATAGAAGTAACGGGTGCATAAAAATGTAACTCTCTCGAGGTACTCTTGATGAAAGCAAGAATTGGCCTTGCTGTAAAAATTGCAATGATATGCACCTATCATACAGGTGCAGAAAAATTACTCTTTAGGTTTCGGGGGCGGCTTCCCACTTTAACCCCATAGAGGTTCTCTTGATGAAAATTGCAATGATATGCGAGTGGTAGGTGTTTTTGCCACATTTGATGTGCCTGAGACACGGTTTGCAGATAGCAACAGTGCAATCTGCTTCAGATGTGCTGAAAAAGGCCCAGACAGCTGAGCTTTGGGGAGTGGACTGGGAGATAACAGCTGCAGAATGAGATGGAATAGAGTGGCTGCTCTCTATTCTTTCTTAATGTCGGCCTCACCTTCAGTTTCCTCCTGGCACCCAAGTTGCATCATCATCTTCATCATCTCCATCTCCTCCATCTTCATTATTACCACTGAAGACAACTTGGCCAATATGCTGCGGCTTGGGGAACATGAATGCCAATTTGTCTACCAGTGTTCCTCCCTCTCTCTAGGCTCATGGTCCTATCTTCATCAACCTCAGAATCCAGTAATGGCTGGGCATCATCAAGGGGAAAGTGGCTGACGCTGTGGTCAAATAATTCAGCTGACTCCTCGATGGCAGATGTTGGGGCTATGGCAGGAATAGATGTGGACAAAGAGGCAGGTTTATTCACTCTGGCAACTGCAGGGGACTGCACACTTGTCTCTGCTTGCATGACAGAGGGTAAAGAGAATGTGGAAGGTTTAGACAAGCCAGTCCACCACCTCCTCCGCATGCTGTGCATGCTGTGGCTGGATAGCACGGGCAAACCTATTACACAAAGGAAATAATGCCCTGCCTGAGGACTGACCACCGCATCCACCTTTGCCTGTAGACACATTTATTGCTGGCCCCCTTGCAGTGCCAAGGGAATGTCTGCCTCTCCTTGTTGCCCTTGTTGTCCTCCCAGACATTATTGGGAGGGAGGGGGCTTATAAGCAAATGAAAAGAAGAAGTTGAAATCTGTAGGTAGATGCACTTTAATCAGTGTAAAGAGGTGTTTGGGGCACTTTAATTTGAGTACTCATGCTACACAGACACACTCCAAGGATACACTATAATATACTGCAATATACAGTGATGCACTATATGGCATTAAACTGGCAGTAATGCACACAGAAGTAAATGGCGTTAAACTGGCAGTAACACACACAGAACTATATGGCTTTAAACTGGCAGTACCGCACACAGAACTATATGGCGTTAAACTGGCAGTAACGCACACACAGAAGTAAATGGCATTAAACTGGCAGTAACACACAAAACTATATGGTATTAAACTAGCAGTAACCCACACAGAAGTAAATGGCGTTAAACTGGCACTAATGCAATCAAATAGACGGTGTTCAACCGTCACTACAATGACACTATCTAAACTGTCCCTACTTTAGCTATACACTAATGTAACGATTACTGACAAGGTCTCACTACACTACACTACACTGACACTATCTGAGCTGTCCCTACTCTAGCTGCACACTATGCAAAGCTGAATAATGGTCCTCCTCAGTACACTCACACTAGCCCTAGACTGACAGTAAACTAACATTCTACACTGACAATTGAAGCAAAATAGCATAGTATAGCACACTAACTAACTAATAGCACTGAACTCTATCTCTCTGAACGCCAAAATCACACTGCAAATGGCTGCCTCTGAAAGAATACTTTTATAGTGTGGGGCGGGAATGAGCCATGATTGGATAAGCCACAATGACAGTGTAAAATCATGACAGTGCTCTGTGCCCTGATTGGCTGACACTTTCACTGCTTTAGCCAATCAGGGCTTGCAATGCACTGTTCAGTGCCGTGATGCATTGTGGTTGGTTTGGAGGGGCAAACAAACGGTTGAACGACCTGTTTGTTCAGCTATTCGCTGAACGTTCGAACAGCGAAAGTTTCGGCCCCAACTTGTGCTCAGGCCGAAACGTTTGCCCATCCCTACTAGCAATCCCATAATTTGTGCTTTCAAACTGTCCCATTGCATACAGACTTTTAGAAAATGTTGGTTTGCTTTATGTAGATTTGGAAACATAAATCAGTAAAAAGAGAAATGTTAGGCCGCGTACACACGCGCGGACTGTTCGCCCAACCTTGTCCGCTGAACAGTGTTTGGGCGGACAGTCCGCTCGTGTGTGGGGCTTCAGCGGACAGTTTCAGCGGACAGTTGGCCGAACAAGGTCTTACGGAAATTCCGAAAAACTGTCCGCTGAAACAAGGTTTCAGCGGACTGTTCGCTCGTGTGTAGGCTTGTTCGGCCAACTAAGTCTCGCGCATGCTCAGAAAGGATTTCCACGTCGGAAGGTTGCATTGCAGTGTATAGGACGTCGTATTTTTCGTCCCGTCGTACGTGCCGTTCACGTCATCGCGCACGGTTTCAGCAAACTGTTCGTCCGTCGTGTGTGGCCATGTCCGTCCATGCTAAGTTTGAGCGGACTGTTCGCTCAAACTGTTGGACGGACAAAGTTGGGCCAACAGTCCGCGCGTGTGTACGCGGCCTCAGTGTTGTGGGAAGATGTTTTGTTTTGATCAATTGTATCATAACTGTGGTATATTTTTAGATATCCACTGACTTTAAATATGTCTAGAACACAATAAGACAGAAAAACAGTAAATTAGTTAAATACTGTGACATAATTGCCTTGACCCTATTCTTCAAAGGTTACGTAAAAGGGATCTCCTTCTGCAATGATGGTGTTGGAGGAAATGAGCAAGACTACTAGAGAATGTATGCTATTGTATTATTGGCAGGATTTCCTTCTTAGTGCAAGAAAGGATGATATTATAGGTAACTGGCAACACAAAGACAAAACAGCTGGACCTAGCCCTAGCACTTCCTCAAATACAAAATAGAAAATAAATTCTAGCAACTATTTGTCTTTTCTTGGGTCTTCCATGCCCTCTTCACATGAAATACTGACACTGCTGCAATAAATTTACAAAAGGCAAGGATGTTTAAAAAAAAGTAGAAGTCTAGGCGCCAGAATGAAGACATTGCCCCGTGTAAAAACTCCTTTCACAAAATGTATATATAAAAAAAAAACATTACCTATGAAAATAAATTGTGGAAGTACCATAATATCCTCTTTTAAAGCAACTTCCTATTTCAAAAGGTGTAGCCTCGAAGGTGGGACTGCTTCAGAGACTCAAGTTGATAACATGAGACTGGCATAGCTTCCAACTTTACACTAAACCTATAAAGGAGAAACGGAATTCTATGTTGCATTATTACTACTTCAATGACTACTACTATTAGGAAATAGCAAAAATTTTCTTCTATATGCCTTACATTTACGATGACCTCAGAACTTCATTATTATTATCATTATGAGGTCAACTTATTCAATTCCACGTGATTATTTCATGTATAAGGTTTCTTTACAATGCTAGGCTCTACTATCAACTTTGCTGTCATTGTTCTTCTTCTTTTATTGTGGTGCCACTATTACAGTTCCTAGGAGTTGTTAGTTAAGTTGGAACTGACATTTAGTGTCACATATATTAATGAGTGCTCCAGGGATGTAGTGTAAAAGTTAAGGTCACACTCTTTAGGGGTATGGACTCTTATAGATGGAAAGAAATGGCCTTCTTTCTCTTTTACAAAACATTATAAAATGATTGATGAAGTAGATAAATTATAGAGAGGAAATAGTTTCTTGTTTACCTACATTTTAAAATATAAATATTACCAGCTAATAGACTGAGACTGGAGGTGAGCAATTTGATTTATTGGATTTGAGATGTATTGGGTTTGGGAATGTATTCACAGTTAACAGATTTCTATGAATATCAGCCAGTTCTCTAGTTTCTTCCAGTACTTTGTAATATATTTATAAAAGACTTTGTTACAAAGTAAACTTGTCAGTATATGAATTCTTTTTAGTACATGTTGTATGTTGCTCAAAAGAATCAACAGTAACATTTTGATACTAATCATACTAGCATATTATGAAGGACTTACCTTGAAATGAAGCCCTCCAGCAGCACTCTGTCACCGTTGCAGAGGCTTCCATCTTTCCATCTTCACCCAGTCTTCTATCCCTGTTTGCGGCTGCATGAATGACTGAATCGCAATGCATGTTGGAGTCATGGCCACAGTACAGAGCACGTACGGGTATGCTGTTCCTTCAGAGTGCATGCACCGGTGACATCACCAGCTGCTGCTCACTGGCTCCTATACGGTGCTCATTGAGGAGATAATTATTTTACCTACAGGTAAGCTTTATTATAAGGTAAAAATCAAATGCAGGAATTTACTACCACTTTAATAACATATGTCAAGCCACCAAAACTGGTAAACATAACACCTAACCTTGGTCTGGAAAAATTGCTTAGTGTCTCAAAACAGTTTTGACTTCCTCATACTTCCTGTAGCTTGTTTATCGTGGTTATACATAAGTGATATTAGGATTTGACAGTCTTTAGATAATTTGTCTAAAAACCATGTGTAAAAATCGACGATAAACATTCTACAGTGTTATTTCATATACCGGTAAATATTAGGAGCCATTTATAATTTGTAAATTAAAAAACAGATCTAATCCTTTGTGTTTTAACGCAATTTATGAAGGCTCCTGTAAAAACGTTCTGCAGTTTCATGCAAGTGTAACCCTTTCAATATGCAAAATTCAAACCTCTTTTTCTCCAGTGGCAGAGTGCCCCAATGTTCCAGTGCCCCAGTGTCTTTAGCAATTGAAAAAATGTTCTCCAAGTTCAGCGGACCATTTGTTTTTATACAAGGTGATGCCCCTGAAAGCTACTCTGTCACAGCTACTTACCTCTCCTGGTTCCTGTGTTGCAGAACACTACTCTAATGAAGAGAACCCCCCCCCCCATCCAGTCTCCCTGAAGGAAACGATACTTCCAGGAGTGTCGATCTCCTGTTTCCCCTGCTAAAATCAGTTATTCCTCCCACTGAACCCTATGTCCAGTTGTTTTTTGTTTGTTTTTTGCGGAGATTTGACAGGATGGGCATGATTTCACTTCATCTGAGTTGACAAGTGGTGCAACAAGTTCACTTTAGTTTCCTCTTCTCAAGGATGAATACATTTAGTTCAGCTAATCCTTGCTCACAGGTGGGGTCCTCCACGTATCGTATTCATTTGGTTGCCTTTCACTAACTATTTACAGTGCCACAGAAATTAGGTCTTCCGGAAGGTGTCCAATCAGACCGTGTTGCCGGATAATCCGACTGTGTGTGGGCTCCATCGGACTGTTTCCGTCTGAGTATCCGATGGACCAAGTTTTCCAACTTGTCTATAAAATTTTCCGACAACATGATCTGATCGGACTTTGTCCGTTCATGTGTAGAGAATTCCCATCCGACAAAGTGCCACGCATGTTAAGATCGAATTCCTAAACCAAAGCTATTGGCTACTAGTCTGAACGTAGTCCCGTCCTAACGAAATAACGTCATCACGTTAAGTACGATCAGATTTTCTGACAACTTTGTCCGACTGTGTGTATGCAACAGTTTCGGACAAAATCCATCGGACAAAATCCGTCTGAGAAAATCCGACGGATTAGGTTGTCAGAATGTCCGACCGTGTGTACAAGGGCTAACACAATGGTGGTCCTGCACCCACTCTTCCATGCTGCCATCTTTGGATATCCTGCACATGTGCAGATGTGCCAGAAGTCTCTGCCAAGCCTTTGGGACCCATCAAAGACTTGTGGCACAGATTGACACTTCCAGGAGTGTCAATCTCCTGTTTCTCTTGCTGTAATTAGTTCTTCCTCCCACTGAACTGTGTCCTGCTACTAAGTCTTATGCTACTATGCTACAGAGACTTGGGTGGGATGAGCATGATTTCACTTCATTTAAGCTGTTTGAGGCATCACAAGTAGAGCAACCGATTCACTTTAGTTTCTTCTTCTCCAGGATGAATACATTCAGTTCAGCTAATCCTTTCTCATATTTAAGGTCATCCACATATCTTATTCGTTTGGTTGCCTTTCCCTAACTATTTACAGTGTCACAAAAAATATGTCTTACTAATGAACTAAGCCACACTGTTGTTAAAGGGGAACTTTAGCCTAACCCATTGATGGTCCTGAACCCACTCTTCCATGCCACCATCTTTGAATATCCCGCACATGTACAGATGTGCCAGAGGTCCCTGCCAAGCTTTTGGGACCCAGCAAAGACCTGTGGCACATCTGGGCAAACTGGGTATTCCCACATCCATACCTAGGACCTTAATATCTGTGGCCTCTGCGAGCATGTGTGGAAATTCCCAGTGTGCCTTGTAGGTCGCTGCTCACTCCTAAAGACCTGTGGCACATCTGTTCATTTGGGCATACTCTTGGTACATATACCACCAGTAAAACTGGAATGTGTGACTTTGACATCAAGGGAACCATGTGGGGGAGGGCCCTATGTAATTTTTGCCTAGGCAAGAAAGCAGGAAATGCAACACTAAAGAGGTTAAAAACCTTTCAAAATTAGGAAATTATTATCCAATTGCGGAAGCAGAAGGAGCAAAAAAAAATGATATTAATGGGTGTAGATCTGTTTTAAGTCAAAAAATTGTATGTGCTTCTCAGTGTGTAAGGTGTCAACAACCGTATACTATGTTTTACCCATGTATTATAGCGCTCCCTTTATGCAGAAAAAATATGCTTTTACAGGACAGTCAGCTGATGAGAAAATACTCCTAGAACACAGCAAACACTGTACCGTCCACTCGTATACAGCATTCCCTTTTATGGCCTTCCTTTAGCAAGGTTTCCCATCTGTAAGCATGAGCATAATCTTACATCAGCTTGAAAACATTACAAATGAGTCAGCCAGCCGAGGCACTCAACATGGTTGTGTCAGGTGATAAGTTTGATAAATACTCTGCCTGCCTATTGATATGGCTCCAGAAGGCTCAATACCGCAAACATGGACCTTGTCAAACAAAATATTTTTGTGTTTTATTCAGTGTGACATATGAAGTGAATGTTGTAATTAGCTTGTCTGGGACTCCCAGAGCATTTATACGTAATGTCCAGTACATGAACATGTGTTAATGTTCCTGCTAACAGCACACATTTGTGTATCCTGCAGTGTGCAGAGAGAATTTGGTGGACAAGAATTATGCTGGCTATATAAATGGGCTGTTTTGTATTAATAAATTATAATTTAGAAGAATGTTCCTGGAAGTTTTCCATGTGTTAAAAACAGGTGCAAACAAGATTTAAGTTAGTGAACTAAAATTGGCTGTCAAGACATTTACCATAGAGGATATTTGGATTCGGATTCCGAACTTGGTCTGAGCCCAGTTCGCCCAAACCCACTGAAAGCTGTCACAATGGGGGTTATTTACAAAAGGTAAATCCACTTTGCACTGAAAGTGCACTTGGAAGTGCAGTCGCTCTAAATCTAAGGGGTAGATCTGAATCATGTGCAAGCTAAAATGCTGTTTTTTATTTTCCTTGCATGTCCCCTCGGATCTACAGCGACTGCACTTGCAAGTGCACATTCAGTGCAAAGTGGATTTGCCTTTAGTAAATTAACCCCATTATCTCGTTTAGTGCTGGGACAAGGTCATCTAGTGCTCAGGGCTAAGATGCCAAGTTCCACCCCCTCCTCTCTCAATGGGGGTGCCGATAATCATCTCTAGTAGCTGGGAGGGATATATGATACTAGCACTAAACCAGTGGCAAACTGACACCCTGCTGAGAGAGAGTTTTGAAAAATCATGGACTTTTTAGGCACCCCCCCCCCCCCCCCCACCACCACCACAATTGAATAAAGTGAAACAATCAGCGCTACCTGGTATACTAAAACACAAACAAACTAAATCAGTGACCTGTATACTAAAACATACGTAAATCTAAAAAATAATAATGAATAATAATAACTATGAAATCTAAAAATATGAAGTAACTGTTACACCTGTCAGTGATTCACTACACCAAACAAATAGTAAATTGCATATATAAGGGGTGCAGCGCTATTCTCATACAACCCACTGAACTATGCATACAGTGTGGGTTATTTACAAAAGGCAAATCCACTTTGCACTGAAAGTGCACTTGGAAGTGTAGCCACTCTGAATCTAAGGGGTAGAACTGAAATGAGGGGAAGCTCTGCTGATTTTATCATCCAATCATGTGCATTGCTGTTTTTTATTTTCCTTGCACGCCCCCCACGGATCTACAGAGACTTTATTTTCAAGTGCACTTGCAATGCAAAGTGGATTTTCCTTTAGTAAATAACCCCCAATGCATCACACTTAATTAATCTGTGACTTGATAAAACACAAATTGAAAAATACCATAAAATAAACATATAATCAAAGTCTTTATAATGTCCACAGATGACCTTAGACAGATTACTGATGGGATAGTTTGTGTGGCAGGCTAATTTTAGAGTCCTATATGGAAGAATAGGTGACCTGCCAAGAGAGATTTACTGGTTCTTTAGAACATAAATACCTGAATGCACATTACCAGTTGGACTAGAGTTTTCCTTATAATTTTATTTTATTTTTGACCAGCCCATTTTTGGAATTTTGTGTGACATTATGTCCAATTTGCTTTTTTTCCTCCCTTTTTTTGTTTTGATCCAATACACACAAAGGGAATAAACATGTGTATAGCAAAACATGTGTTACTGCAATACTTTTCTTTGAGAAATACTTGATTTTCTGGAAAAAATTCTGGGGTGCCAACAATTTCGGCCATGACTGTATATATATATATATATATATATATATATATATATATATATATATATATATATATATTATTTATTTTTTATTTATTTTTTTACTATACATTGGTGGCCAGCCTACGTTTTAGCCTGAATTTACTTCTGGATTTACTTTATATCATTAATCATTTACCAAAGTCACTGGTAGCTGAATGTGGTGAAAAGGTTGGATTTCTGCCTATAGTGTGTGTCTTGAGGGTACCCTAATCTTGGGTTTACATTAAAGCACAGGCTTTGCTAGTGATTGCTAGTGAAATGTACTTAAGTGTATTAAGCAAATCCCAGCCTGCAATGGGAGTGTTGTACGTGTCATGCAGCAGTTTGGGCTCCCATAAATTCCCAGTGTTGTGCTCTTCTCTCCCAAGGAAAACATCTCTACAACCAAGTAATATGTCTTACTAGGTGTAGGTCTGTGAAGATTACGATCGCTCACATGAAAGTCTGCTGCTGGAGCCTCCTCTATGATAAATTGATAGCCGACTGGAAAGCTGGAAATAACCAGTGTGGTTGAAAGTGGTTTTAGAAAGTGACTCCGCTGAGTATTTGGCCAAGACGTATCTTTGTAGTGGCAGGGTTCCACTCCTGGCTGGCATGCGTTTGGTGAACGTGACTCTTATCCTTTGACTAAGAGCATGTTTGTGAAAGCCTAATAGCATGTCAAGAGCTCCAGGCATGAGGTCTGTCTCCACTGACGCTAGACAGATGAAGAAAACCTGTTTGTACAAGAGTGTTTACTGAAGCATATAAGCTCTTTATTTTTATTACTATGCTTTACAAAACAAGAACTCTTGTGTAGGGTTACAACAGGCGACAGACCAGTGCAGAGGTACCACCAAAAAAGACACACCTGTATTTCCTGATAACCAGGATAAGGCTAAACTCCAGATAGGCAAAAAAAAGTTTTTTCAGGAATGTATTAAAAAAATAAAATAATTTGAGGCCTTTTTATACGTTATCGTAACGTGCAGTAGAACACATATTGCAATGCTCATTACTGCACGAACCATGCTACATTGCCTTTTATTTAGAATAGCACCCCATTACACTACTGCGGTAGCAGACAGCACACCCGCACTACAATGTACATGATGTGGCTCACTGTATTCTAAAAAGAGTCATGTCTTTTTGCTTTGTGTGTTAAGTTTCACTGCTAGCCTATTTAAAATGAATGGGCTGTCACAATGCTGGCGTGATTTAACACATATGCACGTTGCGTTAATGTATGCGCATTAACCACTTCAATCAGTCTGGAAGATTTACCCCCTTTCCTGACCAGGACGTTTTTTGCAATACAGCACTGCGTTACATTAACTGACAATTGCACGGTCGTGCGACGCTGTACCCAAATAAAATGTATTTCCCTTTTTCCCACAAATAGAGCTTTCTTTTGCTGTTATTTGGTCATCTCTAAAGTTTTTATTTTTTATATAAAAAAAAAACGACCGTCAATTTTGAAAAAAAAAAAATATTTTTTACATGCTATAAAACATATCCAATAAAAAAGTCTTCATCAATTTAGGCCAATATGTATTCTGCTACATATTTTTGGTAAAAAAAAATCCTATTAAGCGCATATTGATTGATTTGCACAAATGTTATAGCGTCTACAAACTATGACTGCAATATTGCAGTGGACAATTCAGATACCTAACTGATACTTTTTTGAGGACCAGTGACATTATTACAGCGATCAGTGCTAAAAATATGCACTGTTACTGTACTGACACTGGCAGTAAAGGGGTTAACATCAGGGGTGATAAAAGGGTTAAATCTGTGCCTAGCTGCTGATTCAGTGTAGTGGGGGAGGTGCTTTTACTAGTGAAAGTCACGCATCAGTTTTTCTACTTTCCAGGAACACAGGATCCATGCCTTCTGTACTGACAGAACAGCAATCTGCCTTTTTTACATACTGTAGGCAGACTGCTGTTCTGCCTGTGTACTGAACGAATAATGGGTGCCAGTGGACATCGGGTCCATAGGACCCGCTGTGTAAAATCACAGGAGTGAGCCGCCGGCAGCAGGCCCTTGTGCCCGATACCAAGAAGTGCATGATCATGTATATATAAATGTGTTCCTGCATAGCGCAGCCATCCTGTAGCAGTAAATGCTATGGGATGGTCGGCATGTGGTTTTGTGGATTTCCTAAAAGCAAATAGACCATTCACTTTGCAGATACAGTTGCTTCAGAGCTTAGTAAAATACATTTAGCATCACTTGCAAAAATACCCAATCTCATTCAAAGAAAACCCTGCACTCAGTATATAGCACACCCCTCAACCCTAAACTCAGTACATAGCATGCCCCTCAACCCTCTGTATCTAATGCACCCCTCAACCCTCCATTCTGTAGCACACTCCTCAACCCTGACCCTGTATGTAGCAGACACCTCAACCCTCCATTCTGTAGCACATACCTCAACCCTCCACTCTGTACACAGCGTGGTCCTCAACCCTGCACTCTGTATGTAGCACCTCAACCTTCCATTCTGTAGAGCACTCTTCCACCCTGTACTTTGTATGTAGCACTAACCTCAACTCTCCATTCTGTAGCACACTCCTCAACCCTGCACTCTGTATGTAGCTCACACCTCAACCCTCCACTCTGTACACAGCGTGCTCCTCAACCCTGCACTATGTATGTGGTGCTCTCCTCAACCTTCCATTCTGTACACAGCGCGCTCCTGAACACTGCACTCCATTTGTAGCGCACACCTCAACCTTCCATTCTGTAGAACACTCCTCAACCCTGTACACTGTATGTAGCACACACCTCAACCCTCCACTCTATGCATAGTGCACTCGACAAACCCTAATTTACGTAATTTGTAATAAAAACATCTTTGCCATTCTAAAACTTTCCTCCAACCACTTTGCATATTATTTTATATATACTGTGATTCTGTACTTGCCAAATATACTCCAGAAATCTCCTTCCACTGTCTGGCTGCAACCATTTTAACCGTGGGCAGCTGAAGCTGCTGCCTGTTCACTTCCTGGATAGAGACACAGAGGCACACCTCCAGCTCTGCAGCCCTGCAGCTCTCAATGGGCCTCTTATGACTCATCACCCCTCCCTTCCTGGCAAACTCTCACGAGAGTGAGAGAGAGATCTGTGCATGATGTCATAAGCCTAGGCTTTTTACCAGACAAGAAACCGGAAGTGGGCTGTATAAGGTATTTATTGGCAGACAAAAAAATGTTTTACTATCCAAAGTTAAAACAACAAGGACAGAAGATTTGTTAGATGGAAAGTTTAGAAAAATGACTGAAGGTCCGCTTTAAGTGTCCCTCATTCTGAAGTTCAAAAGTTGGGAGGTATGCTTTTGAATTTGTGTTGAATTGTTTAAACAACAGGCCAGGCTGTTGTGTAATGTGTAATATGTGGCTTTATATTTAATTGGTGTAACAGGTCATACAAACGAAGAATTAAACATCTTTTTAGAAAGTAGCATATCATGCTTACTAAATAACTTTACAAAATCAACACCTATAGCTTATTTCATCTTTATATTTGTCTAGTGTGAAGAAGTGAATACTATGTGCTACCAACTACACATGGCAGTTGCTTGCTTATTTAATGAGCTGAATTCTTTCCTCTGTGTATTCAACAGTTAGAACCTGACGTAGGGCGGTGTTTCATAAGATAGGAAATAGGAAATAAGCAACAGGTGTGACAGATTAATTACTTCCTCAACAGCCTCAATAATAACTAGAGAATCACAAAGGAATGGTCTGTCCTATGGTCTATGCATTTCAAGTAAAGTATACATTTTCAATAATAAGTAAATGTCATAAAAACAATTTTAGGACCCAATTAATTAGCCTATAACTGTGTTAGATTGTGCTTACTGTATAGAGCACTAACATTAAAAGGAAGGAAAAAATTATCAACTTTGCAAGGAGCTGGCAACCTTTTCCAGTTCAGGACAAGTGCTTCCTTACAGCCAAAATTGGTTAAAATGAAAGGTTCTGTACACATAATAGCTCAGAGTTCAAATTTTTTAACATGGAGTTAAAATGCACATGTACATAACCCTTAGCCATCAGACTTCACCAACACTTCAAAATTGTAAGTTTCAATTGCAGATGTGGAGGACACAAATTAGTCTCTGAGCTGGTATTGTACCTGGCTGACGAAGGGTTACCCTTCCAGGCTTCACTAGAAACCTCACCATTACTGGTTAGGGCAACTATTACTGTTTAACTGTGAACTGGTCTAAATCAACCCTCTTTTGTGTTTACTTACCATTATCCATTCCCATGAGCATAAGCTTACTTCCTCTCATGGATACCTTTAAATATTTAGGGGTTGTTATCACCAGAAACAACAGAGATTTTATTCCTTTGAACGTTCACTCTGAAAATTTCTGCCTGGGCTAGTCGACCACTAGTCCCAGAGCGTATCAGTTTTTTTAAAAGGATACTGCTTCCTAAGATTTTGTATGTTCTTCTACAATCCTTTTTTCTATCTCCCATTGTCCTTTTTTTTTTTTTAATTCAGTGGCCTTATGATTGAAATTGTTTGTAATCATAAACACTCTTAGCTTCTATTTAGGAATATTATAAACATGTTCAACCGGGAAGGGGGGTGGGCCTGGCTCTTCCCTGTCTGCACGGATATATGTAGCAGCACAACTTTCTCAAGTTGCCCACTGGTTTTGGAAGAATAATATAGGGACCTAAACTGCTATAAAGCAAAAATGGTACCCCCCCCCCCCCTACACCCTGTATATTCAAGCAGGCCATATGTCTCTGGGAATGGACAAAAACCTATAATTCTATTTAATTTGATCATTACTCTAAGTTACCACTCTAAGATAAGCAAGGCAGGCCAAGGGGATTTGGTTTGGGTCACATTGTCAAAGACTGTGCCCTCAAGTCCTACTCTCAACTACTCATTTCGTAACTTGTCCCAAAACTATTATTTTGATTTCTTACAGCTTAGTTATGCAGTCCAAACTCAACAATGTATCACTATAACAAATGACTACTCATTAACACAAATCATTTTATATCTAATTGAATGCCTAAATTCAAGATCTGATTGGATGCTTGCTCCCCCTCACCCTGTAGGTCTGTGTCTTGGGAGTCCTACAGGACTTGACATTACCCTTAACTTCACTCACACTCCTACACAAACTTTTATTTCATGTCAGAAAAATAGTGATCCTTTATTGGATGTCTCCAATTCATCCTTGGACAGCACAATGGGTGAAGCTCTAGTCTAGAGTGATGGATTACCAGTTCATTTACACACATTGAGGTTATCCTGTATGTTATGAAAAAGTAGGAACGATGGTTGACTAAAACCTCAGACATGCTATCTCCATCACTGTGTTGCTCTTCTTCCTATTCGTTCATTCATGTACAATAAATGGCAAATATACTTCAGTTTAATGTTTGTCATAGTTTGAGGGTTGAATTTCATTGTACTGATACTTATTACAGATGTATGTATAGTTATCGCACTGTGGTAAATAACAAAAGCAAATGTAATGTACTTTTTTGCTACACCATATAGTGCTTCAAATACTGAAAACAGACACCAACCACATCATGGATTTTTGTATACAATATATATTATAAGAGATGTATGCTAGAGCATCAAAGTTGTTTTGTTGTTGCAGTTGTTTAACCACTTCAGGACCGCCGTATTGCCAATGTACGTCAGCACAATGGCACAGGCAGGCACAATCACGTAGATGTACGTGATTGCCTTCCAGCGGGTGGGGGGTCCAATCGGACCCCCTCCCGTTGGATACGACGGTCCGGTTCCCTCCAGGAGTGCTCCGTGATGAGGGGATGGCCGTTCGTTTTCGGCCACCCCCTCTGGATCGCTCCTGGCCAATGAGAAGCTTCCTCCCCTGTGTATTGTTTACACAGGAAGGAGGAAGTGATGTCATTCTCCTCGGGGCGGTCTTTTTGACCGGACTACGAGGAGAAGACTAATAGTAAGTGTGCACCAACACTACACTGACATGTAGGTACACACAGGCACACAAACCCCCCCCCCCCCCGATCCCCCCCCCGATCCCCCCCGCCCCCCCCCCCCCCCCCCAGTCACAGTGTCACTGATTGCATTGATCATTTCTTTACTGATCAATGCATTCAGTGTCAGTTGTGACAGTAAAAACTGTCAGGACAGTTAGTGTTAGGTCCAGGGTAGCCCCCTATCACCCCCCAATAAAGATTTAACCCCCTGATTGCCCCTAGAGTTAACCCTTTCACCCCCTTTTGCCAGTGTCACTAAGCGATCATTTTTCTGATCGCTGCATGTGTCGCTAGTGTCGCTAGGTAGCTAGTTATTTTTTTAGGTTCACCGCCAGGTGTTTATATCGCTAGGTACCCCAATATACTACCCAATAATGTTTTTAACCCCCTGATTGCCGCTAGTTAACCCTTTCACCCCCTTTTGCCAGTGTCACTAAGCGATCATTTTTCTGATCGCTGCATGTGTCGCTAGGTAGCTAGTTATTTTTTTAGGTTCACCGCCAGGTTTTTATAGCGCTAGGTACCCCGATATACTACCCAATAATGGTTTTAACCCCCTGATTGCCGCTAGTTAACCCTTTCACCCCCTTTTGCCAGTGTCACTAAGCGATCATTTTTCTGATCGCTGCATCAGTGTCGCTAGTGTCGCTAGGTAGCTAGTTATTTTTTTAGGTTCACCGCCAGGTTTTTATAGCGCTAGGTACCCTGATATATTTTTTTTTTGTCATTATTCAATCATTATTCAATCCCTTAGGACAAAAAAAATAAATATTCAATGGGCTCAACATACCCATCAGCAATTTCCTTGGGGTGTCTACTTTCCAAAATGGGGTCATTTGGGGGGGATTTGTACTGCCCTGCCATTTTAGCACCTCAAGAAATGAGATCGGCAGTCATAAATTAAAAGCTGTGTAAATTCCAGAAAATGTACTCTAGTTTGTAGACGCTATAACTTTTGCGCAAACCAAAAAATATACGCTTATTGACATTTTTTTTACTAAAGACATGTGGCTGAATAAATTTTGCCCTCAATGTATGACTAAAATTTAGTTTATTCGATTTTTCTTATAACAAAAAGAAGAAAATATCTTTTTTTTTCAAAATTTTCGCTCTTTTTCCATTTATATCGCAAAAAAAAAAAATCGCAGAGGCAATCAAATACCATCAAAAGACAGCTCTATTTGTGGGAAGAAAAGGACGCAAATTTCGTTTGGGTGCAATATTGCATGACCGCGCAATTACCAGTTAAAGAAGCGCAGTGCGAAATTGGAAAAAGACCTCTGGTCCTTAAGGTGTTTATTGGTCCGGGGCTGAAGTGGTTAATAGAACAAGACTTACCTGACCAGCTGCCCCTAACCTAGAACATTAATGTAGAATGTCCCTACCTGCATAGACAAGACAGGATATGACTCTAAAAAGGAGTGTAAAAGAGGACACTTAGGCCGCGTACACACGGGCGGACTATCCGTCCAACTAAGTCCGTCAGACAATCCGACAGACAGTCCGTCCTACTTTTGAATGAACAGACTTGACCACACACGACGAACAGACAGTCCGCTGAAAGCTTGCGCGATGACGTGTACGGCACGTACGACGGGACTAGAAATACGACGTCCAATACACTGCAATGCAACCTTCGGCCGTGTAAATCCTTTCTGAGCATGCGCCATACTTAGTCCGTCGAACTAGCCTACTCACGAGCGGACTGTCCGCTGAAACCAAGTTTGGACGGACAATATCACGGAAATTCCGAAAGACTTAGTCCGCCAGACTGTCTGCTGGAAAAAGTCAGCTGAAGCCCACACACGAGCGGATTGTCCGCTGAAACACATTTCAGCGGACCAAGTCCGTCAGACAGTCCGCCCGTGTGTACGCGGCCTTAGTCCTAGAGAAAAGTGGGGGGAGACTTGAAATACTATTTGTTGGCATACATTGTACATGTAAATGATGACATTGCCTTCTGAAATGTGTGCTACAGTACCCATTAAGATGTACAGTTATAATCTTCATTGTCAGGCCAAGCTCAGGAGAGGTCTGATATGTAGACCAGTTGCATGAATTTAAAGCACAAGAGAGCTGCAGCATCCTGTATAAGAAGAGATTCACGCTCTTACCACCTAATACTTTTGAATAAAGTGCATTGTTAATATTATTTTAACTGTATTTTAATTTCCTTGTACTGATGGATCACCTTCACTACATCAGACTGGAATTGTGAAAGGGACAGACGCATGGCTATGCATAAAAAGACATATCCTTTGCGGGGGGACATGCTTGTGGGGGACATTATTTCATTAATCTATTACATTATTTCACCGTCAACCTGCAATTTTACAATGTGGCTAAATCAGAACTATTTAATAATAAATAAGACATTTATTTTTCACTTTATGGCCAAAAGAATAGCCATCACACCTACTTTAGCTTGTCGGACATCCCATTCCAAAGCCATGGTCGCAATACTGTATATGGATTTGGCGCCTCTTCTGGAAAACTTTAAACAATATTTTAAAGTGTAGCTGCTAACCCAAAAGAGCATTTGTGAGTTCAGGTAATGATGTTGGATGAGAAGACCTGTCTCACAGTCAGTTTCCTAATTTTTTCCAAAATTGATCTAGGGTTGAGCTCAGGGCTCTGTACAGGTCTTCGCACCAAACTTAAATTCTCTAAATAACTCTAAATGTTGCTCTATAGACCTGACTATGGGCACAGTCATGTTGGCACAGAAAAGGGCCTTCTCCAATTCAATACCAGAAATAATTATATTGTACGCTGTAGTATTAACAGTGCTCTGGCCCTGTACTGTATGCTCTACCATTAATAATATCCTTTATTGGGAACACCTGAACTCAATCATTTTAGAGGGGTGTCTACATACTTATGGACATATAGCAGGCTATAGATTCAGTTGTTTAATGACTTTCATTATGAGACTTACTGTATGTATTTATATATGTGTGTATATATATATATATATATATATATATATATATATACAGTGGGGAAAATAATTTTTGATCCCCTGTAGATTTTTTAAGTTTGCCCACTTACAAAGAAATAAAGGGTCTATAATTGTTATCATAAGTGTAATGTAAATGATAGAGACAGACTATCAACTACAAATCCAGAAAAGAACACGCAATACAAATGTTATTTGCAGTTCAGTGAGTAAAATAAGTATTTGATCCCCTACTAACCAACAATAATTCTGGCTCCCACAGACTGGCTACAGTATGTGCTCATGTGGTACACAGATTAGTCCTGTCAATTAAACAGGGTGCTCCAATCGACAACTCGTTATGTGAATATAAGACACCTGTCCACAGAATCTCTTTCTTTCATTTAAGCCTTACAATTATAGAAAAGACCAAATAACTGTCAAAGGATGTCAGGGACAAGATTGTAGACCTGCACAAGGCTGGAATAGGCTACAAGACTATCAGCAAAAAGCTTGGTGAGAAAGAGACAACTGTTGGAGTGATTATTCGCAAATGGAAGAAATACAAAATAACCATCAATTGCCCTCCGTCTGGATCTCCATGCAAGATTTTGCCTCATGGGGTAAGGATGATTATGAGAAAAGTGCAGGCTCAGCCCAAAACTACATGTGAGAAGCATGTGAATGATCTCAAGGCAGTTTGGGCACAGTCACCAAACAAACCATTGGTAACCCAATACGCCACCACGGATTGAAATCCTGCAGGACCCATAAGGTTCCCCTCCTCAAGAAGGAACATGTACAGGTCCGTCTGAAGTTTGCCAATGAACATCTAAATGATTCAGAGAAGAATTGGGAGAAAGTGTTGTGGTCAGATGAGACCAAAATTGAGCTCTTTGGCAATAACTCAACTTGGAGTGTTTGGAGAAAGAAAAATGCTGACTATGACCCTAAGAACACCATCCCTACCGTTAAGCACAGAGGTGGAAACATTATGCTTTGGGGCTGTTTCTCTGTTTCTATGGATGGGGCCATGTATTGTAAAATCTTGAATGAGTACCTTCTTTCCATCTTTCCTGAAGATGGGTTGTGGATGGGTCTTCCAGCATGACAATGATCCAAAGCATACCACCAAGGCAACAAAGGAAGGGCTCAAGAAGAAGCACATTAAGGTCATGGAGTGGCTTAGCCAGTCTCCAGACCTTAATCCTTTAGAAAATTAATGGAGAGAGCTGAAACTTTGAGTTGCCAGTCGACAGCCAAGAAACCTTACAGATTTAAAGATCTGTAAAAAAAAAGGGTGGACCAAAATCCCTCCTGAGATGTATGCAAACCTGTTTTTTTGTTTGATATTCTATTGCTTTCATTTAAAATACACCTATGATAACAAATCATAGACCCTTCATTTCTTTGTAAGTGGGCAAACTTACAAAATCTCCAGGGGATTAAATATTTTTCTCCCCACTGTATATTTGCCTGTGTGAATACTAGTTGCAAGTTCAGGAACTTAGATGCATGGGTCAGTCTTATCACATTAACTAAAAGAGCCAGCAACCATATTCTTCCCCGCAGTGATGAACTACATATATATGCTAGAACTCAAGCTATAATGTAATAATCTTCCTGTCATTACCAAAATGTGATGGCCATAGAAAGAGTGATAAGGGTTTTTGCAATGTTTTCCTTTTTCTTCCAAATTGGAAAGTCTTTTTTAAGGTTTGTAACTCAAAACACAGCATTCCTTTCCCCATTAAAAATCATATATTCTGCAGACATCTCTTTTTCCAAATATGTGTTTCCTTTTAAGAAATTGTGGAAGGCCTGGATGTTATTTTGTCCTCAGCTTTGACTTTGGAAAAAAAATTGTAGTTTCTGCCACAGCTAGATGCTCTTCTAATGAAAAATGCATACACCTGTGTTATTATTCAGTCACATAGCCCACAGCACTGCTCCAGTCACACGATACTCTCCACATCTGTCTCCACCAGTGTAACGTCTTGTTTTTTTCTTTCCATAGGAGAAGAGACAGTAATTGCTGTACCGCATGGAAGTCGCAGTGTGAGAATTACAGTAAAAGGACCAGCCCACGTTTGTATGCACTATTTTAAGATGTATTTTACATACAGTATACTATATATATATATATATATATATACATACAGTTCTGTTTCATCATGTTGCAAAGGTTTGTGAGTGCAAGAAATGCATATTCCTTGCCTCTAGAAGGAGCATTCAGCAATATGATGCTGATTTTGTTGTTAGTGAATGGGTTAACAGGATTGTGGACACCTGTTTTCCAGCTCTCCTGGAAGTTCTGAGGTTAGAGGGATTAGCTGTAATTACTAAGCGGTGATCCGCCACGATCCTCTGTCCTTGGGAACGCCAAGCAGAGTGACTCTCCAGCAATGAAGAGATCACTTTCTAAATTTGAACCACATACTTTAGCACTCAACACTTGGCTTCCAAGCCTGGTAAATAAAATCTTTATGAAACATTGGCACCAGTGACTACTCAATGGGTGGCAAAAAACAGTGCTATCAAACCAGTAAATTAATGGACACAAGCAGCAAGTGTTATGTCTCATGCTCTTTTTTTCCAATAGATTTAATTTCCATGTGAAATGCCACCACACCCTTGTTCCATGAGAGCAAGCGCCAACGGGCCTTTGCTGCAAAACACAGCTGACTCCTCTTTAGTAGAAGAGAACCATATATGTGCAAGCTAACATCTTCCCTATTGCAGTTAGAGTATAAAAACTGTGGTAGCATACCTATGGGTACATATTAATTTACACTACTACCTACCTATTTGTGCAGCTAAAAGTAGAAAGTAATTAAAACTGTGCTTTGCCAAAGAATGGTAAAAATAGGTTCACTTTAATGCCCACTTTAACCCTCCTGTATGTTCTCACTCTTCATACAACCTTGAGTTCATTCGCTGGTAGGAGTGAATTAAAACTAATATTTCAAGGTATGGAGGTGCATGTGACACACTCCACTTCCTCTCATGTGACAACAACAGTGCTTAGTGATTGGCCTAGTTCTGTCCTGCGTATGCTCCAAGTCTATCACAGGTAGAGCTTACCCAGGGCTTTTCTTCTCCCTCCAGCAAATGGAGTTGCTGGAAACAAAGAGAAGGTAAGTACTAGATGCTGTTAGGGTCAGCACGGGCAAAGCACATGTTAGCTTTAGCTCCATGTTTTTTTTTTAATAAAAAATGTATTGATTCTGGAGAATAGAGTCTAAATATGATTTTTTTTTATTTATAATAAATTATATATGTGTGTTTCCCATTGCCCTTACAGTTTGAATAGCCATACAGTACTTGTAGACTTTCTAAGTTCCATTTCAGTGAATTTTGAAAATCCAAATTAACCTATGTCTTAGTTAAGCTGAGTAAATATATAATTAGGGAGATCAGTGTCTTCCCAGACAATACTATGGCACACTGTTTTGCATGCTTATAGGGCCCCTAGTCACTTTTTAATATGTAATACACATAATGCATTGTCCATCTACTTTGATGGAACAAATGTACGTATACACAGATAGGCTCAAAAAAAATCCAGATTATGTTTTTGTTTTGTTTTTTATTACTCTTAAAGTTTTTTGAGTGCTACAAAAGAAATTAACAGAGATGGATAATTTACAGAGGAATATACCCACAAGGGCACATTCCTAACTTCCCAGTATAGCATTAAAAAAAAAAAAAAAAAAAAAAAAAAAAAATATATATATATATATATATATATATATATATATATATATATATAAAGAAAATAGAAAGATGTAATTCTTGTATTGTATCAAACACTGATACCACAAGAGAGAGTTTGGGTCAGCTGTGAAATAGTATATATAGAGTAAAACTCTTGAGGGACACTTGTGAGGGCTGGGCAAGAAAAGAGGTCTGAAGGATAGAATTGGCTAAGAGAAAGGGAAAAGTAAAGATTAGAATGGAAAAAAGGGGTTAGTCAGAATAAGAGAGGCTTAAAATGAAATAGCATAACTCAGAGTTTGCTCTGACATATTGAAAAGGGGATAGAATGAGTAGAGAAATGTAAGAATGTCTTGGGCTGACAGAACAGTGGCAAGGCGATTTAAAATTCACAGGGATGCATAAATGTAAAGATGGTTTATTTGAGTAGAAACAAAGTAAACAATAAGTGGTGCAGAATGGTTGATAATGCCAAAAGGAACAGTTAAAAGATATGTAAAGTAATTTTTTTTTAAAGTGTTGGTTATAGTGCGGAAGGGTTAAATTTCTGTCCTTGTTTCTGTCCCATGGACACAACAAAAAATCTCTCCAAAGAGAGGAAGGCGTCTCTTAAACTGGGCATACATGGACTGAAATTTTGCCGGTTCTGTAGGGACCGCCCAAATTTCAATACATACAGTACCTCACAAAAGTGAGCACACCTCTCCCATTTTTGTAAATATTTTATTCTACCTTTTCATGTGACAACACTGAAGAAATTACACTTTGCTACAATGTAAAGTAGTGAGTGTACAGCTTGTATAACAGTGTAAATTTTCTGTCCCCTCAAAATAACTCAGCACACCGCCATTAATGTCTGAACCGCTGGCAACAAAAGTGAGTGCACCCCTAAGTGAAAATGTCCAAATTGTGCCCAATTAGCCATTTTCCCTCCACCAGTGTCATGTGACTCATTAGTGTTACAAGGTCTCAGGTGTGAATGGGGAGCAGGTGTGTTTAAATTTGGTGTTTTCACTCTCACTCTCTCATACTGGTCATTGGAAGTTCAACATGGCACCTCAATGCAAACAGCTCTCTGAGGATCTAAGAAAAAATAATTGTTGCGCTATATAAAGATGGCCTAGGCTATAAGAATATTGCCAAGACCCGGAAACTGAGTTGCAGCATGGTGGCCAAGACCATACAATTGTTTGATACGACAGGTTCCACTCAGAACAAGCCTCGCCATGGTCAACTAAAGAAGTTGATTGCACGTGCTCAGCATCATATTCAGAGGTTGTCTTTGGGAAATAGACGTATGAGTGCTGCCAGCATTGCTGCAGAGGTTCAAGGGGTGGGGGGGGGGGGGGGGTCAGCCTGTCAGTGCTTAGCCTCTCCCTGAAGACTATTACATCAGAATTATCAATTTAATTGAGGCCTAAATTGATAGGTCTGGTGTAACAGTCAAATACTATCAGTGCTCAGTTTCCTCTGAAAATACTAGTTGCATAGCTGTGTTTGGCTTCAGTAATTCTGATTATTAATGTAACTGCTGGAGGTGGTGGGAGCAGGAGGGGTGGGGAGTCAAGTGCAGTGGTGGGAGAGGCGGATGGGTGTCAGCTTTTGTTGTGATGTGTCTGGGTCTCGTTGCGTGCAAATGCACAGTAGGAATCTATGATCCAAATGGCATGATTAATAGGATACATAAGAAAACCTTGATCTATTAAAACCTACTGTTTTTCTGTAGAGTAGGGAAGCCTAAACCAGGCCCTTAGCCTAAGCAACACAAAAGCTGAATTATATCATTGAAAATTAAAGATGACATGACCTTCTGGAGGTTGTTACTTGCATATAAGGGATAAATTAAAAGTATATGCATAACCAAAACTTTTTTTTTTGTATGGAAAATACATTTTTATTGCTGTTTATGGCATATCCCTGTTGGGTAGATTTCCCTTCTTTATTTGTCCTGATAACTATTAACATTGAGACAGAAAGTGATGGGAAAATCAACATTCAACTGTTGTCACTGAAACGAGAGTGGAAGGTACATCTACTGATTGAACATTAAGATGACCACAGTCTAAGAGGCGAATTTCCTCAATCTTGAAGAGCTTCCATCTTACATTCCTTATTTAATTTTTAGAGACAACACGTGAAAGGAAACCACCCCAATGGGGCAAAGCCAGTAAAAATAAATTCACATGGTTTTTAACCCCTCCCTATTCTATCCAAAACTAGAAAACAAAGTTGAACTGTCCATACACTTTAACCCTCAGCACTATTTAAAAAGAATAAGCAGAAAACCAGTCAAAATGAATAATAAATAATTAAATGAATAAAAATATAACCAGGAGATCATTTTGCCTAAGGGTGGCCATAGATGTCTTCATAAATTCAAATGATGCTCCACATTTAGAGCAACACTTATTGTGACATTTCTGAACTGCTAGGAGTTGATAATTGTTGTCTTAGACAGTGAGAAGCTCATTTTACTATAGAACACAGAGAGTTTCCATTTTCTTAGCAGGCCCAATACTTTTCTCTGTTATGGAGTAGTGGAAATAGTACCATGAATGCGTTATGTGTTTCAGTCAGCAGCAAACAAGCACCACTACATATACCTATGGACAGTCTCAAGCTGGCCATAGATGGCAACAGGCTGAGATTCTAACCATGGGTAGACTAAATGTACCCAAGTTGTAGCCGCTAGCAGTAATCACTGTTTTCTCCTGGTGGGGGTGGCTCATCCGACACCCACCCCCGCCTGGAGAACACAATGGCTTTATAAGAGTATGCTAGAAAATCGCTCCATCTATAACCAGATTTTAGAGACATACTTGAATACGCACCTACTCTATATTCCTATTAGCCCTTGTACACACGGTCAGAGAATCCGTCGGAATGTGTCCTATTGGACCGCGTTGTCGGATAATCCGACTGTGTGTGGTATGCATCGGACTGATTCAGTCGGAATATCCGTCGGACCCAATTTTCCAACTTGTTGGAAATATTTTCCGACAAACTGGTCCGATCGGACATACTCCGATCATGTGTAGAGAATTCCGATCAGACAAAGTGCCACGCATGCTCAGATCAAATTCCTACACCAAAGCTATTGGCTACTAGCCTGAACGTAGTCCCGTCGTAACAAAATAACGTCATCACATTCTGAATAATCGGATTTTCCGACAACTTGGTCCGACCGTGTGTATGCAACAGTTTCGGACACAATCCGTCGGACAAAATCCGTCGGACAAAATCCAACGGATTTGGTTGGCAGAATGTCCGACCGTGTGGGGGCTTAGAGTACAATAGATTTCATATATAATTGCATGAGAAAAAAAATAACTACAGGTTTCATATTGCAAAGAATTGAAATTTTCCCTATGTTTATTAGACATCAAGCTGTCGGTATGAGTAATACAAACAGTACTTCCTTCACGTACTTTCACACATAAGGCCCACTAGCAGAATAATCTGGTTTACATGAAAATAATTGCAATATAGATGGCCTCCTCTTCAACAATACAGTTTAATTATAAACTTTCCACCTGAGAAATAATAGGAAACTTTTTAAAGCCTAAGTGGCTCAGTAGACCAGTGAAAAATATTTAGTGTCTACGAATCTGCTAAGTATATTACACTTACTGATGTGTTCCCCAGATCTGATCTTGAGATGATGGAAAAATGTACAAAAAAATTATGTGCCCTATTTGCAAAAGGTTATTCCCTTCTGTGTATTAAAATGGTTAGAAAATTACAAAAACTTGTGTGCACAGACAGTAGGCAAGATCAAAGCCTGCATCATTTAAGTAATAGATTAAATAGCTGTAGATTTCCCAGGACAGAATTGCACAGGTGTCCTGGAAGACGGTGTCATCTTTGAAAATCTTTAGCTTAGTACGGCACTCCTAAATGAGAAATTCTTCCTGTGCTTAGATTCAAGGAGTTGTTTTACTTTTAGGGGCTAGTTACAAGTAAGCCTCCAGTAGGGGTGTCATCTAAAGCCACAGGATTTTGTTACACAATAGACATGTGCATTCGTTTTCGTCCGAATGCATTTTCGTCCGAATTTCAGCTATTTTCGTTTTCGTTTTGCCAAACGATAACGAAAGCACAAAATCCGAAAAACGAAAGATCCGACATAAATAAATGCTTTATTTTCGTTTTCATTGTTACAACAGTTCGATATAGAATAGGAGATTCGACGTGACTCTGACAACGTGTCTATAGAACCTGTGTTCGAATGTGCCTAACCTTACCTCTATTAGTCCAAGATTATATAGAGAAAATATTCGACAGAGAAAAAAGATTTGACAGAGAGAAAAGATTCTGCAAGATACTGTCCTAAAAAGTGTTTGGGGACCCGGGTCCTGCCCCAGGGGACATGTATCAATGCAAAAAAAAGTTTTAAAAACGGCCGTTTTTTCGGGAGCAGTGATTTTAATAATGATTAAAGTGAAACAATAAAAGTGTAATATTCCTTTAAATTTCGTAGGGGGGGGTTGTCTATAGTATGCCTGTGAAGGGGCGCATGTTTCCCGTGCTTAGAATTGTCCCTGCACAAAGTGTCATTTATGCAGGAAAAAAAGTCCTTTAAAATCACTCGCAGCTATAATGAATTGTCGGCTCCCGTAATACAGAGAACACTCATTGAAAGTCATTGATAAAAAAATAAATAAATAAATAAATAAAAAAGCGTGGGGGTCCCCCAAATTCAATTACCAGGCCCTTCAGGTCTGGTATGGATATTAAGGGGAACCCTGCCTCAAATTTAAAAAAAAATTGACGTGGGGTTCCCCCTAAAAATCCATACCAGACCCTTTATCCGAGCACGCAACCTGGCAGGCCGCAGGAAAAGAGGGGGGGACGAGAGAGCAGCCCCCCCTCCCTCCTGAACCGTACCAGGCCACATGCCCTCAACATTGGGAGGATGCTTTGGGGGTCTGTGACCCCTCAAAGCACCTTGTCCCCATGTTGATGAAGACAAGGGCCTCATCCCCACAACCCTGGCCGGTGGTTGTGGAGGTCTGCGGGCGGGGGGCTTATCAGAATCTGGAAGCCCCCTTTAACAAGGGGACCCCCAGATCCCGGCCCCCCCCCCTGTTTGAAATGGTAAGGGGGTACAAAAGTACCCCTACCATTTCACAAAGAAAGTGTAAAAAATGTTTAAATAAAACAAACACACTTTTGAAAAATTCCTTTATTAAAAATAAAAAAATAAAAAAAAGATTCCAGCGGCGGTAATCCACTCTTGCTATCCATCGACGGACGGTCATATCTCCAGCGATGTCTAATATCATCCAGCGCAGCGCAGCATCCTTCTTCTGTCTCCGTGGAGGAGACACTACAGGCATTCCGGCGGCTGACGTTTGTTATATACGGAGGGCGGGGCCACCCGTCACCTGACCCCGCCCCCCTCTGACGCAAGGGGAAACCCGGGGTTCCCCGTGACGTAGGGGTGACCCGCACCCCTCTGATGTAACACAGGCAGGTTTCCGTTACATCAGAGGGGGGCGGGGTCACCCCTACGTCACGGGGAACCCCGGGTTTCCCCTTGCGTCAGAGGGGGGCGGGGTCAGGTGACGGGTGGCCCCGCCCTCCGTATATAACAAACGTCAGCCGCCGGAATGTCTGTAGTGTCTCCTCCACGGAGACAGAAGAAGGATGCTGCGCTGCGCTGGATGATATTAGACATCGCTGGAGATATGACCGTCCGTCGATGGATAGCAAGAGTGGATTACCGCCGCTGGAATCTTTTTTTTATTTTTTTATTTTTAATAAAGGAATTTTTCAAAAGTGTGTTTGTTTTATTTAAACATTTTTTACACTTTCTTTGTGAAATGGTAGGGGTACTTTTGTACCCCCTTACCATTTCAAACAGGGGGGGGGGCCGGGATCTGGGGGTCCCCTTGTTAAAGGGGGCTTCCAGATTCTGATAAGCCCCCCGCCCGCAGACCTCCACAACCACCGGCCAGGGTTGTGGGGATGAGGCCCTTGTCCTCATCAACATGGGGACAAGGTGCTTTGAGGGGTCACAGACCCCCAAAGCATCCTCCCAATGTTGAGGGCATGTGGCCTGGTACGGTTCAGGAGGGAGGGGGGGCCGCTCTCTCGTCCCCCCCTCTTTTCCTGCGGCCTGCCAGGTTGCGTGCTCGGATAAAGGGTCTGGTATGGATTTTTAGGGGGAACCCCACGTCAATTTTTTTTTAAATTTGACGCGGGGTTCCCCTTAATATCCATACCAGACCTGAAGGGTCTGGTTATGGATATTTAGGGGGAACCCCACGTCAAATTTTTTCTTAAATTTGAGGCAGGGTTCCCCTTAATATCCATACCAGACCTGAAGGGCCTGGTAATTGAATTTGGGGGACCCCCACGCTTTTTTTTTTATTTATTTTTTTTTTTTTTTATCAATGACTTTCAATGAGTGTTCTCTGTATTACGGGAGCCGGCAATTCATTATAGCTGCGAGTGATTTTAAAGGACTTTTTTTCCTGCATAAATGACACTTTGTGCAGGGACAATTCTAAGCACGGGAAACATGCGCCCCTTCACAGGCATACTATAGACAACCCCCCCCTACGAAATTTAAAGGAATATTACACTTTTATTGTTTCACTTTAATCATTATTAAAATCACTGCTCCCGAAAAAACGGCCGTTTTTAAAACTTTTTTTTGCATTGATCCATGTCCCCTGGGGCAGGACCCAGGCCCCCAAACACTTTTTAGGACAGTAACTTGCAAATTAGCCTTTAAAATGAGCACTTTAGATTTTGAACGTTGGAGTCCCATAGACTTTAATAGGGTTCTAAAGTATGCTATATACTAGCTCCGTCGAATCTTCTTTATACATTCGACAGACACCATAAGCCTTCAAAGACAGATTCGACCGTGATTCATGTGGATTTTCGGACGAATGCAATTTTTGAACGAAAAATGAAATAAATAAAAACGAATTTCGGGAGTAACTAAATAAATTAAGTTTTCAGACGAAAACGAAATTCCGAAACGAAATATTTTACTCTGCACATGTCTATTACACAATATAAAGACTCCCCTTACATCCCATTACATAACCTCCAACAGTTCTATCATAGATTCTTGAGCTGCTTATTGGTAATGAAGCAGACTGTGTTTACTTTCTTTTTCCCCAATGTAATTAATATTAGGTCTATTTCAATGTGAAGAAAGAAGAGATGTACATAGCTAGTATCTATTGGGCAGTACCAGTTATGATTGGTCCTTCTGCTTATGTGGCCCAACTTTCACTATCCCAGGCATTTTAGTTTCCATTAATACAATATACAATCGCAGCTATTATACACAGCTACAGATAAATTATTCTAGGATGATGTTTAAAGAATATATCTTAGAGTTTTGCTTTATTTGCCTACTACTTTATTCTCGATTTAGCAAATTGTGCAGAAGTGTAGTCTTGAGTAAACTGAGCACAGTGATTAGGAAAACGGCTCAGTTGGAGACAAATAGTTTAATTATCATCTACAGTAATTCATTTATAATTAAGAAACAAAAGTTATATATTTCGTTTTTTATTTTTAGAACAGCTATAGCATGTTAATTGAGCTTCTTGGCTTCTAGCAAATTCAACAAATTATATGTGACAGGGTCTAATTTTGAACATTTTTGCTGAAGGCTCCCATAGTTGAGGTGATTGGCTGATTTAAAAGAAACACGTGTCTATGTCAAATGTAACAAAATAAGATCAGCAGGAGGTAGTTGACCACATGAGACATCAAAACATACCTATTGCTACAGAATCCATTTATCCAGATCCTCCAAGAGCCTCACTAATTATATAAAAGGTTAGGCATGTCCTTACATGACAGAGTGTCAGAAACCATGAAATCAGGCCGAGACAGAAGTATAGTTAAATCACGCTTGTTTAATAATAAAAGTAAAAAGAACAAACGTAGTCAAAACATAGCCAAAGTTCAGTAACCGGAATGGATAGTCAGCCAAGCCAAAAATCAAGGACTAATGTAGTGGAACAACAGGATCTGGAACCAGAAGGGCAGCAAAGGAATTCTTGAACAGGATCGCAGGAGTTTCTGTGATGTTGACCAAGGCGAAGGCAGAGATCCACTGGGCTGAACGGCTTAAGTAGGCAGGACTGACGAGCAGGATATCAACAGCTGAGTAACTATGGAGAGATAGGAGCTGGCAATTAGCCAACAGCTGAGTGGCCAGCTCTGAGAAGGAAGGGCTGAGCCCAGCCCTGACACAGAGCCCCAGTGTGATAATAGCTACAGTGGCACCAGATCCTGTGGGATGGAAGCAGAAGCCTAGTTTCTATTTCCAGTAAGTGAAGAAACCACAGGAAAGCCAGGCAGCACTGGATGAACTAAAAATACTGTAAAATTATGTATATGTTGATGTTTTTTCAGCTACTTCCTGAGGGGAATATTAGGGTATCATTTTTATAAATAGGTTTGCTTTAAGGAGCCTACAGGCATCCAACAAGTCTTTCCCCTGCTGTGCTTATTATTGTCAGAATAGGGATTTTTCCTTTATCTGTAGACATTGCTCAGGTATTTCAGAAATCACTGCTGAAACAGATTGAATTAGTCTTATCCAATTAAAAAAAAATTCTTTTCCAAATGGCCAGTTCCATACTAAGTGTTCCTCCTCTCCATAGGAACACAAATATGCATTTTTCCTATAATTTGCATATTTATACAAGAATCTTTCATAACAAAGATCATTCTGTAACTATTGTGTCTGGGTGCTGGACCATAGATGCCTGTTGGTAGCTTTTGGCTAGGTCAAGTGTCATTCCCAAAGACTATTTCCACCTCCAGACTGCCAAAGACACTTGTGGTCAACTAACATGAGTGGGGCGAGGAAGTTATCAGCCATGTTAGATATTTTCAGCCCATCACTGTTTTTTCCCCAATATTCAGACATACTATTTAGGCATAAACAGATACCCTCAGGTGATCAAAACATGTATGCAGTATATACAGAAAGATAGTTAGAAGATTTTTGGGTGCTCAGCGCAAATATGTATTTCCAACTGCACTCTGTTGTCTATGGTTAGCTTTACTGTTAACTAAGGTTACTGAATTTCCCAAAGAAGCCATATGTTATTGTATGCTGTTTTCTATTCACCATGTTGTCTGATTTTGTTTTTTCTTTTGGTTTTTAGTAATTGAGTCCAAAACTTTGCAAGGGGAAACTGGGGAGCACAGCTTTGCCACACCTGGAAGCTATGTAATAGAAAACACAACAGTGGAATTTCAAAAAGGATCAGAAAGGGAAATTTTAAAAATACCAGGACCACTGCGAGCTGATTTCATCATTAAGGTAATTCAGGAGATGTTAGTATTATTCCTTTTCATCCAAGAAGATTATACAAGAGGACTGTGTTTAAATTATTTAACAATGTTTGTATGCCAACTACTGTTAAAAAACAAAAAACCCCATGTCACATGTTTACCTGCACTTCCTGGTTCATGGTATGATCAGCTGTGATTGGCAACAGCTAATCACATGGCAAGACGCCTCTGTCAGAGGCTCCTTACCATGATCGGAGATGCCGCTTGTCAGACTACTGGACATCATATGATGCCCAGTCAGGATAACAGAACCACTTCCGGGCCATCATTCTGCTATAGGCCGGGTGGGAAGTGGTTAAAGATGATGTGTCCAAGGTACAAATATAGAGCAGACACTGTTTTCAACCTTAAAACTAACTTTACTTCTTTCTCCAGTGAAAGACAACTTCCCTATGATTTTATAATTATATATATCTATCTGTAGTGCCGGATCCTGAAGAGCTATGTGTTTTTGAAATTTAATGTTTTTGAAATTTAATGTTACCCAGAAACCGCAGTTTGGTTTAGGTATGATTACTCTAAATTTTGACCTCAGCATCAGTCTGACTGGACTGAAGGGTGTTCTGCCTGGCCATAGGGGGCGCTGCCACTTCTGGTAGGTATGGAAACACAGTCTGGTTGGGTGCTTTAAGGTTACTTTCTTTCGGAACCAGCCCAGTGGGAGTGTCATTCTTGCTGTGCCTTCTGGGAGGGAGTACTTAAGATGCAGATGTCACATGTTACGGGGTTCCGGTCCAGAAGTATGTTCTGACTGCATGGTCCTGGTCCTCCTGACCAGCCCCCAGGACTTCCATGGCCTGGGGTATGGATCCACCCAACTTTACGTCTCGGGGCTGGCTAGCCTGAGGCGAGGAAACTACAAAAAGGATTCGGAGGTGGTCTGATGCCATATTGGGTTGTAGAGAGGCCCAGCAACTGTGAAGTTATCCAGGGGAGGACTCTTTGGGAGAAGGCCACGCAAGGGTTGGCTTCTCAACAAGAGCCTGGAAAAGCTGAAGGACCCAAGTGAATCCAATCTTGTGCAGTATTGCCGGATCGGCTGCAAGATACTGGTACCACACAAGTGTTCTACAAGTTTTCAAGTTTCCTTTACATGTTCTATAACAAAGTCTGTGGCAAAGACTTGTTCCTGACTCAAGCACCCTCCTGGCTGCTAGGCCTGGTGAGAGAAGGACTATCCAACTAGGGTGAGGATCCAGCTGTAAATGGCTATTCTCTGGATTTATTCAAAGTAAGAGTTATTTTTCATACTGACTTTGATACTAAGAGTACCTGGACTTTTCACCTAAACCCTCTGATCCTATACTGAGAGACTGTTTGTTAGCTACTATTTTTTGCAAATAAAAATCCCTTCAAGTGGATCAGTCGTCAGTCTCTGCAGTTTTTGGGCCATCTACCTCGGGACACTCCTAGATGCATGCGAGGTGAGGAAGGTAACGGTAAGTCCAAGAAATTCAGTTTCTCCTTCAGGGTCAGTGCTACATATCTATCTATTTATAACTATCTATCTATATAGCTATCATTCTATCAAAGAAAGAACAAGCAATTGTGATGGAGAAAATAGCAGAGCTACGGCAGTGATAACCATTAAGGCCAAGAAATTATAACATACTACACACACACACACACACACACACACACACACACACACACACACACACACACACACACACACACACACACACACACACACACACACACACACACACACACACACACACACACACACACACACACACACACACACACATACATACACACACACACACACAGTACATAACTGTCTTGGGAAGTAGACTTGGCTCCTGATTTTAAGCCCGGAAATGGTAAATAAACATGGTTACAGGTTACCTTTGGTAATGAATTTGCTAATATCATCAGGCTGGGAAAACTTTGCTCATGTACACCTATATGGGTTGATGCATGTTGGATGCCAGCACTGGATTTTATTCCCAGTCTAGCCTTAAAAAATGTAAAATAACAATCTTTTGAAATTATGTGTGCAAGCATTAATCTCCATCAAAGTAAATTGTAATGTGTTATTTTGAAATTAGAGTTAAATACAGCACAAAGGGTGCACAGTACCCCAATGAGTGATTTGAATTCAAGGATGAAGCTATGGTAATTCTTTGCTTCCTTACATTACCCTTTTCTTGGATTTTCCTACAAAAAATGCGCAGTTTCTTTGCCATGTTTCCATAATCTTTTTTTACAACTTCTAATTAGGAGCTAAATTAAGTTTTCTGAGCAAAAAAGCTTTCCAAAAATGTCTCTAGAGGTAGCATGGAAAGGACATATCTGGCAAACCTGTTTGGACCTGTATGCATGACCCTTAGTAAATTAAATAATTTTATATGTGTAATTCTTAATTACAACCTACTAGTCATTAAAAAGAAAGCTCTATTTTTTCCGTCAGCTAAGAATCTTTTCCCATTGTTAATATCACTTCCAAGTTTTTTATGGTTATTTTTTTATTTCGTTGCTTGACATAGAAATATTGTTGAAGCACAAGATCTTTAATAAAGAAACTATTTACCCAGAGTTCTTAGCCACAGGATATATACATGTAGTTTGATGACTGGGCTTAGGTCTAGTTACACTCATAACATGCTGAAGTACTGTGTGGTTGCTAGAATCAACATTTAGGCATTTGCTCTTAAAATAGATAGGTAATGTGGTATCTATGGTGGGATTTGTCATAAATGGGTAAGTCTGCTCACATAATGCTGCAGTAAAATATACACATTTACAAGAAAGATGAAAAAGGAAAAAAATTATGAAAAATAATATAGTAACACACTTTAATCTATAGACCCTTCTGTTTGTGGGAGCCTGCCCCGCAGGTGGGGGTCCGACTTGGCCAACTTCTGACTTTTCCTTTCCATTGCCCTTCTAACTTCTTCCTTTTACCCTTTCTCTTGTCTTGACCTGTTTTCCTTTTTGAGTTTCAGTTTTTAGAATGGATGTCCCCTTTTATTAGGTGGTATGGCTCTATGCTTCTAGGACCCCAAGGAGCTTACATATTCCTGAATAACATAAGTATGTAGAACGCTGTACCCTATACATTTCTGAAAACTTTTTTGGCACTTACTACTATTACTCTGCTTATTGGGGAAGTGTTTTTTTTACCAACCTTTGTTCCACTTGCCACCTGCCCACAGTATATATACCTCATTACTTTGACGTTAAATACCAGGGTTATGGCAACAGCTAGCTGCCATAACCCCGGTATCGTTTTTAACTGTGGGCGATTTAGCATCAGATAAAAGTGATCCCATGGGCAGAGTCACTGCGGGATCACTTTTAGAGGTGGTGGGAGAGGTGCCTCCCTTCCCCCCTTCCTGCTGCTTTCCAGTCTTTCGGAGCTTACCGGAGCCGTCGGAAAAACTGTAAGTGATCTGATGGGGCCGTTCACTGGGCAGGAAGTTGAGTGAGGGTAAGATGGGCCCACTCCTTTCTATGCCCTTCTTGTCACTTCTTGTTCTCGGGCATAAACAAATATATATATATTTTTTAAGTCAAAATGTCAATATTTTTTTCTTTTGCTTTTGAAGGTAAATGAGAGACCTGGGGTCTTTGTGACCCCAGATTTCACAATAAAGAGGACCTGACATGCTTACTTCTATTACAAGGGATGTTTACATTCCTTGTAATAGGAATAAAAGTGATAAAAAAATAAAAATAAAGGGACTGTGTAAAAATAAAAATAATAAGTAAAATAAATAAGAAATCCCTCCCCCACCCAAAAAAAGACAACAAGGAACAATGATGAGAAAGACACAGCAACAAGAAATGGAGGGATCCACAGACAGAAACCAATAGTAATATAACTGCACAGCCAGAAGGAAAACACTCAGAACAAAGACTGGATCAAACAACACACAGAATTTGGGAAAACTTAGATGGCGCTGAACACCACAGAGACAGAAGGGCCCGGCTTCCACATGAAGACACGTTGCTCAAACACACAGGTGCAAAGGTTTAATAATACCTAGATTCAGTATAGGCTGGAACTTGAGCAACTTGGAAAAGAGATAAAACCTGGCACCAGATCAATGTGCATGGAAGTGTGACACAGATATTTAAATAGTTAAAGAGTTATATCAACCAAGAGGTATATCTTAGTTATATGTGTGTTGACTGTGTAAGCCCCTGTACACACGGTCGGAGATTTCCACAACCAAATCCGTCGGATTTTGCCCGTCGGATTTTGTCCGTCAGATCTTGTCCGAAACTGTTGCATACACACGGTCGGGCCAAGTTGGTGAAAAATCCGATCTTTCAGAACGTGATGACGTAATTTGGTTACGATGGGACTACGTGCAGGCTAGTAGCCAATAGCTTTGATGTAGGAATTTGATCTGAGCATGCGTGGCACTTGGTCCGATCAAAATTCTCTACACATGATCGGAATATGTCCGACCGGCCCAGTTGGTCGGGAAATATTTCCAACATGTTGGAAAATTGGATCAGACAGAGATTCGGACGGAATCAATCCGATGCATACCACACACAGTCGGATTATCTCACGACACGGTCCGATCAGACGAATTCCAACAGATTCTCCGACCGTGTGTACGCGGCATAAGACCCTGACTTATTTTATCTTCACCAAACAGTTAGATCTTTCTACTACAAATCCTTATTTTGTTCCTGGTAATTTTGGGTAAAGTCCATTTTTCCAGGTTTAGCATCTCCAGTTACATTCTCTGCAAAAATAAGCCTAAAAGTATCTAACATAGAGAGTGTGACCCTCTTCACCCTCATAGGTGCCACAGCAAGTGTGCAAACCCAGAAGAGAAAGGGAATGTATTTAATTGTCAGCTGGTTTAACTTTCCAACATATACCAAAAATGTAAACATAATTTTGCATGGAAAAACCCTTTAAAGTGTATTTAAACCCAAAACCAAAAATGTAATATATAAATTGTGCCTCAATCCAACAATTTTATACATATTAAGTGTCCGTGCTTAAAAGTGTCCATGCTCAAAAAACAAAAGTGCTCTTGTGCTATGCAATAATTCTTCCAAAAGCCAAAATTTTCTGTGTGCTCCACTCGACATGCTCCTGCACTGCCACACTGGTGAACTCCCCCACCATCCAGGGTCACCTCCACACCTTACTCTATTTTTCTCATATCATAAACATCATAAAGAAGAAACAAAAAAGGCCTCTATAGCATAAAACCTTTTATTAAAAGGGATCCAATAAAAACACATAAATGCCCATTCACATTAAAAGGTGCATCTGCCCTGCCCACAGTAATTAACAGCATTGTTTTTCTTGGGATGCCAACTCCACTAACCCCTGTGCAAGCTTGGCTCCCGATTACAGGCTTCACTTCCTGTGTACAATTGTCAATTTCTGTAGCTCCTCCCCAATGCCTTTCATAGTCCTGAGGAAGGAAGGTGTTTTGTTTCTTCTCTATGACGCTTATGATATGAGAAAAATCGTGCAGAGGTGGTCATGGATAGTGTAATCCCTGGGGAATAAGAACATTATATGACCCACCCGATGTGAGGGGGTAATGGGAATCTGGTGAGTTCCCCAGTGTGGTGGTGGGGGAGAATGTAGTATGGAGCAGAGAGAATTTGGGCTTTTTGAAGAAATATTGCACAGCACAAGGGCACTTTTGTTATTTGAGCACAGACATTTTTAAGCACGGACACTTTAATATATATAAGATTGAAGGATTGAGGCACAATTCATACATTTATGGAAATATATAGTGCAGTATATATGTGGTAATTGAATCAGGACACCTATGTGGTGTTTGGATAGAGTAGATGACACTTACTGATTTAATATTTTTTATTGGGAAATCCTAGCGCTGGTGGATTTGTATTATACTAAAATGTAATATAGTGCAACTATTATTAGTTCTTAGCCCTTGTACACACGGTCGGACATTCCGATGGACAATGTCCAATAGGACCGTGTTGTCGGATAATCCGACAGTGTGTGCGCTCCATCAGACTGTTTCCGTCGGAGTATCCGACGGACCAAGTTTTCCAGCTGGGCTATAAATATTTTACGACAACATGATCCGATCGGACTTTGTCCGATTGTGTGTAGAGAATTCTGATCGGACAAAGTGCCACGCATGCTCAGATCAAATTCCTAGACCAAATCTATTGGCTAATAGCCTGAACGTAGTCCCGTCATAACTAAATAATGTCATCACGTTACGTACGATCGGATTTTCCGACAACTTTGTCCGACCGTGTGTATGCAACACCAGTTTCAGACAAAATCCGTCGGACAAAATCTGACGGATTTTGTTGTCGGAATGTCCGACTGTGTGTACAAGGGCTTAGACGTGTTGGTTGTATTTGTTTTCTTTTCTTTTTTTTTTAAGTGTATTTTGCTTTATTTTCACTTGGTAACCCTGCAAATAACACTTCCTGTCTCTAGGTGGCTACGTTGCATCTCCAATTTTTCTATGGAGGGAGCCATGGCTGTCACCCTAGGCTTCCCTCCTGATATGAACTACAAACATGTTAATATATCTTTATCTTTGATATATGGGGGGGGGGGCAGGGCAATTTGTAGTTTACAGAAGATATCTAGAAAGGAATATATTCTTCAGTTCATTTCACAGGAAGTAACAAGGACACTGCATTTGTGGCAGGATTAACAGATATTTCCAGTATTTGCTGAAAATGTTCTTTGTGTGAAAAAAATTTATTGTAGTCACCATATCTAAGTACTGTAAGATGCAATATGTTGCATTTTTTCTTGGGTTTAGTTGTCTTTTAAGACCCTTTGACATTAGGGTCCTTGGTTGAATAGTTCCCCATAATTACATTTTAATGTAAATGCCACATAAATGATGCATTGTGATAACATAAAAATTTGTTAAACAATTAAGTTTTTTTTTCTCTGTAGACAAGGTACGTCTCCCCCAAGGACAGCGTTGTGCAGTTTTTTTTCTACCAGCCCATTAGTCACCAGTGGAGACAGACAGACTTCTTTCCGTGCACTGTAACCTGCGGAGGAGGTGAGTAACTGAGAAATACTTCTTTTTAAAATGACACATTATTTAAACAAATTCCATATATTCTACACAAATGTATGTATAACACATAAGACCGCGTCCTACCACTCCACCCCACTCAGGAACAAAATGTTTGCAACGATGGAAACTTGTGATTAAGCAGGGTGTGAAAATAATGTCTTCTTGACTGTGTGCGGTAATTTGTTTCATATTTAAATGTTCAGCCCGCATTAACTACGGGGTAAATTCATTTAGAATGATTCAGGGATGTAGATTGCGCTGTAGCTCCCTTTTGACGTCAGTAGGATTTACAGAATTGCACAGAAGCTACTTGTAATTAGATGGTTTGCTTAAGACATGACGGAGTACCAGATGATATACATATTATAGACACCCTTCCTATGGGCACTTGAGAGATATTTAAGATTTATGAAAATAAATAGCTTCATATAATCCTAGCTTTGAATGGAATGCAACTACAAATATCTTAGCTTTAATGTGATGGCGAGACATGAACACGAAATTTAAAATGCGTACTGCTCTCAACAGCAGATCCAGGAGAAGCGGCACTGTCACCCAAGCTGAAGATGCCATAGTGTACCCCACCCTGAGCTGAGACTGATGGAACTTGCACATCCACATGTAAAGAGGCCAGGCCAGTGCAGGGAACAGAAATTCCTATGTTCAGTGCCCTAAGGGTTACTACCTTTTAGCCCAGGGACAAACAAATGGGATTGTGTTTTTTTTTTGATGTGGCTAAAGCAGACTGTTTATGAAAAATGTTGGGTCCACTTCTTTGTCAGCCCCCACCACATACACAAAAAAGTGGTAGAAAAAAAAAAGTGGTAGAAAAAAAAAAGGAACAAAAAAGATTTAAAAAAAATTACTCACCTCGGCCTTGGGCAATGTCACTGTGCCTCACTCCTGACTCCTGGAACTCACTCCTGCAATAGGCTGGGATACATTCTCACAGGCTTTCGAGTACCTAGCTATCCCAGGAGGGTTTTAAAGTTTTATTTTCTGCTTATTTGTTTGAATGAGGGCTGGCAGAAGGCTGGCAGGAAAGCAAACCTTCCATTCGCATAGAAGGCCTGCTTTACACATAGTTAGTATGTTAAAACCAGGTTTCCATTAACATCATTGCACCCAGCATTTTTTTCCTCCCATGTGAAACTAAAGTCGTTTAAAACTCATCCATATTATAAATTCTATTTACTCTTTTATAAAGGAACTAAAATAATATTTCTACTACAAAATATTAATGTGGCGCTACAAACAACAACAATACAGAAGATAAAAAATAATTAAGGCCCTTTCACATAAGCGGACCGATTGGGCCTGCCTGTCAGTTTTTCAGGTGGACCTGATTGGATCAGTCTCCTCTATGGAGAGGTGAGTGTCAAGGAACATGTGTCAACATCAAATCTGATCCTGTTCGCTAAAAACAGACAGATGTTTCCCATCCATCTGACAGATCAGATGGCATTCGGGTGTAAACGGACAGGTGGTCCATAGACCACCCAAAGAGAACAGTGGGATGTGTCTGTGTTCGTTCTGCATAAGCGGAGCAGACCTGGACCAGCCATCCTCCTGTTTAGCGGGGATCAGCGGATAGATTCTCCTCTGAGCAGGCAGACTCCAATGGAGCCCGCCCCATGTGTAAGACCTCTAAGGGTTAGATAAGATTTAATAATAGTCTATTTTTTATTTTTTATTTTTTTTTGCTTGCTTTGTTTGTAACACTATCTACGAATAAAGCCTGCACTTATCCATTAATCTTCCAGTGTAATCTGCAGCATTGAGCTGTCCGTTTGACAATGCAGGAAGCATCTGGGGCAATTTAGAGGCTGGAGAGGTTCCCCTAAGGCTATCCCCATAAATTGTACTGAACTGGCCAAATGTTGATCCATCTATGACCAGCTCAATCACACGCTAGTTCACAAGCTGCAAGTGAGCATATACAATGAAGTGACACCTTATAGGAACTACAGATCCAATACCATTTTATGGACAACTGCTGCAAGACTTTCCTAACTCCCTTGGTATGGAATAATTGCTAATGATGTACTTTGCCTGCGCACCATTGGGAGACTAGAAAGTCAGAGACCTTAGTCTACTTTTTTTTAACCAGAATTCCATGTGTGTGCAGCTTGCTTTTTTCTTTTTTTTGGACAATATTAGAATAGCAGATCCTAGCAATTCTCAGCTTGCATGAGGCCAAGACGACAGTAATGATTGTGGTTCATGAAATCGTCAGATGTGTACAGATTGTAATTGTCGTGGTAATAACTGTTTTCCTCCTATTGTGTCAAATTTTCAGGATATCAGCTGAATTCTGCTGAGTGTGTTGATATCCGGTATAATCGTACTGTCCCAGACCATTACTGTCATTATTATCCAGAAAATAAGAAGCCGAAACCAAAGCTGAAGGAGTGTAACATGGATCCCTGCCCATCCAGGTTGGTATATAAACTTGCAGATTGATTGTGTGCAGAAGTGTTCAGTCTAGACTGGCAGAAAAGAGGTTAAAAAAGCTGGTCTACAGTCAAGAAGATTTAAGCCGTACTAGCTGGAGCTGAGCAGACTGTCACTGTGCCCATCTTGTTGGAATTCTAGAACTTGGGAGGAAGTGGAGCCTGACACAGTAACAGCCAAGGAAACACTCCAGAATATTTCCACTTCCTTCATCATTTCCTTAATTCCACGTTGAACACACCTCAGCCTGTACTTAGGACACATATGTGGTTAGCCTGAGAAAATGCAAACTATGAGTAGATTTTACATGAAATTTCTCAAGACATGAAGTAAGAACACCTCTGTCTGGTCATTGTTGTCTGCAGGGAAGCACGCATGGCTGCTTTGTCGGTTCAAATTATACCATTCATTAGAAGTTTTACTGAATTATGCTCTATTTGTATGATCAGATGTCCAGACTGAGTGCTGTTTCCTCTCAAGAAAAAAAAAAACATAAAATCCTGTGTCAGTGCAGTTCTAACAGAATTCAGTTTGTGTTTTTTCTGATCCATAGCATTTGATTTTCAGCGTTGATTTGTTAAAGCGGTATTAAACCCAAACGAAAATGTTTATTATATTGCAGCTTACCAATTCTTAGATGTGATTGCTGCATTAGTTTTCTTTTTAGGTTTTCTTTCTTTTATTTTCACCTGGGGATCCTGCCAGTAAGTCCTGCAGATGTAGCAGTAAGAGGATTGAGATAAACCATTTAACACAGACAGGGGTGCCTATAATGATCAGCTTATACTTAGTAAAACCTTTATCTCAATAGGGTAGTGCCCATTAAATGTAGAATGCCTTTGCATTTTTACCGAGGCAGCGAACCTAAGCATTGCAGGCGTCAAATATGTACAGCCCTGAGCCCTTGCTTAGGTGGGTGGTTGGGTGGGGACGGGTGTATCAAGGCTTAAACACCTGCTTTTTACTGCCTCCAGTAGGAACAAGCCCTTGAAGCTGCAAAAATGTGGGGGGTTCTAGCCCGCTCAGTTCATTGCTTAAAATTATTGCAAATGCTTAATTTTTCTTAAATTAAAATAACAAACATGCCATACTTTCTGCAAAACCATTGCACAGAGCAGCCCAAAACCTCCTCTTCTGGGGCCCCCACTGGCACTTTTGGCTCCTTCCCTTGCGGAGTGCTTCCATAGCAAGCTACTTGCTAAGGGGGCTGTCACATACCTTGCACAGCCCCCGCTCTGAGACCACTGATGTTGCAACAGTGGTCGCGTGAGTGTGGTATGATTGCCTGTAAGATGTTCTGTTATCCAAGACAGTGGGTAGCAGGTGTATAACCAGAGATAGGTCAGGTCTGGAACAGCAGATGGCAGCAGAGACAGCAGGCCCAGGATTGGGCATACAGCAAGCGGCAGGTGCTTGACAGGTAGCTGGCAGGTAGCAAATGTGGAACAACTGGGGGTACTCCGCAGGTGATGGACCAGCAGGGACCAGGTAGCATGCAGAGCAGGACAGGTAGATAACTAGATGCAAGGTCAGATGAACTAGGTCAGCAATGGATGGTCAGATACAGGCATGAACGGCAGACAGAGAATGATCGTGAAACAAGCAGAAGTCAACAACGTATAATCGGGCAGATGAGCAGGATGCAGAGCAAATCCATAGACAGGCTAAGGTCAGGGCAAGTAGTGTTGAAGCAAGGTCAGGGCAAGATGGGTCAATAACAAATGTCAATACAGGAACAGATACAGGGACATGGGTAATAGCTGTAGATCTGACAGCACTGGCTAATAGAACTGCTGCAGTTTAAATAGCCACATTGACGCCAACATTAAAACACAAAAAAATGGGGGCCCGCACATCTGCGCTTGTGTACCCATGTACTTCTTGAGGCTTCATCTCTACTATGGCTAGTGCCTTCCTGACAGGGACACTCATGCATGCTCACTCCCACTCCCCACTCTGTGTGTCCATTGAAACACAGATTGCAGCTTGACCCCTGCCCCCCACATCTCCTAACTGGCTGTGATCAACAGCAGCAGGAGCCAATTGTAATGCTACTGTCTCTGACCCAATGAGGAAGGAGAGAGCCAAGGGAACCTCTGCCCTTGTAGGGGTGGATCCAGAGTCTAGAATCGGGAGTGGCACTGGCAGAAACTATGTTTTTTTGGGAGCAATTTATCAGGGAAATGGCTGGTGTTGGCATCTTCACGGCACCATGGCTGCTATGGTGTCAGGATGATTGAAGCGCATTATTTCTATTAATACATTGTTATATAAAATGAAATAGTTCAACTCACCATAATGCAGAATCAGTGGTAGCCCTAAGCATGTCACTTGCCACGTTGCCTGCCACCAAATGCGGATTGTCGTTTGCCATGTCGCCTGTCACCAGATGCAGATTGTCACTTGCCAAGTCACCTGTCACATGTTGCGGATTGTCACTTGCCACGTCACCTGCCACACATTGCGAATTGTCACTTGCCAAGTCGCCTATCACCAGATGCAGATTGTTGCTTGCCACATCACCTGTCACATGTTGTGGATTGTCACTTGCCACGTCACCTGCCACACATTTTGAATTGTCACTTGCCAAGTATGCAGTAGAAATGGGGGGGGGGGTAGTCCTGCATACTTGCCCTTGACACTGGACAAACCTGTCCCAGTACTCTCCTCACCTGTTTTATCATAGCTTGTCTGGGGGTTAAATTTCATCATACTACACAAAATCTGAAGAGTTCTACTGAGTACATTCTGAACCTGAGCACAGAATAAGTCTGTAGTGAGAGGTTCTTCACCATGTTTGCTGTGACCTCAATTCTTATTTTTGTTGCTATAGACATCAGAAAACAGATGCCATGACCTTAATTCTGTCCACGTTGTTCGTCAGTTTTTAATTGCAGAATTTTTCAGAAGCAACACTTTTTTTTATCTTGTTTTAATAACTTCTACAACACAAGCAATGGGCGTCAGAGCAAAATCCTAAAAATGCTGGAGTGCCGACAGTTGGTCCAACCACAAAAACACAATTTGCTTGCCTAGTCTACAAGTCCATAAATGTTTGGCACTTTGGGACTTCAGTAATCCTGTTCTATCCTACTGACATTGAAAATGTCGTATTTCTGAAAATACAATTCTGTGCAAAATGTGATGGTATACCTCACAGAAACAAATGTACCTGCCAACAGCTAAGTCGGAAATGTAAGAATCATGTTGGCGTCTGTGGCTCCAGCTCTGACTGCAAAGGAGGCTGTAAAATATCAGCAGTTTCAAATGCTTTACTATAATTTTAAACCAAAGATGTCTTCTTATAAGTAACAGAAATGTAAACTGTTTCCACAGACATGAGATGCAACACTTTTACAGGATTTCAGATGAGCATAGTGATGTGCAAGTTTAGCAACAAATAAAACCCATCTCAATTTAATGTAAAGCTAAAACTCTTTTTTTTTTAAACTCCAATTAAAGCAGAACTAAACCCATCAATTTAACAGTTTTATAAAAAAAAAACAATTACATTCCTGGTATGCTGGGAATGCTAAATGTCACATTTAGTTGTGCTTTTAACCAAGCTTTTTAAATCATCAAATGGCATGGAATCATAACTGATCACATGTGCAGCATCAAGGCAGATCAAACAGAGGCTAAGATGACAGCTTCCTTGGCTGAAAAGGATAGGAGGGTTTAGTTCCACTTTAAGGTGTGGCTGTTATGCCCTCAGCCTGACCCTGGGCAGAAATGTTCCAGCTTGTGGGACAACAATCTAGGACAACAGTAGAGAGAATGAGTTGACTATACTAGCCTTTTTCCGCCCCTGCTGTATTTGTATAAGCTGAACTCTCAGTTACCTTAATAAAGCACTCTATGAATGGAGGATGGACAGATGAACAAAAATGCCTACCTCCTCCATTCATAGAGCACTTTCATTGTAGGAACCAATAATACAGCTTATTTGAATGGAGCAGGGAGGCGGAAATAGTTGAAACTTTTGATGAGTGCCTGTGACAGGTGCAGCCCCACATATTAACCCCCACCGCACTGGAAAATCACAACTGTATTATCCAAGGAGAAGAGAATTGAGGATTTCAAGGAACAGAGTGGCCAAAGAGAAGGTGGAACATTTTTTGGTGCTGATTTGTTTTTTTTTAAAGTCACTAAACATCAGCTTTAACCTGCTCTCGAGACTGTTTATGACTTAACTATTTATGACAGAGCCTCATGAGTAGTCTTTGGAAAGTCTGGAAAGCTTTAAAACACCCTATCCAGACAGCAAGCAGTTGAGCTGCAAGTTTGAAAATGACTTGCTAAGCTATTGCTAGACTTGCTAGGCTTCACATGTTTGTTGCACAATTGCAGCAAGTCTGCATTGCATCACTCCAGATCAATTTTCTTTGCAAATATATTGCAAGTCTGCTGCAAGTTCTGGTTCAGTTATGCTGTGCAATAGTCATCCCACCACAGGGGTCACTGTGGCTGAATTTGTCATGCTGTAGACTTGAAAAACTTTTGCTGTAGACTTACCACTGCAACGTTGCTCTTGCTAGAGACTTGCCATGCAAATTTTCTAGAAATTGGAAAAATGTCAACTAGAACTTGTGCTTCAAGTGCTCTGCAAGTGTACAACTTGCCAGTGAAAATGTGCAGTAAGTTAACAGACTTACAAATCAACACTGCCACAAATGTGTGGCAAGTTATCCTTGCTATCTGGGTACATACCTTCTAGCAGAGGCTTGTCAAATGTGTCACCTTCTCTAGCTGACCAACATATATGAGAATTAAATCTAACCATTTTTGTTACAGACTTCTGGTGAAAATAAGAGTGGCACAGTGTTTACTACTACTACCCCATTCTCTCCATGCAGTTTGATGTTGGCCAGACTTCACTATCATCACATAAGGGACATCCTCTCTTAGGCTTCATTCACACATTGCGGGAACACATGAAAAATCGATCACTTACCCACAATGCAAAAAATCATACTGCTCTTATACAGAAGCAAGGCAGTGCCCTTATTTCTTAATGGCACCCCCAACAAATCTTACTAACCTGTGTAGGTGGAGCCTGGATAGGGATTACACACACACACACAGGCCACAGCAAATTGAAAACTTTATGATTGTTATTCAGAGTTAAAACATTCACAATGAGTAAGCAGTTGGCACAATGTAGAAGAAAGCAGTTCAGAGCAGCACCCATGATACTACACTGTAGCATTACCGGAGGACGGCTCTGCTGGTGGGGTGGCAGTATGTTGCATAACTGGAATTGCACAAACCCACTAAAAATAATTCTCAGGTGTTTATTGGGATTATTTGGCACTGGACAATGTCCTTTGTACTGTCCTTACTCTCCTGGAACCTTTTCCCTGCACTAAGCTCCGTCCCTAACCATCAGATTCCTTTCCCTATCCTGCCCACTTATTTAGAGTACACCCAAATGATGTGGGATCCCCTATATAAAGGCTCGCCTGTTAGGATAACCGCCCAAAATCTCACAGGAATCGGATACCTGCCTTCCTTAGGGAAGATTAACTGACGTTCTAAGGCAGGGGTCTCAAACTGGTGGCCCTCCAGCTGTTGCAAAATTACAAGCCCCATCATGCCTCTGCCTGTGAGAGTCATGTTTGTAACTGTCAGCCTTGCAATGCCTCATGGGACTTGTAGTTTTGCAACAGCTGGAGGGCCACCAGTTTGAGACCCCTGTTCTAAGGGAACAATTTTCCCATAACAAACTTTCCTTCCTCTGCAAGATCAGCACAGGACAGAAGAATACCTGCACCTGTCTACAAGCGCACACATTCTCAATGACCAAACTACATGGTACCACAGTACCAGGCATTATAGTGCAGACACCTTTTTTTGTGTTTCTCATGGACAAGCATGTGTACTTGATTACACCTTTGCGGTACAAAATATAGCCTAAAACAGTTTCCACTTTTTGGAAATAAAGTGGTCCCATTGGAAGATTTTCCCTCTATTTTGAACCTGGTAACATCTTAAAAGTTTAGACTTTCTCTCACTTTCAGTCCTGGTGACAATAGGCAAAGTACAAATACAGTGAATAAGTGACAGAAATAAACATTTGTTCTCATTTTCCTCTACTCTATCCAAAACAAAAAAATATTTAAAGATCAAAGAGGACGTTTTTGGGATTTTAAAGAGGCACATTTACAAAAAGAATTGATAGAAAAATATAAATTTATTGGAAAAAACTTAAAAAACAAACATCCGATATGAATATTTGATGATACAATACATTAGCAAGTGCAGATTGATTCAATCTCTACATGTTTCACCATAATTAGTGGCTTCCTCAGGAAAATGTAATATCAGGCACTGTACACACTGCAAATAGAAAAAGTTTTTTGAGAAATATAACAAAATAAACAATCATAATACATAACAGTGATTTGAATATATACAAAATGTTATATTCCTGGATTGGCAAAGAATAAAGTGTAAATTTACACCATGGTTATATGGATTACCTGTATATTTAAAGAGATATCTAATATAATGTCTTGAGGCTCCAGAGTCAGAGGGATGCAGTGATTTGGATCATCTGGTGTACCATAGAGGGGGATGTGTCCATATACACAATACCCTCTTTATGGTTCAACTGGAGGGCAGAGGAACAAGAACCAATCAGACATAGGAAATCCAAGGTGATTGCCTCAACCATTTTAAAGAGGATAGAAAAATTTGTAAATTTACCTATAATCCAAAAAGCTTTTTGATGATATATTCCAAAGATTCAGATCTCTCCCATCCCTTCCATTCCAAAAGTAGGTAGAAAAAAAACTAAAGAAATGGAGAGGAGAAATAAAGTGGAATTTTCTCACAAATGACCCTTGAATCAAGGAATAAATAATTAAATTAATAAAAGTTATTTTGGAATGTAAATGGTTACCTTAGACAAGAGGTTCCACAGTATATTTCTCTCCCTCCTATGCTGGACCGTAAATGAAAACCATAGCCAGTGTGCTTATATACCCCCCTCCACCTCCCCATTGGAGACCCTTTGGCACCAAAAAGGAGGTGAGGATCGTTTACATTGGAATAATCCATATGACCGTGGTGTAAATTGCCACTTTATTCTTTGCCAATCCAGGAATATAAAATGTTGTATATGTTCAAATCACTGCTATGTACTATGATTGTTTATTTTGCTATATTTCAAAAAAACTTTTTCTATTTGCAGTGTGTACAGTGCCTGATATTAAATTCTCCTGAGGAAGCAACTAATTATTGGCGAAACATGTAGAGATTGCATCAGTCTGCACTTGCTAATGTATTTATCATCTAATATTCATATTGGATGTTTGTTTTTAAAGTTTTTTTCCAATAAATTTGTATTTTTCTATCAATTCTTGTTGTAAATGTGCACCTTTTAAAGTCCCAAAAACGTCCTCTTCGATCTTTAAATGCTTCTATTAGGGGATGTGGTGCAGGATAAATTTCATGATTAGTAATAATTTTCTCTCCAAAACAAAAATTTTTTTTAAGATACGCTTTAAAGATAGCTAGTAAAATGTAGCTGATTGTATAAAATAGTTTTTTTGACACACACATGGTCTTTGCACTACTTTGCTGTATAACTCTATGGAAATAGACTGTATTAAATGTGAAAAATATCATGTTGCGTCGCTTCTTGCTGTTTATCTGGTCTCTAATTGGCTGTACTATCTGTACTGGAAGTGTTAATTATTTCAATCTACAGTGTGTGTGCACATGTTCACTTATAAAAAGTCCCATTAGTCCAGGTTAATAAAGTGAAGTCAACTATCTGATTGGCTGCTTTGTGAAACAGCTCTGCTTTTCCTCTGGCTTAGTTTTTTATAAACCATTTTAACAGTATGTAAAAAAAAGAAAAAAATATGAATTAAGTATATTTGAGATGATGCGAGATCAGTCTGTATTTTTTCTACATTTTATAACTTTAAATACAATTATGGCCGGCACATGGGCAGTTTTGGCAGGAAGACTTTTGTTAATGATTTAATTTATATTAAATTAATATCTTACATGTTGATTCTGTCTTTATAGTGATGGGTTTAAAGAGATAATGCCCTATGACCATTTCCAGCCTCTTCCAAGGTTTGTAGCATTAAAAGTAATTGGATTTCCTTAATGCAAGCCATATTCGTAAAACTATTGATGTTGCAAGTGATATTTGACCTGTTATACTACATCTTTTATCTTGGTCATATTTTGAATTCAGATACTTGCTTTGGCAGGAACCAGAATAGTTAAAGAATTCGGAAATATTCTACCTCAATCCATTAACACTCAACATTGCTGTGATTCCCTGCTGCCCTTTATTAATTATTATTATTTTATTTTTTTTGAGATCTCAGACGCCTGGTACTTTATTTTTTCATGAGGGTGGGTGCATGTGACCTCTTCTTCCTTCCCTGATGCAGTGTTTGGGCCAAAATACCCAGTCAACAGGCCCAGCACTGTCACAAGGACGAAAGTCATTGCTCCTGGGTGAATGCTCAAAAAATCCAACCTGAAGCTTACACATTGACTATACTCATGGCTTGAACAGATTACAAATATCTGTTTAACGTAACAAAAAAAATGGTCCCTTTGTCTGGAATTGGTAAAGTAGATGATTCCTTATAATATGAAGATGGTTGGAGCATTGTTTATGGACAAAGTTACTCAATGACCAGAGGGATCAGGCCCGGCTACATCCATTCGACTCTAAGGGCATCCAAGAATGATATAATAGTCCAGTTAAATATGATATTATCATATTTATATAATTAAAAAAGATACAAATTTATTTTTTAATTATATTTTGACTACAACATACTTAATGTGATTGTAGCAGTATTAGTGCAATTGTGACAGAGAAAATTGAGTACTGTCCGTGATACTTTTTTTATTTGCACTAACATACAATTTTTCAGGACAAGCTTTCAGGTATGTCCCCTTCTTCAAGGTCCAAGACTACAACATGAATCCTTTGTCCTCTAAGCTTAGAGTGCCCATACTGGACTTTCATTGTTCAGCGTGCCCCATCCCCTGCTATTGTGCTCATCACACAGATGCATCCCCAAGAACTTTTGCTGTGGAGTGGTGGAGCCTGACGGGGAACTGAGAGATTCATTTCTCATCAGGTTCACCTTGTTTTTGATTGACATCATAGTGAAGTGGGTGGATCCATCACTGCTGTTCAGTTCAGTAGCAGCTTTTGGAATCTGCCCACTGCTGTCCCCTGTGAATTAAAAGCAAGAGGACCTGATCGAGAACTAGTCTCTCTGCTATCTATCAAGCTTCATCCACTCTACAGGTGCTGCAGCTTTAGGGACTAGCTCCCCATCAGGGTTACCTGACCTGTGAGCCCAACATTTCTTAAATATGGGCTTTGTCATATCTGGGTAATGATATCACCAGTATCCCTGATCCATTCAGCTCTCAGCCATGGAATCTTCCAGTCAACAACTGAATAGGGGCTGAGAGTACTTTGCAGGAAGCTGCCACATTCATAGCAGCTTATCAGCAAAGGCATACCCACTCTGAGCATTGGCATACTTCTGTACATCAGCTCAAAGCTGATCTTATTTACCGCCAGTTTCCTTATCTACGAACGGCTGCTAATTTTTTAAGATTCTGTCACAGCCATAGTGACAGATTGTTAAAGGAAAAGTTTGCCTTTAAAAAAAGAAATTCACTTTTTGTAAAAAAATATGCATTTATTTTTTGTAATTTTTTGTAATGCCTGTAAAGCATTGCACCCACAATAAGCCAATCATTAGTGTATTGCCACGGTCCTGCAGACTGTCTGCGTATTTGTCTGACCTCTGATATGAGCAGGCAGCTACTGTACACTGTGACAGGAAGACTTAATGAACTACCACAGCACTCAACAGCACCGTGCTAGTTCATTGAGAACTACAAGCCGACAGAAAGCAGAAAATTATATGGGGGGGGGGGCATTGTGTACACAAATGGTGTACAAAACTCTGTTTTAAAATATGATATCTGCACAATGAAATGGTAATATAATTTTATTAACCTCCCTGGCGGTATTCCCGAGTCTGGCTCGGGGTGAAATTTCAGTACCATTAGCAGTAACCCCGAGCCAGACTCGGGATCGCATCGCAGGATACAGGGAAAGTTACTTACCTTGTCCCCTGGACCCTGCGATGTCTCCCCGCTGTGTGTGCGAGCCGTCTCCTCCGCTCTATTCACACAGTGCCGAGTGACACCGGGTTCCGTTCCCTGCGACGTTGCGACACATGGGAGCGGAGAATGGTGCCAAATTCTAAAAAGTAAAAACACAGTACACATACAGTAAACTGTAATCTTACAGATTACAGTACTGTATAAAAGAAGTACACACCCCTTTTGTCCCTAGTGGCCTGTCCAGTGCCCTGCATGTACTTTTATATTATAAATACAGTTTTTTCTGCCTGGAATTTGGAAATTGTCCATAGCAACCAAAAAGTGTCCCTTTATGTCAAAAGTCGTTTTAGACCAGCTATAAAACAGCGATAATAAAGTAGAACCACTTGCAGAATTGAGCGATAGCAACTTGTGGGGAAATTCGTTATCAAACACTAAATCTAATGACAGCGACAATTCTGCAACTGAGCAAATTTCTGTGTTTTTGATTTGATTATATTATTGAATCATTTTTATTATATTATTATTTGTTATAATTATTTATATTAAAATGTATGATTTTGTGTTTCAAACTTTATCATACCCGGGATGTCTACTAGACTTGGACAGATTTAAGTGAGTTATTCCTAAGAATTTCAGGACTACAATATAAAACACCAAATTTCCATGCAAAACAATTGTACCGCTTTCAGCACCTAAAATCAGAAATAATCATACTGCCAGGGAGGTTAAGTTACATTGTCTTGTGTAACAATGTTATATATCAGTGATGGCGAACCTTGGCACCCCAGATGTTTTGGAAGTACATTTCCCCTGATGCTAATGTGCTCTGCAGTGTAGTTTAGCATCATGGGAAATGTAGTTCCAAAACATCTGGGGTGTCAAGGTTCGCCATCACTGTTATATATGTTGTGTGAAAGTGGTAGCCCAGTAAACGAAGAACAATTCTCAATAAAGTGCTCAATATTTTGTTTTATCTCAACATTTCTGTTCCAGATGGGAGCACAACCCATGGACATCATGTTCAGTTTCCTGCGGTGGAGGCACTCAGAAGCGCACCATTGTATGTGTAGAGGAAACAATCCATGGGGAAATATTGCAGGTGGAGGAGTGGAAGTGTATGTATGCTCCTAAACCTGCTGTTTTGCAGACGTGTAACCTCTTTGACTGCCCCAAATGGATGGCTATGGAGTGGTCACAGGTAAAAGGCCTAAATATGTTACCAATATCACTTGCCATGTTTATTTCCATTTGTTCTGCTCTACAGCATTTAAACCACTTGATAAAACAATGTTCCTCAAGCACTCTCTACTCTTGGAATACAAGATCTTGCACTATTTGGAGTGTCCTACTCTCTCTCTAAATGGACCGTGCCATATCATTACAGTTTTCATTTTCCATTAAGGAACCATAAGGGTTATTTGTACTCTTCTTCACTTTACTATCTATATTCACTCACCAGACACTTTATTAGGTAGACCTTGCTACTACCAGGTTGAACCCTCCTTTTTTTGCCTTCAGAACGGCCTTAATTCTTTGTGGCAGAGATTGAACAAGGTGGTGGACACATTCCTCAGAGATTTTGGTCCATATTGACATGAGAGCATCACGCAGTTGCTGCAGATTTGTTGGCTGTTCATCCCTGATGCAAATCTCCCATTCCACCACATCCCAAAGGTGCATCCACGCTTTCATGTTGTTTATGCCAAATTCTGACCCTACCATCTGAATGCCACAGCTAAAATCGAGACTCATCAGACCAGGCAACATTTTTCCAATCTTCTGTTGCTTAATTTTGGTGAGCCTGTGTGAGTTGTAGTCTCAGTTTCCTGTTCTTAGATGACAGAACGGGCACCCGGTGTGGTCTTCTGCTGCTGTAGCCCATCTGCTTCAAGTTTCGATGTGTTGTGCTTTCAGAGATGGTATTCTGCATACCTTGGTTGTAACAAGTGGTTAGTTGAGTTACAGTTGTCTTTCTATCATCTGGAACCAGTCTGTCCATTGTCCTCTGCTCTCTGACATCAACAAGGCATTTTCATCCATGCAACTTGATATTTTCTCTTTTTCAGACCATTCTCTGGAAACTCTAGATATGGTTGTGCATGAAAATCCCAGTAGATCAGTACTTTTTTAAATACTCCGACCAGCCCGTCTGGCACCATCAACCACATTTAAAGTCACTTAAATCCCCATTCTGATGCTCAGTTTGAACTTCAGCAAGTCTGCTTCACCACATCTAGATACCTAAATGCATTGAGTTGCTGCCATGTGATTGGCTGATTAGCAATTTGTGTTACCAAACAATTGAACAGGGGTAACTAATAAAGTGGTCGGCGAGTGTAAATGGTCTTGGTCAGGGTATCCATTCTTTTGGATTTTGATATATGTATTTTTATTATTTCACAACATTCTGCTTTACCCTCTCCACAGACTTCCATTATACAGGCTAGCTTCAATACAGGCTCTTAGGAATGTTGCAATGAATTTATAGGCCTTATACACCTCTACTTCTGCTCCACAAGTTCTGCTCCCCTCTATCAATCCTTACAATAGCTTTATATTGTGCACAATTTAAACATCTTATATATTAAACTCAAAATTTTTACACTTTTTTTATACCTCCTGATCTGTTTCCAAGTATGTATCCATCACAGACGTCCTCCTTTCTTTATGGCCCCTAATCTACATGCGGGGTGCCGGACACATGGATTTCAATGTTTTGTTTTTTTTGAAGCACATGATTAGAGCCTGTGACAATAGCGAATTAATATTCACTATTGTCTTTCTGATTCTCCTCCCGGCCAATCAGGAAGCAGGTGCTGAGACCTGATTGACCAGGGGGTCTTAGGACTCCTGGCCAATCAGGTCTCAGGACCTACTTCCGTCCACCTGTCTCCCACGCGGGGGGGGGGTCTCCCAATACCACCATCTCCCGCAGGGGGGAGTGTGGTATTGGTTTGCTGCCCCCCCCCCCCCAAATATTAAGCACCAGCTGCCACTGCAGTGAACCATGCCTGTGCATGGAGCTTTACCATGGCCACTTACACAATGGTTTTATTTACTAAAGGCAAATCGGCTGATCACTTTGCAAGGAAAATGGCACTTTGGAAGGTCATTTCACGACAGAATAATGATGGTGCACGCATTAGTGTTGGTTTACTAAGGGCAAATCACTATGCAACAAAAGTTTGACTTTGTGCGGTAATTGCCCCCAAAGCTTAGTGAATGTGTTGAAGTTTCACTTTGTAAAGAATGCCTAATCACATGTAAAGCAAATAAAAAAAAAAAATGCAATGCACCTGATTGGGTATTCTTTGCAAAGAGAAACTTTACCACATTCACTAAGCTCTATGTAAAATTCCTTTGCAAAGTGAACAGCCTATTTACCATTAATAAATCAGCCTTATAGTCTCTATAGGAAGAGAATGTGAAAAGACGACAATGCAGGACAGCTGTACTCTTTATTATTTCTGGCATTACATTTGCAGTAACAAAGAAGTCTTTTTTTGGTAGCTGCTTGTCTGTAAAAGCTTTAAAGCTTCCCTATGTACACTGAACTGTGGAGCACATGTAGAGTTTACGTTGTCTGGTATTCACAGTGTTATCACTCTATGGCCACGTTGTGCAATGGAATTATTTTCAGAGGATCCCGGTCGATGCTTGCAATAGAATGTAGTTGCTTGTGTATGTTTATGATTAGTTGGTTTTACAAAAGAACAATCATTCCAAGCCCCAACAGGTGCAGTTTTTGAAAGATTCAAAGATGCATCTAATGTGATGATGTCATACATTAAATGTGAAGGTTTAAAATGAGCATGGAGTTGCCAAAACCGTAGTTTTTCGGTTTTAATGAATCAGCTCCAGCAAAATAATTTCCTTTACTATGGTATGGAATGATGGTTTTGGCATGGAATGACTTTGGATGTCCCCTCAAAAAACATTCAACATAAGAGGAAGACCTCTCATCATTTAGAAGAAGACATTTAGGCCTTTTCACCATCTAATAAACACATATACAACAACATCAGGCCAATTTTTGCTAAGCCCATTCCTTGAAATCGGGGACTGTTTATCAAAATTAGAAATCGGTGGCTGTACAGAAGCTAATAAAAACGCAAGCTTAACTTTTTTTTATTAACTTACAGTATCTCACAAAAGTGAGTACACCCCTCACACCACCCATTTTTATCAGATACTGTACATAGATTGTTCACATTTCACATGTTGATAGAGTGAAGCCGCGTACACACGGGCGGACTGTCTGGCCAACTAAGTCCGTCAGACAATCCGACAGACAGTCCGTCCTACTTTTGAATGAACGGACTTGACCACACACGATGAACAGACAGTCCGTTGAAAGCTTGCGCGATGACGTGTACAGCACGTACGACGGGACTAGAAATACGATGTCCAATACACTGCAATGCAACCTTCGGCCGTGTAAATCCTTTCTGAGCATGCGCCATACTTAGTCCGTCCAACTTGCCTACTCACGAGCGGACTGTCCGTTGAAACCAAAGTTGGACGGACAATATTACGGAAATTCCGAAAGACTTAGTCCGCCAGACTGTCCGCTGAAAAAGTCCGCTGAAGCCCACACACGAGCGGACTGTCCGCTGAAACACGTTTCAGCGGACTAAGTTGGACGGACAGTCCTCTCGTGTGTACGCGGCCTAAGTCTTCCTTTTTAGTAACTCTTCTTTGTTTTTGTCATTGCTGTGGTATCTGCCACCAAGCTGTCAGTAGCAGATCCTTTAAGTTCTGTAAGTTGTGAGGTGGGGATTTGATTAAGATCTCGAGCAGGGGTCTTCAAACTATGGCCCTCCAGTTGTTTAAGAACTACAATTCCCATCATGCCTAGTCGTGTCTGTGAATTTCAGAGTTTTACAATGCCTCATGGGATGTGTAGTTTCTCAATAGCTGGAGGGCTGTAATTTGAGGATCCCTGATCTGGAGAATCGGGAGGACAAGTCAACAGTTTGAATTCCTTGTTATGTTCCCTAAACCATTCTTGAATTAATCAGACCAGGCGTCTTTCTTTTACTGCTTTATGGTCCAGTTATGATGCTCACATGCACTTTGTAGGTGATTTTGGCTGTCGACATGGGTCAGCATGGGCAACCCTACCAGTCTGTGGCTACACGACCCCATACGCAACAAACTAGGCTGCTCTGTGTCTTCTGACACCTATCAGAACCAGCATTAACTTTTTTCAGCAATTTGAGCTACAGTAGCTCTTCTTTTGGATCAGATTACATAGGCCAGCCTCTACTACCTTCGTGCATCAATGAGCCTTGGCCGCTCATAACCATGTCCCCAGTTCGCTGGTTTTCCATTCTTGGACCACTTTTAGTAGGTTCTGACTACTGCAGACCGAGAACATCCAACAAGGGCTGCAGTTTTTGAGTTACCATTATAGTATGGCCCTGGTAAAAGTCTCTGATATTCTTATGCTTGCCCATTTTTCTACTTTCAACACATCAACTTCAGGGATAACATCACTTACTGCTCAATATATATCACCCATGTTTAGGGACCAATGTGAGTCTATAGGGACCAATGTGAGTGTGCAATATACAGGGATAGGGACAATTGTAGACACTAACTCAGGTTGAACTGGATGGACTGGTGTCTTTATTCAACCTTACTAACTATGAAACTATGAAACCCACCTTCAGACGGATGCCATTGTGATGAGATAATCAATGTTATTCACTTTACATGTCGGTGGCCATAATGCTCCCTATATTTTCATCATCAACCCTGAGAAGTGTATTTGGAAAACAACAAAATATACAATAGTGTTAATTACTATAATAGTCACATTTTCAGTCCAGGCTTTGCTATTTATTTTTATATATTTATTCAGTGTACGGTGACATGTGGAAAAGGATTGCGTTATAGAGTGGTGTTATGTAATGACCATCGTGGGCAACACACAGGGGGCTGCAATCCCCAGCTGAAGCCGCATATAAAGGAGGAATGCATTGTACCTGTACCATGTTACAAACCCAGAGGTAACAGAATAGAGTGCTTTGATTTAGAAGTTCTTTAATTTAACACTTTTTATAAAGGACCTTTATTGGTGTACAATGAAGATTTGTGTCGTTTGTCTGCTAGAAAAGTTCCCTGTGGAAGCTAAACATCCGTGGCTGAAACAAGCACAGGAACTAGACGAGACTAGAACAGCATCAGATCAGCCAACGTAAGTAGAACTTCTGTTTATCCCAGTAATCTCAGCAGGATTAAGACATTCTGTAGGCACTTTGCGTCTTCATAAAATAACAATGTACAGTGTGTTAGCTTCACGGCTCAAATGTTATATATATATCTACATCATGCCTCAATGAAACACTGCCTGTTCCCTTCTTACTCTTTTTAGCCTGTTATTGAGCCTTCATATTGATGTAAACTAGACAGATCCTGCTGCAAGATTTTTTTTCTGTGCCTTTTAAGATTCTTAAAAATTCAGTCGTTGCTTAAAGTGTAGCTTTGGGTAAAAACAAAAATGACATATATGCTAAAACCAGTCAATAGCATTAACACTTCTGAATCCGACCTATAACAAAGTTGAATTCCTATTGATTTTGCTAGCAGATCTCCTTCCTTTAACCAATTCAGTTACGGAGGGTTTAACCCCCTTCATGACCAGGCCATTTTGTTTTGCAATACAACACTGCATTATTTTAACTGTCAATTGCGTGGGGGTGCGACACTGTACCCAAAAAAAATTATGTATTTTTTTCCCACAAATGGAGCTTTCTTTTGGTGGTATTTGATCACCTCAGCAGTTTAAATTTGTTGTGCTATATACAAAAAAGACAATTTTGAAAAAAAAAACAATATTTTTTACTTAATACATTCCCAATAATATATATATATTTTTTAAAATCGAATTTCTTCAATTTAGACCAATATGTATTCTGCTACATATTTATGGTAAACAAAATCCCAATACGTGTATATTGATTGGTTTGCGCAAAAGTTACAGCGCCTACAAACTATGGTATATATTTATTTATTTATATATTTCTTACTAGCAATGATGGCAATCAGCAACTTAGGCTGCTTTCACACTGGTGTGTCGGCGCGGTAGTTTTTGCGGAGGTTTTCGGCTGCTAGCGAGGCGCTTTTAACACCCGCTAGTGACCAAAAAAGGGTTAAAACGACCCGCAAAGTGCCGCAAAGTGCCGCTGCAGCAGCGCTTTGCCAGAAGTCCGGTGGCGCTGCACATTAAATTCAATGGGCAGAAGCGGTACCGCTCCAAAGATGCTGCTTGCAGGAGGTTTTTTAACATCCTGCCAGCCCATTGCCTCAGCATGAAAGCCAGAGTGCTACTAAAGGGGAGCCATTTTTCAGGAGCTTTACATGTGCTATTTTTAGCCCAAAAGCACCTGAAAAACACCTCGGTGTGAAAGGGGTCTTATAGCGGGACTGCTATATTGCGCCAGACAAATTGGACACCTAACTGACACTTTTTGGGACCAGTGACATTATTACAGTGATCAGTGTTCCTGCTTAGCAGGAACACAGGATCAGCATATTCCCATCAGAAGGGCAATCTGCCTTGTTTACTTAGGCAGGCTGCCATTCTGCCTTTCTCCTGAATGATCGGCGGGTTCCGATGGACATCAAGTCTGCCAGACTCACTGATTGGCTCCTACTGTATCCAATCACAGCGAGAGTGGGTCGCCGGTGGATGCATGATGTGTATATATATATATATATATATAAAAAACACTTGAGCCCAAGATAGCGTACCGGGTTCGTGATCTGGCGCAGAGGGCCGCCCTGCTGCAGTAACTTTACATTGAGCAGTTGCTAAGCAGTTAACCACTGGACCTCCGGAATATTTACACCCCTTCATGACCAGGCCATTTTTTTTCACTGCTTTACTTTAACTGACAATTGCATGGTCGTGCAACGCTGTACCCAAATAAAATGTATGTCCTTTTTCCCCCCCACAAATACAGCTTTAATTTGATGGTATATGATCACCTCTGAGTACGTTATTGTTTGCCCTAACAAAAAAAGAACAACAATAAAAAAAAAAAACTCCAATATTTTTTTCTTTCTGCTATAAAATATTCCATAAAAATATGCAAAAATCTAATTTCTTCATAAATTTATGCCAATATGTATTCTGCTGCATATTTTTCATAAAAAAATTCCCAATATGTATATATTGATTGGTTTGTGCAAAAATTATAGCATCCACAAACTATGGGACTTTTTATTTATTTGTATTTTATTTTTATTTTTTGACTATTTATGGTGGTGATCATCAACTTATAGCGGAACTGCGATATTGCAGCGGACATTCAGACACTAACACTTTTTGAGAACTAGTGACACTAATACACAGTGATCAGTGCTAAAAAATATGCATTATTGGATTAACATCAGGCGCAATCAAGGTGTTAACTGTGTGCCAACAAGTGTTTTACTATAAAAAAGAAAACTAAGCACCAATGAATAGTGTTGAATTATAAATACAATATATGAATACAATATAAACCAGGTGCATTGAAAAACTTGCCAGGCAGCAAGTGTGAATAAGAAAGATAATAGAACCACGCTAGAAATATTGGTTTACACATTAATGAACAAATGACATAATAGACTAAGGCCGTGTACACACGGGCGGACTGTCTGGCCAACTAAGTCCGTCAGACAATCCGACAGACAGTCCGTCCTACTTTTGAATGAACGGACTTGACCACACACGATGAACAGACAGTCCACTGAAAGCTTGCACGATGACGTGTACAGCACGTATGACGGGACTAGAAATACGACGTCCAATACACTGCAATGCAACCTTCGGCCGTGTAAATCCTTTCTGAGCATGCGCCATACTTAGTCCGTCCAACTTGCCTACTCACGAGCGGACTGTCCGCTGAAACCAAAGTTGGACGGACAATATTACGGAAATTCCGAAAGACTAAGGCCGCGTACACACGGGCGGACTGTTCGCCCAACCTTGTCCGCTGAACAGTGTTTGGGCGGACAGTCCGCTCGTGTGTGGGCTTTCAGCGGACAGTTTCAGCGGACAGTTGGACGGACAAGGTCTTTCGGAAATTCCGAAAAACTGTCCGCTGAAACTGTGTTTGAGCGAACAGTCCGCCCGTGTGTGGGCTTGTCCGCTGTACTTTCGAAATGAGCGGACTGTTCCCGCTCGGAAAGTCCGCCCATTTCGAGCGCGTGTACAGGTAGGCGGGGCCCGCGAAGGAAACGTCGCGGGCTCCGCCGCCTGGAATGGGCTTAAAGGGGAACCCCAACGCCGAAAAAAATCGGCGTGGGGGTCCCCCCCAAGTCCACACCAGACCCTTGTCCGAGCACGCTACCCGGCCGGCCAGGAAAGGGGGGCGAGCGAGCGCGCCCCCCCTCCTGAGCCGTACCAGGCCGCGTGCCCTCAACATGGGGGGGTGCCTCGGGGAAGGGGGGGCCGCGCGGCCCCCCCACCCCAAAGCACCTTGTCCCCATGTTGATGAGGACAAGGGCCTCTTCCCGACAACCCTGGCCGTTGGTTGTCGGGGTCTGCGGGCGGGGGGCTTATCGGAATCCGGGAGCCCCCTTTAAGAAGGGGGCCCCCGGATACCGGCCCCCCACCCTATGTGAATGAGTATGGGGTACAATGTACCCCTACCCATTCACCTGTGAAATAAAGTACAATAAAACACACAACACAGAGAAAAAGTATTTTATTGCACAGCCGGGGGTCTTCCGTCTTCGGGGGTCTTCTCGCCGGACTCCTCCGCTATGTGTGTGTAGCTCTTTTGCCAGCGGAGGAGTCCGGCTTTCTTCCTCCCCGCCGCCGGCCATTTCTCCCGACTTCGGGGGTCTTGTCCCCCTCTTCGGTTCTTCTGCCGGGCCACCGCGCCTGGTCCGGTGGCCCGGTCTTCTGCCGCCGTCTTCTGTCGCCGCCTTCGGTTCTTCTGCCGGGCCACCGCGCCTTCTTGTAGCTCTTTTACAGGCGGTGGCCCGGTCTTCTGTCGCCGCTGTCGTCGCCGCCGCCGCCGCCTTCCGTTCTTGTTCTTCTTCTTGTTCTTCTTCTTCTTCTCCTGGAGATGTTGACTCGACGATCTCTCCGGCCGGAATGCCAGAGCCGCGCTGTGCGGTCACTTATATAGTGACAATGGGGCGGTGTCACATGGTATATGTCACATGGGTTGGTCACATGGGTTGATGTCACATGGGGACTATGACATCGTAAGGGGGCGGGGTCACCATGTGACCAACCCATGTGACATATACCATGTGACACCGCCCCATTGTCACTATATAAGTGACCGCACAGCGCGGCTCTGGCATTCCGGCCGGAGAGATCGTCGAGTCAACATCTCCAGGAGAAGAAGAAGAAGAACAAGAAGAAGAACAAGAACGGAAGGCGGCGGCGGCGGCGACGACAGCGGCGACAGAAGACCGGGCCACCGCCTGTAAAAGAGCTACAAGAAGGCGCGGTGGCCCGGCAGAAGAACCGAAGGCGGCGACAGAAGACGGCGGCAGAAGACCGGGCCACCGGACCAGGCGCGGTGGCCCGGCAGAAGAACCGAAGAGGGGGACAAGACCCCCGAAGTCGGGAGAAGAGGCCGGCGGCGGGGAGGAAGAAAGCCGGACTCCTCCGCTGGCAAAAGAGCTACACACACATAGCGGAGGAGTCCGGCGAGAAGACCCCCGAAGACGGAAGACCCCCGGCTGTGCAATAAAATACTTTTTCTCTGTGTTGTGTGTTTTATTGTACTTTATTTCACAGGTGAATGGGTAGGGGTACATTGTACCCCATACTCATTCACATAGGGTGGGGGGCCGGTATCCGGGGGCCCCCTTCTTAAAGGGGGCTCCCGGATTCCGATAAGCCCCCCGCCCGCAGACCCCGACAACCAACGGCCAGGGTTGTCGGGAAGAGGCCCTTGTCCTCATCAACATGGGGACAAGGTGCTTTGGGGTGGGGGGGCCGCGCGGCCCCCCCTTCCCCGAGGCACCCCCCCATGTTGAGGGCACGCGGCCTGGTACGGCTCAGGAGGGGGGGCGCGCTCGCTCGCCCCCCTTTCCTGGCCGGCCGGGTAGCGTGCTCGGACAAGGGTCTGGTGTGGACTTGGGGGGGACCCCCACGCCGATTTTTTTCGGCGTTGGGGTTCCCCTTTAAGCCCATTCCAGGCGGCGGAGCCCGCGACGTATCCTTCGCGGGCCCCGCCTACCTGTACACGCGCTTGAAATGGGCGGATTTGCCGCCTCCTTACGTGGGCGAGTCCGTTCATTTCAAAAGTTGAGCGAACTGTTTGCCCAACCTTGTTCGTCAAACAGTCCGCTCGTGTGTGGGCAAGTCCGCTCATACAAATTTTGAGCGGACTGTTTGACAAACTGTTTGCCGAACAAGGTTGGGCGAACAGTCCGCGCGTGTGTACGCGGCCTTAGTCCGCCAGACTGTCCGCTGAAAAAGTCCGCTGAAGCCCACACACGAGCGGACTGTCCGCTGAAACACGTTTCAGCGGACCAAGTCCGTCAGACAGTCCGCCCGTGTGTACGCGGCCCAATATTAAACAGTCCCAATAATAATGATATTCACAAGTGCTCATGCTCAAATATACATCCGTGCTCCTTGGTGCTCAGACTGGGTGCCCCACATAGAAATACACTCAACTATCGCTAGTGTGGTCAACCAAGCATGTGGGGAGACCCCTGGAGATATCCGTTGCTGGCAACTTCTTGAAGTGGATAAGCCTCATAGAGATGAATAGGAGTACACCAGATGGTTGACCGCTGGCCACTGTTCAGCTCGATTCCTGGGAGTTTGGTCATGGGAAGTCAGTCGCAGTGACGAGATCAAGATCACTGCGACTCACTTCCGCCCACAACCAAACTCCCAGGAATCGAGCTGAACCGCGGCTAGTGGTCAACCATCCAGTGTGGGCCCATTTCACTTAAACAAATCACCTGCTATTTACACCAGGTGCCAGGATATAGGCAACTTTACATGTGAGTGTAACCCACTTGTTTTTTACTAATAAACCTTTTTAAGCGGTATTGCTCAATGAGGTTTCCTTTTTACTCCTATTCTTCACTATGTGGCTTATCCACTTCAAATAGTTGCCAACAATGGATATCTTGAGGGGTCTCCCCATATGCTTGTTTGACACACTAGCGATAGTTGGTCAATACCTAGGGATGAGTGTACATCTATGTGGGGCACCAAGAAGCACGGATGTATATTTGAGCATGAGCACTTGTGAATATCACTATTCTTGGGACTGTTTAATATTAGTCTATTATGTCATTTGTTCATTAATGTTGTACAAGACGCCAAGGTTGGGTCCTGGACGGGTACTATGTGGCGCCTATATTTGGGATGTGGTCCCTTTAAGGGAATCATGGTAGGCCTCAGGGGGTCACCCAAAAATGGGTGACAGATTCCGGGGATAGTTTTCGGGAGAAGACTGATTCGTGGTCCTCTCTATATTTTAAGAGAGATAGTTGGGACCCGGAATTTGGGAGGCTCTAAAGTGACATTTGGGTGGGAAAGAGCCTCCCTCCCTGACCACAGGGGGTTAACAGCCTCCAGGAAGACAGACAGCCTATAAGACAGGAAGTAGTAGAGAGGTGGTGGTGAGGAGGAGAAGGAGATGAACACCTGTCTGAGGAGCTGTCTGACTGTGTTGTTGTATTTGCTGTTTGCTGGTTTAGAGGCTGCAAAAAGTTCTCTGCAAGGACTTTATTTTTGATTTAATTATAAATAAATATATTTTGGTTTCACCTGATAACGGTTTATGCACTTAATCCCGCGGAGCTAGTATCCCCAAACTTCACAATGTGTAAACCAATATTTCTAGCATGGTTCAATTATCTTTCTTATTCACACTTGCTGCCTGGCAAGTTTTTCACTGCAGTTGGTTTATATTGTATTTATATATTTTATTTAGAATTCAACACTATTCATTGTCGCTTAGTATTCTTGTAGTAGTAAAACACTTGTAAAACAGTGTAGTAAAACAAAGTGTTTTACTACACTGTGGGAGGTGCTTTTACTAGGGGATTACATGGATCCTAGTCCCTGTTTTGCAGAGACATAGGATCCATGCCTTCACTCTTGTCAGAACAGCGATCTGCCTTATTTACATAGGCAGGCCACCATTACGTTTCTCTGCAGGATGATCGGTGGTTGCCAGCAGACATTGAGTCCACAGTACCCGCCGATAGGCTCTCACAGAGGAAGTCAGCTGCCGGCGGCGGGCATGCCTGCCCCCTACCTGGAAATTTTGGATCATGTATATATATGTGATCCAGTACAGAGTAAAACTGATATGGGGCAGACCTTAAGTGGTTAACAGGATAATAATGGCGGTGATTCTGCAGTAAAATCACCACAGTATTTTGACAAGGTAGTTCGTAGATGGACATGTAATCTTAGATAGGGTTTAAGAAAACAACAGTTCTTTTTGTAATAATTGTCCCAGTGCTGTAATAAAAATAAAAATAGGCTATTGCAGTAATACTCATCTCATCTATTCTTCTGCGGTGCTGTCCCCTACAGACTCACTGCTCCAATAGCCACCACTAGTCATCTTCAAGATTAAATAAAGGTCAGCATAATTCACGCAGAACTAAAGGCAACATTTTATTCTTTTATTTTGGATTCTGTGTTGTGAGCAAAGTGGGGTAGGGGTAGGAGGACGTGGGTATGCTAGGAAAGGTATGCCCTACAGTATATACCAAAACCTGAAAGTTTTGGATGGATTAATTGCTTTACAAATGAGTCCACTAATCACTAATTAAATCTAAACTGACTTTGTAACTCCAGTACAGCTTTGAGATAACAACATGGTTTGAACAATTATACATTTTTGGTTGAAGTCAAAGTCAGGGCCCATGTGGGTCTACTCCTCACCTTCAACATGTATATCTAAGTGGATCATACTTAGAAACGTCAAAGGTGTACTCCAGTATCCAGTAGGATACAGACAGTCACAGGCACAAATGAATCCTGTTTTCTTTTTAAGGAGGGCAGCTAATCTTATTAACCAGCTTGTAACCTTGGGCGTTGAAGATATGCCCAAAAAACTTTAACAAAGTTTCCAGGATGCATCTCCTACAGTGTGAACCTGCTTCTCTTCCCCTTCCACTATTACTGGTAATTCCCAGTGGCAAAATTGACAGCCAAGATTTGCTGTGTTTCACAGGAGCAGCTGAAGCCACTTCTGTAAAATGACACTTCAAAATCTGAGAAAAATGATATAACAACACTGTTGTTACATTGAATTTACCTTTTATTCATATGTAGAATACAGAGATGACATTAGTTAACCACTTTCTTACTGGGCACCTAAACCCCCTCCTGCCCAGACCAATTTTCAGCTTTTAGCGCTGTCACTCTGTGAATGGCAATTGAACGGTCATGCAACACTGTACTGATAGCTGACACTGATAGGCACTGATCGGCACTGGTAGGTGACACTGATAGGTGGCACTGGTGGGCATTGATAGGTGGCACTTTTGGGCACTGATAGGTGGCACTGATTGCTGGCACTTATGTGCTGTGGGCACGGATTCATGGCACTATTGACACTGATTCGTGGCACTGGCAGGTGGCACTGACAGGCAGTACTGGTGGGCACATATGTGACTCTTCCTCTTTGAGACCGATATCCCTTCAAACAGAAGCCGTTGATCTGCTTTTCTTCTCCTCACGCTGCCCACGTGAGAAGAAGAAAAAACAATTACCGATCTTCTGTTTACATCATGTGATCAGCTGTCATTAGCTGACAGCAGATCACGTAGTGAGGGGCCGGGATCGGCCTCTTACTTGGATCTGTGATCACCTGAGTCTCATTGACCAGGGTGATCACAGCGCGCGCCGTGCACGCCCTTCAGGGGCTTGGCAAGCCTGCAAAGGAGAAGACGTCAATAGACGTACTCCTGGGAGGCAGATCTGCACTGTAGACATCATTCAGCTACAGAGCATATCTAAAGCAGTTAAAGCAACCCTATGGGAGAATTTTTTTTTAAGACAAAATGTATTTCTATTTAACCCCTTATTAACCCTTATCACCCCTAATTATTGGCTTCCTCCTCTTCTCCCCTTAGCTATTGTTTTACTCCTGATTTTTTTTATTCCGTTTTTTACCGTAAACATCTAAACATTTGCATTCATTTTGTTAATTTTTTTCAGTGTTGCATTTAAAGTGGTTCTTTTACCTTAGTGAATTCTCTGCATTAAGGCAAAACTCCTTCTGCATGCAGCTACCTCCCCATCCCACCCTATCCCTCCCTTATACTTACCTGAGCCCGATCACGATCCATAGATGTGAATGGGAGCAGCAGTCTAGGCTCTCTCCCTCCTCATTGGCTCAGAGACAGCATCTGGGTGCCTTGGCTCCTGCTGCTGTCAATCACAATCCATGAGCTGGGATCGGGAGGAAGGGCTCAGCCGCACTCTGTGTGTCAATGGCCATTTGAGCTTGCTCTGGGGGGCACTCAGTGGTTGGAAGAGTCAAAAGTGCCACCAGAGATCCCCAGAAGAGAAGTATTGGGGCTGCTCTGTACAAAACCATTGCACAGAGAAGGTAAGTAAACCATGTTTCCAATTTTAATAATAATAAAAAAGAAATATTCAGCATTTGCAATCACATCAAGAAAAAAAAGTGCGCAAAATTTAAAAAATAAAGTTTTCATTTGTAAATAAGTTTGCTATGCTTTGTACCATAATCATGTCATTTTATAGGTATTTTTTATAAAGCAGTATAAGTAACATGCACCAAACATTTGCTGCAGGTATATCTATCTGGTGCATAAGCTTTAAGTGACAATCATTGATTCCCATGCAGTGAATGTTTGGTGAATGTCACATTCACTGCTTTACAAATTTGGCCTTAGTGCATATTATAGCTGATTAACTTTCTTACATTTGAAAATGTTTGTTGTTTGGTTGCCTTTTCGGACTCCTGTTATTTACCAGTTTTAACAAAACTGTCTTAATGAATTGTAATTTTTCTTTACAATTCACATGCCATGTAGCTGACTAATTTTGAAACACTATACAGCACTGGCATTCAAGACAGCAAAAGTGTCGTGCTTAGGCGCATGTTGTAACTTCATAGCAATGATATATCTGTCTAGTAATGGTCTCTTTGTGACTATGAGCAGAATAGAATACGTACGGCTGTACTCCAAAGCACAGACCTGAGCATTGCCAAACCAGCCTCGTGCTAGATAAATACCTTGGCCTTTGCGGTCTACCACGGCTAGTGTCCTACATTTATATTACTGTATAACATTCAAAGAGCTTTTTTTTTCTTTACTGGCAGAATATAATATGACTTGTTTTAAAATCAGAGCCAAGAAAAATGTAAGCCTGACCTTTTTTTGTTTTTAGTTGTGGAATGTGATGACAGTTGAAACCCATCATGATTTTAAACACTACCCCCTGGGCCCTCTTCGTTACAAAATGGGCTTCGACATTGTTATTTATTATTTTTCAATTATTTTTTTGTGCAGCATGATAGATAGTTCTTAAAGCATTTTTGTTATTTGAGATCCACAGTTGATCAAAAATGTTGTTTATACTGAAGTGCTCCTGCTGTCCTCTGGGTCTTGTGCCTGGACTTCTTTTAAAGTCAAATAGGTTGAACATGAATGTCTATACACAGGAACATAATTATTTGAAGAGGTTCCGTAGCAAATCTTAACAGGCTCCCTAAAATACCAATTTCCACATTACATCCTATATACGTGAATACTGGGAACGAGTGCACCTGTGTGTTTTAAATTTCCCACATTCATCCAGTTGTCAACACTTCCATAAGTGTTGAGTTCATTAGGAGAGTAGTTGACAGTAATGAGCCCCACAGTGCCATTACCTGCTGGATGTTCTGGGTGCCATTCCTGCCCAAAACACTCGTAAGCACTTGTATGTATTGACCTATTTGAAACAATGCACCATTTTGGTGCCAGTCTCTGGGAGGGCTCATCAGACATGAGGATTATGCACTGAGAGTTGCTTTTTGACACCCGTGTTTGTGGCATTGCTTCCATAAGTGGTGAGTCCATTAGGAGAGTCATTGAAAATAATGAATTCCATAGTACCAATGCCTGCCAAATTTTAAAAATGCCATTGCTGACTACAAAAACTTGTAAGCACTTGTAAGTGACTCAACTGAATCAATGCTCCCTTTTGGCACCAGTGACTGGGGAGGACTTACTGGGCATAAGGATTATGCATTAGGAGTAGCCTTTGACACCTGTGTTTATAAACACTAGAGAACCTTTTAGGAATTGGTAATTACTGTCTTATCTATTAAGTTGGCCATAGATGAATCGAATTTCGGCCCGTCAGCTTGTGGCCCTCCCTGTTCAACAGAAGTCAATAGTTGAATCAACTTCTGTCAAATTAACAAGTTTGTAAAGTTTTCTAAATCAGGCTGCAGATGCTGATCAGTGTATTTTGACAGTGGCGGGACTGCTGTCAGAATGCAATGTCACAACAAGGGTATTACCCCGTCCACCTTGTTTTCGTGGATGGAGGGATCTGTTTTTTTTTTTTGTTCAGCCAGCCACCCATCTCTTGGCAGCATAGGTTTGAGGTGTGTGTGCTATTGTTCAGTTTTAAAGTGTTACTAAACCCAGAAGCCTGCATTCACTATATCTGGTCCCCCACAGTACACAAAACATGGAAATGCAATTGTTTTAGTAAATACAAATTGCTAAGTACCTTTTTTCATCAGTAGTGCTATTTGTATATAAATTGACCAACTGACCATATTTTTATAAATTATATAAGGTCTGGGATTAAAAGTACCATTTCAGTCTTTGCAGATGACACTAAGCTATGCAGTGGAATTACATCCTTACAGAATGTCTCCAACTTTCAAGCCAACCTCAATGCATGGTTTAATTGGGTGAATATGTGGCAAATGAGGTTTAATGTTCATAAATGTAAGGTTGGACGTTTGCTGGGGGGCATTGTCAGTGTGCCTGAAAAATATCTGAACAAATTAATGGTGTGGGAAACTACATGGCAAATGAGGTTTAATGTAGAGAGGGCGGTAATTAGAGATCTTGAAATTGCACACAAGCATTATGTATGGATTCTTCCGCCTCCTCTGGACCACGATATTTACAGGAGCTTATTGTCTTTAAATCAGCTTGGAGAAAGCATTGCTCCCCAATATTTAAACATGATTACATCTGTGTGCAGTAGGGGGGATTGAGTAAGGTATCAAAGCAGTCATCCATAAATGGTGGACATTTCAACCTACTTCTACTCTGGATTTATGCCACGTCATGCCAGGTGATGTAAGAGGAAGGCGGAGTCACCCGTTTATGTCACTGAATGGCCCCACCCCCAGCTATATAACAGCTGTCACTGAGAAGAAGCATCACTCAGCGGAAGCCTCCCATGGATGCGGAGCTGTTGAAGCTTTTTTTTTATTTTTCGGCTCGTCGGGTGGTGTGAGATGGATCTACATCGTAAGACATTTTTATTTTTTTGGCTTTTAATAAAGGACTTGTCCCAAGGTGTCTTCTGTCTTTTTTACGATTTTTGACAGGTTTTTTTGTGAAATGGTAGGGGTACAATGTACCCCTTACCAATGCACATAGGGGGGAGGCCGGGATCTGGGGGTCCTCTTGTTAAAGGGGGCTTCAAGATTCCGATAAGCCCCCCGCAGACTCCCACAACCACTGGGCAAGGGTTGTGGGGATGAGGCCCTTGTCCCCATTGAGGTGCTTTGGGGGTGACTCCAAAGCACCCCCCATGTTGAGGGCATGCGGCCTGGTATGGTTCAGGAGGGGGGCGCTCTCTCGTCCCCCCTCTTTTCCTGCGACCTGCCGAGTTGCGTGCTTGGATAAGGGTCTGGTATGGATTTTGGGGGGCCCCTGTGGAATTTTTTTTACAATTTTGGCACAGGGTTCCCCTTAAAATCCATACCAGAACTGAAGGGCATGGTATGGATTTTGGGGGACCCCCACACATTTTTGTTTTACATTTTTGATTCGAGTTCCCCTTAATATTCATACCAGACCCAAAGGGCCTGGTAATGGACTGGGGGAAGGACCCATGCTGTTTTTTTCAATGAGTTGTATCTATATTTCCGAGGCCCGACAATTCATTACAGCTGTGATCAGTTTTAAATTACTTTTTTCCTTTAGAAATGTAATTTTGCTGTGGTATTGTTCTAAAAACAGGAAAACTTTACAGGCATACTATAGACACCCACCAGGCACGATATTTAAAGGAATATTTCATTTTTATTGTTTCACTTTAAGCATTATTAAAATCACTGCTCCCGAAATAATGGCCATTTTTAAAACTTTTTTTGCATTGATACATGTCCCCTGGGGCAGGATCAAACACTTTTTATGGCAATAGCTTGCATATAAGCCTTTAAAATTAGCACTTTTGGTTTTTCATGTTAATGTCCCACTTTAACGGTGTTCTGCAGCTTTCGAATTTGCCACGTACACTGCATAACAGTCAATGTTCAAGTCGAACTTAGGTTCGACTCGAACATCGGGCTCATACCTAGTGGTTGGTAGGTTTTTAATATGTTTACTGGATTTATGTCCTAAATCAATAAAGGTATGACATGTGATTTTAATCAACAAGGAGTCATCACATGGTGTGATTCATGGGTTCATAAGAATTTTGGAGTTCAGGGGAAGGTTGAGCCCATATCCATTTCTCTTATGTGATATTTATGGTTTCGTTTTGCGAAGGGCTCCCTCGCTTGGTTCATGCTGGCTGTTACAGACCTGGTAGGATTCTGTAGAAATATATTTTGTATGCATTGGGACTGCCCAACACATCTGGTGTGAATAGGTGCCTACATTTATACACAGTTATTTGCGAAATGTTATGACCCATTACTTCAAGAAACATTTGAACATTTCAGGCAACTTCTGAGTTCACTTTAATTTGCAGCCTTACTATGCAGTATTATATTGCATACTGTACATAGTAGTGTATCCTAAACTCGTACATTGTCTACACAGGTTTATCCCAGAAGCTTGGTCCCCCTGTAGTGTCACCTGTGGTCGAGGCGTGCAGGTGAGGGAAATCAAGTGCCGAATTCTGTTGGCGTTCACCCAGACTGAATTAGAATTGCCAGATGAAGAATGTGAGGATGAAAAGCCAGCCCTGGAAAGAACTTGCCATATGCCATCATGCCATGGTGATACATCTGCCCTGGAATCAGAACTTCCTCCAGAATGGGAAGATTCCACTGAAATGTATGACTGGGAATACATTGGTTTCACACCTTGCTCCAGCAGCTGTTCGGGAGGTACAGTGAACAGATCAATATCTCTACTGTCATTTCAAATAAATTGTTCTCAGTAAACGTTTATAACTGAATACATTTTATTAGTTAAAACAAAGAATTTTCAAGAAAAGGCAAAATGAAAGTGGGCATTATATACCCAACCACTTGGCCTTCACGGTGAAACAAATTTTGAGTTTGAAACAATACTGGCATCATTACCATGTAATAAAATGCATATTTTTGTATTTAATTAAAACCACCTTTTCATTATTGTGTTATTTGGACAGCTGAGCATTCACAAATAGGCAAACAGAGCTCCCAATTAGTACATGGCAGGAGACAATTATTTAAATCTAATTAAAATGGTATAATAAATACACTCTCATTGAAAATATAAACATACTCCTAACCCTCCTGTATCATATTAATGTTTCCATGCAATTGAAACCTAAGAAAGGCATGTAATTAGTAAAGATTCATAACTAATAAGGATTGCATTGTGATTGTAACAGTTGAAGCATGATATGTTGTCTATTGCTTCAAGTGCTTCCAGAAAAAACGAAAAAAATCTCCTACTCTGTTTGCGATCCTACCATATGTAAGACAGAGGGGTCTACCCTTAGGAAGGTCATCTCAGGACAGAATGTTGCTGTTGCTGACCTCAGCTGCCCCTGCTGGTAAAATCGGTATTCTAGTGAAACCATAGCATGTAAAGGGTTTGATGTACTTACGGCAAATTGTTAACTTTGCAAGTGAAGTTGCACTTTACAAAGGGAAAGAGCTTAGTAAATGTGGTGAAATTTCACATTGCAACCAATACCCAATCACATGCAAGGTAAAAAAATAAATAACAAATACAGCATTTTTGCTTGCATATGATTGGATGATGTAACTGAGCAGTGTCAGTTAATTGACTAAGCTCTGGGGAAATTCCCTTTCAAAGTGAACAGTCTATTTGTCTTTAGGAAATTACCCCTATTGTGTTTAACCTTCGCTTAACAAAGAAAATGTTACAGATAATTTTGCTATTATTGTCAAGTAAGCTGTGGATAGACCCTTCCATATTATTAGGGGCCACATTTAAATAGGGAATTTTATTTCTCTTGGAAATCTCTGCTGTAGCTATTCCTTTTCATTCATTACTATAAATTTCTTCATGTCAGTAGTTGTATTTCTGTCTTTCCAGTCCTTATACTTAGATCCATTAGATTGTGCAGCCAGGTTGGAGACCTTACGTTTCTCTGTTGCATTTAAGTAATATACCTTGGTCACCTGGTTGTAGCCAGCTTTAGACTGAACAGTGAAGGATCAGCAGCAGACTAATGAGCTCATCCCACTTTTTTCTCCTCTTTCCAGCATGTTGCTTGTCAGAACATGCAATACACCTGATTGGCTCCTGATACTGGCCCTCACGTTCCTATTGTGAGTTCTGCTCTACAGGGAATTACACATTTTTGGTATCAAGTCAGATTCAGGGACTCATATTAGTTGCTTTCAAAATTATATTTAATAATTTTTTTAATTGAATGGATAACTGCATAAGTCTGTACTTTTGTATCTGCCTGGAGTATACCTTTAATGTGTTTAAATTTTTTGTACATTTTGGAAATAGTATCGAAAAGTTAAACCCCTTCTGTTTTTTTTTTCGTTTTTTTTTGTATGTGTATCATTGGGGACATTTTACTTCACTTCCTGTCCCAGAGATGCAACAGGAAGAGAAAATCTTCCACAGTGAAGGGAATTTGCCACTTAGACAGTTGTCCCCAAATCAGGTGTCTCCGTAGAAGAATTTCTCCTCGCCTCTCATGTGGACAACTCTAAAATGTTGGATTTTCTCCAATTTTCTTTCTTAGTGACATTGATCACCAGGACAAATAGAGTGGTGGATCTCCCCAGTGGAGACACAGAAGTAAAACTTGATAACGGGCCTTACCCTTCTCATTCTATCCAAAAATTCAAGAAAAGGTTTTGCTCAGAGATATATCTTGTTATACTTTAGACTATTCCGCTACGAAATATCTTTCTTTATTTTTTTATTCTTGTTTTTAATTTCTCCAGGAATACAAGAAGCTATAGCAGCATGTCTTCACATCCAAACAAAACGAATAGTGAACAACTCTTCCTGCGACAGCTCAATGCGTCCACCTGCAATGACCAGAGCCTGCAACACTAAGCTCTGCCCTCCAAGGTACTAGCTGTGCATTCATCTCTGTGAATCTTTTGATATAGATAAATGCCTAACATTTCTATATATTGCCACTTGTTTTAAAGATGTGCAGAATGTTACCACCATTTTGAAGTGAATTTTTTTTCAATGAAACATAAATGATCTGCTGCGTTGTACAACCATTATAGGTATAATGATGGGGCCAGAGGACAAAAACTCTAGAATCTGATTGCATGCTATGGACAACTACACACCTTTCACTTTGCATTACGCCGATAAACATAGTAAAGAGTAGGATATTAATAATGCTTTTTGATATATCATGTAGATATTTTTTGACAGCATTTAGAAAATAACAAAACTTAAACCTGTAAATTAACTTTACCAAAATGTTGTGTATTTCTCTTAAAGAGGAAGTAAACCCTCCTGCAAAAAAATAAATAAAAACACACCCTGCAAGATAAAGGCATAATGAGCTAGTATGCATAGCATACTAGCTCATTATGAATTACTTACCTGAGAACGAATCCCCCCACAGCCATCCTTGTCTCCCCCTCAGGCCACCGACATGTCACCCGGGGCTTGCTTCCGGGTATCACGGCTCTGGCGCTGTGATTGGCCGGAGCCTCAATGACGTCACTCCCGCGCACATTGAACGGCACAGTACAACTGAAGCAACGGCACAGTACAACTGAAGCAACGGCACGTACTGCCATTGCTTCAGTAGGCTTAAGTGCGCATGTGCTGCATGACGTCGGCACATGCAAATACATGGATATCTCCTAAACCGTGCAGGTTTAGAAGATATCCAGTGCAGCTACAGGCAAGCCTAATTATAGGCTTGCCTGTAGTTTAAAGTGGTTGTAAAGGGTTTAATCAAAAATATTACATATGATGTGTTATGATATTACACAACATATTTAAGTAGAAGTTCACTCTAACACAAAAATCTGTAAATCTACATGCAACCACAATCTAAGACTAACCTATCTAGCACTGTAAAAAAGAAATCGCTACACATACCTTTTTTGAAGTGGATCCGGGTGCGGTCTTCAGTGGTGGAAGAACAACAATGGTTGTGAAATGACTGGGAAGTGACGTCACCCATAGACTTACTATGGGTTTGCGTTGTTGGCTGCCTCCTCTGCACCCGCCTCCACAGTGTGTGACTGGATTGGCTTCAGAAAAGGTATGTATAGCAATTTTTTCTTTACAGGGCTAGATAGGTTAGTCTAAAGCCTCATACACACGATCGGACTTTGTACAAACTTTCCCGTGGATTTTTGTACAAAGGGCGTCGGCCGAGAACTTGTATTGCATACACACGGCATGACTTTTTCAGCCAACTTTCACCAAATCACGTGGTTTTTCTGCTCTTTACCGCCACCTTTGGTCAACTTTTGTATTGTTGTCTGATCTTTTGCATTGGTTCTGAGCATGCCTGTTTGTACTTTGTACAAAAGTCCTATGGTTTTCTGTACGCACGATCAGACTTTGCTCCATCGGACTTTTGTTGCCAGAAAGTTTGTCCGTTTGCACAGCCAACAAAAGTCCAATGAAAACTGAAAAAAGTTTGTCCGATGGAGCATACACACGGTTGGATGTTGCCTTAAAACAGCTAATTTGCATGTTTGTTGTCAAAAAGTCTGATCCTGTGTATGGGCCTTTAGATTGTGGATGCCTGTAGATTTACAGATTTTGGTGTTAGGGTGAACTTCTACTTAAAGTAAAAACATCCCATGTGCATGTACGTTTGAACCTTATTTGTGTTATTGTGCCTATATGTAATCATCCTCACTGGATTTTGTATACTGTATGTACAGCATAGGGAAGCATCAATTAAAAAACAATGATTAAAAAAGGCGCCATTTACTAGGAGGATATTAGTAGACAGCTGGATTATTTTACTTTCTGGCAATTGTTTTCTGTAATTTTACTTAACTTTCTCACTTTCAGCATCCCATAGCAAAATCATGTGCGGTTAAAAAAAACAGCTATTTATACATGCGGTCTAATTTAGATGAATTCTAATTAAAGTAAATGTACACGGGGCAGCTTCATCAGATCAGATTTTTTTTGGTTTGTTTTTTTAATAAGCCCATACTGTAACTAAATATTTTGCACTAATTTGTTTATTTATTTAGTTTTCAAAAGATTTCATTTATATATATATTTTTTGCCAGTATAACAAATCAGTTTCCATCCACATGATTTATAATGTTCAGAAGAGATAAGCATATAATATTTTTAATTCAGAAGGATAAAAAAACACACAGTTGATTATTAAACCAAAATAAACATCCCATAGTATTTTTTTTTTTTAGTTTACCAAGTAAAGGAAATTCTTGTGGGAATGTTTAAAGCCCAAACGGTGATAAACGGTATAATCGATTTTTTAAGGATTATAATAGGCCTTTATTAAAGCAGATTTATTCATTTTTTATTGTTTTAAAATATTAATAATTATATTCCTATATTATATTATTTTCGGTTAATAGGCCTTCATGAACGCAGATATGATTAGAAGTATTTTTATATTTTTACAAAAAAAAGAATCATATTCTTATATTTTATTGTATTAGCGTTATATTATCGTATTTATCGGCGTATAACGCGCACCCCAAGTTTAGGAGGGAATTTTAAGGAAAAAAACTTACATTTAAATGCCCATCAATGCAGCCTTATCTGTGTCCATCTGCAGCCTTGTCAGTGTCATTGCAGCCTTGTCATTGCAGCCTTGCCCTAGTGTCATTTGCAGACTTGTCAGTGTAGCCTTGCTCCAGTGTCATTGCCGCTTTCCAGTTTAAAAATGCCAGATGTCCTGTGTATCTAGGCGGCTCTCTGTGGCTCTCTGCGGCTCTCGGCCACTCTCGCTGATCTCCGCTGATTGTGAGCAGAGGAGTGAGCCGCCAAGATCATAGCCGAGTGTACTCGGCTAGACTCAGCTCTGCTCACAGTCATACCCAGTCCCTGTGTCCATCATAGAGCGGGACTGGGCATGACTGTGAGTGGAGCCGAGTCTAGCCGAGTACACTCGGCTATGATCTCGGTGGCTCGCTCCTCCACTCACAATCAGCAGAGATCTGCAGGGGATCGGCGCATAACACGCACCCATGATTTTCCCCTGATTTTAAGGGGAAAAAAGTGTGTTTTATAAGCTGATAAATACGATATATTACATTACAACAATCTAAGCAGTGCTTCGTGAGTATAAATTGAGTGGTGCATGCACACACACACACACCCCAATGGTGATTATTATTATTATACAGGATTTATATAGCGCCAACAGTTTGCACAGTGCTTTACAATATGAAGAAAGACAGTTCAGTTACAATACAATTCAATACAGGAGGACTCAGAGGACCCTGCTTGTTAAAGCTTACAATCTGGGAGGGAGGGACAAGTGATACAAAAGGTATTACTGTGGGGGATGATCTGATGGAGAAAGTAAAAGTACAATTGTTATGTGGAGGCAGAATAGGCTTCTCTGAAGAGGAGGGTTTTCAGGGATCATCTAAAAGCAAGCAGAGGAGGAGACGTCTGACATATTGGAGTAGGGGTTCTATAGAATAGGAGGGGCTCAGAAAAAGTCCTGGAGGTGAGCATGGGAGTAGGTGATGAGGGAGCTAGAAAGTAGGAGGTCTTGGGAGGAATGAAGGAAAACGATTAGGTTGGTATTTTGAGACTAGGTTAGTGATGTAGCTGGAGGCAGACTTGTGGATGGCTTTCTAAGTTGTTGTTAGAATTTAGAATTTAATTTGTTGTTTGTTGTGAGTGGAAGCCAGTGGAGAAATAGAGAGGAGTAGCAGTGGTAACACTGAGTGGTTGGTAAGGTTGATGAGCCTAGCAACAGCATTCATGAGGGACTGAAGGGGGATATGATATGTAAAGGTAATCCCGTGAGGAGGGAGTTGCAGTAGCCGAGGCGAGAGATGACCAAGGAGTGAACTAGGAGCTTTGTGGTGTCATTGTCATTATGATTATGTTCATATAAAGTCCACCATGTGAAATAAAATAACCAGTTCTTAACCACTTAAGGACCGCCGCATGCCATTGTAGGTCATCACAATGGCATGTACAGGCACAAGCACGTACATGTACGTGCTTGCCTTCCAGTGGGTGGGAGGTCCGATCGGACCCCCTCCCGCTGGATGTGGCAGTCCGTTTCGCTTCAGGAGCGATCCGGGATGAGGGGATGGCCGTTGGTTTCTGGCCATCCCCTCTCGATCGCTCCTGGCGAATGAGAAGCTTCCTCCCTCTGTGTATAGTAAACACAGGCAGGGAGGAAGTGATGTAATTCTCCTCGGGGCGGTCTTATTGACCGGACTACGAGGAGAAGTGAAAGTAAGTGTGCACCAACACTACACTAACACATAGGCACACATAGGTACACAACCCCCCCCCCCCCGATCACCCCCCTGATCGCCTCCCCCAGTCACAGTGTCACTGATTGCAGTGATCATTTATTTACTGATCACTGCATTCAGTGTCAGTTGTAACAGTAAAAACTGTCAGGGCAGTTAGTGTTAGGTCCAGGGTAGCCCCCTACCACCCCCCAATAAAGGTTTAACCCCCTGATTGCCCCTAGAGTTAACCCTTTCACCCCCTTTTGCCAGTGTCACTAAGTGATCATTTTTCTGATCGCTGCATTAGTGTCGCTAGTGTCGCTAGGTAGCTATTTATTTTTTTAGGTTCGCCGCCAGGTTTTTATAGCGCTAATTACCCCGATATACTACCCAATAATGGTTTTAACCCCTTGATTGCCCCTAGTTAACCCTTTTACCCCTTTTTGCCAGTGTCACTAAGCGATCATTTTTCTGATCGCTGCATTAGTGTCGCTAGGTAGCTAGTTATTTTTTTAGGTTCACTGTCAGGTTTTTATAGCGCTAGGTACCCCGATATACTACCCAATAATGGTTTTAACCCCCTGATTGCCCCTAGTTAACCCTTTCACCCCCTTTTGCCAGTGTCACTAAGCGATCATTTTTCTGATCGCTGCATTAGTGTCACTGGTGCCGCTAAGTAGCTAGTTATTTTTTTAGGTTCACCGCCAGGTTTTTATAGCGCTAGGTACCCCCATATACTACCCAATAACGGTTTTAACCCCCTGATTGCCCCTAGTTAACCCTTTCACCCCCTTTTGCCAGTGTCACTAAGCGATCATTTTTCTGATCGCTGCATTAGTGTCACTGGTGTCGCTAGGTAGCTAGTTATTTTTTTAGGTTCACCACCAGGTTTTTATAGCGCTAGGTACCCCGATATACTACCCAATAATGGTTTTAACCCCCTGATTGCCCCTAGTTAACCCTTTCACCAGCGATCACAGTATAAGTGTCACTGGTGACGCTGGTTAGCCAGTTAGTTATTTAGGTTCACCGTCAGGTTTTTATATAGCGCCAGGGACCCCCATATACTACCTAATAAAAATTTGAACCCCCTGATTGCCCCTAGTTAACCCTTTCACCAGTGATCACCGTATAAGTGTTACGGGTGACTCTGGTTAGTTCGCTTTTTATAGCATCAGGGCACCCACCATTTATTACCCAATAAAGGTTTAACCCCCTGATCACCCAGCGGGTGATATCAATTAGGTTTTAGGGTCAGGGTCTGCGTCGCCCCAGGCAGCGCTAGGTTAGTGCCAGTACCGCTAACACCCACTCGCAAAGCATAAACCTCCCGTAGTGGTATAGAATCTGAACAGATCAATATCTGATCTGATCAGATCTATACTAGCGTCCCCAGCAGTTTAGGGTTCCAAAAAAACGCATTGTTAGCAGGATCAGCCCAGATACCTGCTAGCACCTGCTTTGTGCCCCTCCGCCCAGCCCACCCAAGTGCAGTATCGATTGATCACTGTCACTTACAAAACACTAAACACATAACTGCAGCGATCGCAGAGTCAGGCCTGATCCCTGCGATCGCTAACAGTTTTTTTTTGTAACGTTTTATATTTAAATCCGGAAGGCAGTGCTTGGTTTTCGGGGTCCCGTACGTGGCTAGGCTCCCAAAAAGTCCCCCACATGTGGTATCCCCGTACTCGGGAGAAGCAGCAGAATTTATTTTGGGGTGTAATTTGACTTATGCCCATAGCATGTGTGAGCAATATATCATTTAGTGACAACTTTGTGCAAAAAAAAAAAATTATAATATTCCTGCAACTTGTGGCAAAATATAAAATATTTCATGGACTTAACATGCCTCTCAGTAAATAGCTTGGGGTGTCTACTTTCCAAAATGGGGTAATTTGGGGGGTTTTTGTGCTATTTTGGCATTTTATGGCCTTTGAAACTGTGATAGGTAGTGAGGAGTGAAATCAAAAATTTGCACCCTTAGAAACCCTGAAGGCAGTGATTGGTTTTCGGGGTGCCGTACGCGGCTAGACTCCCAAAAAGTCCCACATATGTGGTATCCTCGTACTCAGGAGAAGCAGCAGAATATATTTTGGGGTGCAATTCCACATATAACTATGGCATGTGTGAGCAATATATCATTTAGTGACAACTTTTTGTAAACTTTTTTTTTTTTGTGACATTATTCAGTCGCTTGGGACAAAAAAAAAATATTCAATGGGCTCAACATGTCCCTCAGCAATTTCCTTGGGGTGTCTACTTTCCAAAATGGGGTCATTTGGGGGGGGGTTGTACTGCCCTGCCATTTTAGCACCTCAAGAATTTAGATAGGCAGTTGTAAATTGAAAGCTGTGTAAATTCCAGAAAATGTACTCTAGTTTGTAGACGCTATAACTTTTGCGCAAACCAATAAATATACGCTTATTGACATTTTTTTTTACTAAAGACATGTGGCTGAATACATTTTGCCCTAAATGTATGACTAAAATTGAGTTTATTCGATTTTTCTTATAACAAAAATTAGAAAATATATTTTTTTCTCAAAATTTTCGATCTTTCTCCATTTATATTGCAAAAAATAAAAATCACAGAGGCAATCAAATACCATCAAAAGAAAGCTCTATTTATATAGAAAAGGACGCAAATTTCGTTTGGGTACAACATTGCATGACCGCGCAATTACCAGTTAAAGCAGTGCAGTGCGAAATTGTAAAAAGACCTCTGGTCCTTAGGCTGAAAATTGGTCCGGGGCTGAAGTGGTTAAATGAGTGACATCCATGGGGTAGTACTCTGATATTCCGTGATACAAGTCACCTGCACCACACCGCATGAGTTACCACTCCCTTCAGATTCAGCCCTCACCAGACAGTAGTATCGAGAAGCATACGTTTGTCATTTAAAGCTTCCTCCAAGATAAGGTGGAGACACTTCCGGGTACTGCATCAAATGCTGTAAATCTCAGAAGCGCTCTCCGTCCATGCTCTCATGCCGTTGGATGCTGTGCCTAGAGACACCCGACGGAAAAAGGTGGAGGGAGGGAACGGGGAGCTTCCTGTAGTACATCTCTGCCGCCTGCTGGTGTCACTAACGAGTTCATTGGTGGGCAGGGCCAATGGAGAAGGAGATGGGGAAACTGGAGTCAGTGGCTGAGGGGTGGCTGGTGCATGCACCACTCCATTTCTACCCACAAAGCGCTGCTTAGATTGTTGTAATGTTTATTTGTGACAATTTGTTATTTGTAATTATTGAGTGCATTTATAGTGGCAGCTGAACTTAGTAGGGTGATGTAATTACAATTACAGGACTTCCTGCCCATGAGCGCCTGGTAGAGTGGTTCATCTATTTTGAGCACCCGTTTTTAGAGATATTATATTATATTATATTATAGTATATTAGGTTAATAGGCCTTCATGGCCTTCATCAAAGAAAATATGATTAGATTTTTTTTTAAATATAATGTTAATATTTTTAAAATAAAGAAATCCTGACTAATAATGCAAGCTCAGTTGAAAAATCAGCACCACACCCCCATTTAATAGACATGCAAAAATAGAAAAGACCTGGGGAAAGGTACTGAAACCTTCTATCAGAGTAACTATCCATACACAGTCATCAGGTAAAAAGAATAATGTTGTTCTTTATTACAAAGTTCATTAAAAGTATGTCTAATGGTAAACATTAGGCATACTTTTAATGAATTTTGTAATAAATACATTTTTTAAATCTTTTTAACCTATGACTGTGCATGGATAATTATTCTGAGAGAAGGTTCCAGCACCTATAAAGTCCCAATTCTTTTCTATTTTTCCATGTTCATAGATCTGATGATATTTAATATTTATGTTTATTTTTGTAATAGTATAAAAATAACCATGTATTATGTTATATCATGATATCATGTTATATCATATTATATCATATATATTGTATTCAGAATTGTTATCATGCCTTTATAAAAGAAGATGTTCTAAGATTTAATTTTGTTTTATTATTATTATAAAAATGATTCTTAAAATCCAAAGTTTAAAGAGAATTGTTGCTAACACCCAACGCCAACACCCACTTTGCAGAATAGAAAATAAATATTTGTAGCAAAATAATGATAATCCCAATTCCACATTTGTATTTTCCCTTTAAATCATGTGTGCCGGGTGTATGCCTGATACTATTGGGCGGTTTATAGGATACAGCACACCGGCTGCTGGGTACCTCCTGTGAGGAGGAATCTTTTCAACATGTTGCTGATTAAAACTAGTTTAAGAGTAAATTGACATTCCAAACAGGAACTGGTTATAGACAAAGCAATAAAATGGAAAAGTCTGAGAGGTATAAGCTTGAAAGTAATATAAGATATCTCATCATAAACTTCCATTTGAAGTGCAGGGATGTTTGAACGGGGCCTCTATGCACGATGCGTAAAAATGTAAACAATGCTGTAGGTATGTGCATTTATTTGTGTCCGGTACAGCTGTGCAGAAGAGAACTTCCAAGGAAGGTTTCTGTCATTGAATGTTTATGTTAAACTTATATATAATTGACAATGTAAAACCAGTGCGGCTTTGGATTATGCTCTATAGCCCCATGCTATTAGGTTATTCTATCCTGCAATATAAATATTTCTATCTGTTTTGATTTTGATTTTTTACTTTAGTTTCCTTTTTTTCTCCCTACAAATATAGTTCACAAATCAGATCATTTATGCTAACCATAAATTGAAAAATGGTATAATCAGAGCTAAGCACAGTAGAGCTTTCTTTTTGCATCCCAAAAATAAGAAGATTATTTCTCATTTTGGGATAGTGGGTAGAGTCATGCAAGTGATTTCTTTATGCCCCTGGGCTAACATCCAGAACTGCTGGCTTACAGCATAGATATAGCCTCATATTATAGAGGGGGACCAAAGGGAGCACAAAGCCCTCCAATGAACCAGTTCAAAACACAGTAGCTCATTCTATCACAAACCTTAGAAATAATGGGATTAGGCTTGGTTCACACTAGCCCGACTCCAAAGTTGCTTTGGAATCCGACTTTGATAAGTCTTTAAAGTGGTTGTAAACCCTAACAACACACTTTGACCTACAGGTAAGCCTAGATTAAGGCTTACCTGTAGGTCCAAGAAATATCTCCTAAACCTACACGGTTTAGGAGATATTTGCCGAAAGACAGGCACTGAGCGCGGCACCGTCAACGGGCGATATGCCACGAGTGGCAGGTCCCGTGCGCATGCGCGGGAGTGGCGTCATCACGGCTTCGCCGAATGACAGTGGCGGATCAGGGTTTACTTCCTCTTTAATGTGACTTTTTACAGTCTGTGGCATTGAAGTCGTATCAAAGTCAGCCCAAAGTAGTGCAGAAACCTTTTCTAAAGTTGGACAGACTTGTGTAGTATCAGTTAAAGCGGAGCTCCACCCTAAAGTGGAACTTCCACTCATCGGAACCCTCCCCCCTCCGGTGCCACAATTGGCACCTTTCAGGGGGAGGGGGTACAGATACCTGTATAATACAGGTATCTGCACACACTTCCAGGCATAGATAGCCACAGAATCTGTGGGTATTTACGCCACTTCCTGTGGGGCCCCCGCTGTCTGCTGGGAAACACACGGATCCCAGAGACAGCAGGGACTGTCCTTATTGCGCAGCGCGACTCGCGCATGCACAATAGGGAACCGGGAAGTGAAGCCACAAGGCTTCACTTCCTGATTCCCACACTGCAGATGGCGGTGACAGCACCCGAGAGCCAATCAACAGATCGGCTTCGGGTGCCGACATCACGGGCGCGCTGGAGGGGTAAGTGTCCATATTTTAAAAGCCAGCAGCTGCAGTAACGGTGGGCTCCCGCTTTAAGACAGCACGCATAGGGAAACATTAAGTTTCATATGTCATCCAACTTGGGGTGTCACAAGACGGATCGTATGACGCATGAGTGTAAACCAAGCCTTATTGTTCATGATATAAACCAAGTAGAATATTCCAATTGCACATGCTCCTGGAAATGGCTTAAAACAAGTGGGTGCTGTAGCAACTACTAGCTGGGAACCAGTGTCAACACAAGTCAAATCATACACTGCCAGCACACCATGGATTTTCAAAACAGCATCCAAAATTTATAATAAAACAATCACAACACAGCAATAAAATTGCACCCTTTCAGAGCCATGCAAGAACCCTTCATAAGGCACGTCATACCCACTGAAGGAGACCTGAGTTAGCCTGAAACGTTGCTATTTACTGCTGAGTTGTGATCATGTTAAAGCGGGAGTCCGCCGGGACTCCGCGTTTTTTTTTTTTAAAGTCAGCAGCTACAAATACTGCAGCTGCTGACTTTTAAAATAGTGCCACTTACCTGTCCAGCGCGCCCGCGATGTCGGCACCCGAAGCCGATCTCTAGATCGTCACTCGAGTGCTCCCGCCGCCATCTTGGGTATGGGAATCAGGAAATGGAGCCTTTCGGCTTCATTTCCCGGTTCCCTACTGCGCATGCGCGAGCCGCGCTGCGCAATGAGGACGGTCCCCGCTGCCTCGGGGATCTGTGTGTTTCCCAGCAGGCAGCAGGGCACTTGCGGAAGGGGGGCGGGCACTTGCGGAAAGGGGCGTAATCTACGCCCCTTTCCGCAGAGAGCTAGCCCGGAAGTGGGTGCAGTTACCTGGATTATCCAGGTAACTGCACCCCCCTCCCCCCTGAAAGGTGCCAATTGTGGCGCCGGAGGGAGGGAGGATTCCGATGAGCGGAAGGTCCATTTTAGGGTGGACCTCCGCTTTAATACGTTTTTGGACACTATTTTGAAGATCCAATTTGTGCTGACAATATGTTCTTTGACTTGCATTGGTCATTTTGATGTAGTTAGCCTTTGGTCAACTTGACATCCAGATCCACTAGTTTGAAGTATGCACTCGGTAGAAGCCATTTGATTCCTTGCACTGTAGTGATGATGGCCAACAAGTCTGAAACAGCTGCATGCAGTTCAAAATGAGATTATTCTATAATATAATGCTGTATCTGTGCTATAACATGTAAATCTGAATGTAAATTTAGCCAAGGGGCATCTATCCCAAAATAAGCAATAATTCTCTTTTTTGTGATTAAATAGACCGCTCTGTTTTGCACTGGTTCAAAGGAGGACATTTTTGGAGTTTTTTTTCCCCACTTCCCCATAACCTGTCTGGTTATACTTTCTTATAGGAAATGAATGTATAAAGAAAATGGACTTTAGCGCACAACACTATTCAAACAATAGTTAAAATACAAAAAGTTTATTTAGGTATGCAAAACACAATTAAAAGTTGTAACTGAGTTTCAATAATACTTAACATACAAAATGTCATAACTGGTAGCCGCCATCAACCCTCAACACTAGAGCAGAGCTCCCAAGGTAATAAACAGTGCTAGAGGTCATGGGAAAAATATCCCCAATCTCCTAATACCCAAGGATAACTGCTGTGTGGGATGATGATGTCCAGTTGATGGTTCACCTTGACATATTTTGCACCGCCACGCTTCTTCAGGAGCTTAACAGTTAAAAAAAATATTCTAGGCAAAAAAAAATGCCTAGAAAAATGTAGGGCTCCCAAAGAAGTGCTATGGCGCAAAACATGTCAAGCTGGACCATCATCAACTGGACATTTCCTCTAAACATTCACTTCATACAGTCATACAGATAGGACAAGGCTATGTCCACAGAGCTTTGTTGGCATATAAAATTGACTATACTTTTTCATAAGCAGTGCCCCCCCCCCCCCCCCCAAAAAAAAAATCTGCAGATTCATATATATATGCAGCAAAATATATGGTTAGTTTTCCTCCCTATTGGTCAAAGTGACCTATTACATTAAAGGATGGAAATAAGAGTTGCCCAATGGGATAGGGACATAGACACATAGACATCATTATCAAAATCAATTTCTTTTTACTTTAGTTGCGTTTTATTGCATAAGTTGTCTCTTCCTGCTTAGTAGTTATGAACAATGTATTAGGGGGCTTGTTTACTGTGGTGCTTGATACATTCAACAGCCACTAGAGGGAGACTGTAAATAAGTCATCAAAATATGGAACAGCAAGCATATAAGTACTTTTGCATGACATTTAAAGTTTATTTACTGAAAATGCACTATAGTTTTCCTTTAAACACCCATATCACCCCCCCCCCCCTTTTTTTGAAACCTTTAGAAAAAAAATAAGAAACATTTTTATTGACCTACTTTATGTTACACATTAATCAGGGTTCCTTACACTTACCACATCTGGCAGACATATAATGAAAAGATCATCATATTGCAGTTCTAGGTGCCAAAAGCAGGAAATTCAAGAACTGCTGTGAAAGTGAGAATTGACTGAGATAAAGTGGAGAAATCCAATTCACATTGTTTCTATGTAAACTCTATATTTATATGTTAGTCTGCTGAACGCAATTCACAATACAACATATATAGGTGAGGTGTTAGGTGATTAGACGTCACAGTTTTCAGGCTTTTATGTATCCCATAAATCATAGCCTCTCTGTGGCAGGGTACTTTAAAAACTTGTGATTTGGATATAATCTAATGGTCTGCAATGTGTCCAATAGCTGGGGCAAGGCTGTAACATGTCCTGGCAGCGGTTTTCTTTCTTCCTCGGCCAGAAGTCAGAAAAAGGGTCTTTTTAATAATGATTCAGGAAATTGTTTCACATTGAAGCTGAAAGAAGATTTCATGTCGGTTTCATAGCCATTTCTCAGATTTTGAGGCAGACATTTCTCTTAAATGTTCTCTTTGAAATTCTGTAATAAGCTCTGAATGTATTTATTTTCATGCCGGAGAATTTTTTATGCACGTGAGTCTGCACAGGTCTGCCAGAGTAAGAAGAGGTATGGGTAGGGGCCAGAGCAACGTAAAATTTGGATTCCACTTTTTAGAAAATGTTTAACACTGGCCCCTCGGTTTTTAATAAATAACACTACATCTTTAGCTGTCTTTTGATCCTTTATTATACCCCAGTTAAAGAAAGGGTGTACATCATACTTTAAGTGGCCATTACTTATGGTGTTGACCTCCCTGCTCATCACTTAGTCACTTAACCACAAAGCTCCTGTTGGAATACATCACTCCATAGATTATAAATCAGCCTTTATCAACCTTTTTTTAACATGGAGTGACCCTTGAAATAACTTTCTGGTTTCAGAGAACCCCTACTTATTAATGCATCTACAGTTTACAAGACATTAGTGCTAACTAGAGTATATAAGAATAAATAATAGAATTAGACATGTGGCATACTTAGCACATTTAAAAAAACAGGACTGCCCTAGACAACAAAATGATTTTTATTTTCCAATCATTTTTATTGTTTAATAGAAAAGGAGAGTTACAAGCATTCGTTTGAGACAGAGGCTTGAATAAGGCCAGTCAGTAACCAAATAAGTGTAAGCCCTTGTACACACGGTCAGAAATTTCCGACGGAAAATGTCCGATCGGACCGTGTTGTCAGATAATCCGACCGTGTGTGGGCTCCATCTGACTTTTTCCGTCGGAATGTCTGACCAACAAAGTTTGAGAGCTGGATATAAAAAATTTCCGGCAACATGATCCCATTGGAATCCGTCCCATCGTTTGTAGAGAATTCCGATCGGACAAAGTGCCACGCATGCTCAGATCAAATTACGAGACCAAAGCTATTGGCTACTAGCCTGAACGTAGTCCCATCGTAATGAACAAACGTCATCATGTTCTGAAGGATCGGATTTCCCGACAACTTTGTCCGACCGTATGTATGCAACACCAGTTTCGGACAAAATCCAACAGATTTTGTGGTCGGATTGTCCGACTGTGTGTATAAGGGCTTAATGTGCATGTGACATCACACAATGCCAAGGTATAAAGATCTGTACATAATACCAGTACAAGGGCCAAAAATAATAATCAAATTAAAAAAGAGTAATAAAGACCAGGAAAAAACACAGCCCATAAAAGTTTTAGTGCCCCCTTACATTGGTGGGTGGTACAGTGCCTGTTTACATAGGTGGTTAGTTCTGTGTCCCCTTACATTGGTGGTAAGTGCAGTCCCAGCTTAGATTGGTGGTCAGTTATGTGCCCCCTTACATTGGAGATCAGTGCAGTGCCTGCTTACATTGGTGGTTAGCTCTGTGTCCCCTTACATTGGTGGTCAGTGCAATGCCCGTTTTCATTGGTGGTCAGATATGTGCCCCCTTAGGCCCTTTCACACAGGCCGGAATATGATTTGCTCACCAGGGGATCTGCCTGCCGTTCCCCCATTGAGCAGAGCAGAGCGGGCAGGTCCTCACAGTTTATGCAGAGCAGACATGGACACAGCCCGCTCTGCTCTATGCCTTCTGATCCAACCATATGGAGGGGAACTTATCCCTTATCGTTTGTTTTTGCCAGATTGGATCAGATTAGAGGTATGTGGGTATAAACAGACACAAGTCTGTTTACATCCATCACTCCATAGATGAGAATGGATGGTCCAATCAGGTCTGGCTGAAAAACGGACAGGCAGACATGATCAGACCACTCGTGTGAAAGGGGCCTTACATGGTCAGTGGAAGATGGTCGAATTGCACTGCTGGTTAGTGGGAAGATTGCCCCTTACTATGGTAATCAGTGGGAAGAATGCCCCACACATTGATGGTCAATAGTAAGAATGTCCTCTTAGGCCGCGTACACACGCGCGGACTGTTCGCCCAACTTTGTCCGTCCAACAGTTTCGGCAAACAGTCCGCTCAAAATTAGCATGGACGGACATGGCCACACACGACGAACGAACAGTTTGCTGAAACCGTGCGCGATGACGTGAACGGCACGTACGACGGGACGAAAAATACGACGTCCTATACACTGCATTATAACTTTCGGCGTGTAAATCCTTTCTGAGCATGCGCGGAACTTAGTTTGACGAACAAGCCTACACACGGGCGGACTGTTCGCTGAAACAAGGTTTCAGCGGACAGTTTTACGGAATTTCCGACAAACCTTGTTCGTCAAACTGTCCGCTGAAACTGTCCGCTGAAACTGTCCGCTGAAAGCCCACACACGAGCGGACTGTCCGCCCAAACACTGTTCAGCGGACAAAGTTGGGCGAACAGTCCGCGCGTGTGTACGCGGCCTCACAGATAACTGGCAAAGATAAATGATGCTAGTGGTAACTTATCTGAGAGACTCAAGGAACCACTGCAATCAATGGAGGAATCCTAGAGTTCCATGGAACACTAGTCGAAAAAGCTTGTTGCAAAGTCTTATGGGCTGTGTTAATTTGTGTATGTTATATTGTTCTAGTCTCTGAATGCCCCTACTATGTACAGTGCTATGGAAGATGTTGGCACTTCTTATATTAATAAAAACAATATGGATTTGGTAGGAGGGAAAGCGATGCTTCTGTACAGCCATGGTATCCTCTTTACTAAACTTATCTACCAGATTTGGATTGCTTTTCTGCTATAATGGCATACATTGTGGACTGCCTTTTTATTTTCCTTCTTGCGGCTGTAAAACAGAATTTCAACTGTAGGTTTGTTTCTCTTTACAGAGCTTATATTTCAGAACTTTTAACATTTATGTATGATCCCTAATGTACACAGAAATAAAAAAAGATGCACCAGACCAAAATCAAACATCCAAGATAATTTTAATCATTGGTGATAAACAGCCAACACGTTTCAGAGGACAAATGGTTTTGGCATCAGCAGCTATGTGCCTAAATGATTATTTTATCTAAGGGCCGGTTCACACAGCGAGGCGCGGCGAGGCGTCTCCGACTTGCCTCGCCGCGACCTGCGGGGATCTCAGCGGCGACTTGCAGAGGACTTCTGTATAGAAGTCAATGCAAGTCGCCCCCGAAGTCGCCCAGAAGTAGTACAGGAACCTTTTTTCTGAGTCGGAGCGACTCGAGTCGCTCCTCTCAGAACGGTTCCATAGTACTGAACGGGGGCGACTTGCGGGAGCGAGGCGAGGCGAGGCGAGCCGTGTCGCCTCGCCTCGCATCGCTGTGTGAACCGGCCCTAAGCCTTAAAACATCCCTGTCATTTGTCCCAAAGAAGTCCTAATTGCCGGTTTCTGTAATAGAAGAAGTATTATGCTCACCTGCCTGGTGGCCTGTTTCTCGTATCTGTTCCATCCTCCGCTGGACCCTTCAGCACAAGTGTTGAATACCTGTGACCTGCTGCCTTCATCATCTGTCCCCTATGACAACGTTTCTCAACTCCAGCCCTCAAATACCCCCAACCGGTCATGTTTTCAGGCTTTTAATTATTTTGCACAGGTATCACTGCCTTAGTAATTACCGCAGTAGTTTCATCTGAGAGAAATCCTGAAAACATGACCTGTTGGGGGTACTTGAGGACTGGTGTTGAGAAACATTGCCCTATGACACTGCTGTGTCCTATAGTCATTGCCATTAGGATTTTCTTTGTGACTGATAGGGTTGCTTTAAAGCCCAATTCCAGCCTCGGGTTTGTGAAAATATTTTAAAAACCTTGTTGTATAAAGTAAATGATTGCTGGTCCTTCAGGCAGTGAAAGTTTGTGGGATTGATTTACTAAAGCAGCAAAGTGAGCTAAGTGACTCAGGTGAAGCCATGCTCCACCCAATATTTTACAAGGGCAATTAATTCAAACAAATTAAAAATAAGATTTATTGTTACACATGATTACACAACACTTCACCTTATTCACTAGGCTCTGTTAATGTTAACTTGGAAAAGTAAACAGTCTCTGCCCTTTCAGTGAACAAATCCCAATTAGTTAGCAGGCTCACCTACAGTAATGCACACACTCAGCTGGATTGATTTACTATAGGCAAATTGACGGCGCACTTTGCAAGGGCGTTTGTGCCAGAGCTTAGTAAATTATTACATTATTATTATAAAGGATCTATATAGCGCCAATATTTCATGCAGCGCTTTACAAAATGAGGAGAAGCTCTGCTGACTTCCATCGTCTGATTATGTGCAGGCATAAATGCTGTTTTTTTTCCTTGCATGTGATTGCATCTGCACTTGCAAATGTTAAGCCGCGTACACACGATCAGATTTTCCAATGGGAAATGTGTGATAAGAGGCTGTTGGCAGACAATCTGATCATTTGTATGTTCTATCGGACAATTGTTGACGGATTTTCCATGGACAAATGTTGGCTGGAAGCTTTTAAATTTTTCCGTGGACAAATGTGTGTTGTCGGATTTTCCGAGCGTGTGTGCACAAGTCCGTCAGACAAAAGTCCAAAGCATAAACATGCATGCTCGGAAGCAAGGACGAGCCAGAAGCAGTCGGTCTTGTAGACTAGCGTTCATAATGGAGAATTAACATCCGTGACGTGGTAAATTATGAAATCTTGAAATGCAGCGCACAATTCTCTTCTTCTTCAATGGGATAATAATGAAGCTGATTTGCTGGTGATACTGATGGAGTTATTGCACACAAATTTTCAAAGGCTTTTTTTTCTAGTGATATTAAGAATAATATTGTTATGCTTTTTTTTTTTGGGCAAGTTACCACAACACCATTATCCCGTAGTTTTTAAGATCAAAGATACAACTATGTTGGTGTCCCTTGTTAATTTTACATTGTTATGTTTTTAAATGTAACTGTCTACTCCCAAACTGTCATTTGGAATAAAACACATAGCCAAGTATTATTCTCCACAATTTTTTTTATTGTGCATTAAAAAAAGAAGACAAATAAAATTAGACATGTTATCTGCCAATAGAACAAAAAGTGCATTCTATGCATCCAAAAATATAGAAAATATACCAAATCAAATCATTATTCAACCAAAAAAATGAAATAAAAGCTTCATGCATGTGTCCTGCTTCTTAATATAGGGGGTGAACAATGCCAAGAGTTGGTGAAAGCAGGGGTCCGTCATTCGGAGATAATTCCGAAAATCATCTGGATTATTCTCCTGGAGCTCCCGCAGCAAAGGCATATAACATAATTGGTCACCATTAATAAAGCAACCAGTTTTTGGTCCAAGAAATCCTCCTCCTCCTGTTCCTGGACTAGACTTGGGTCAAAGCAATAACTCCAGAGCTAATAATAAATAACACGTTATCTCCTCCAATTCCGCAACATGTCTGCTTGTCGAACAGCCGTTCAGAAACAAACTGAAAAGCACTAAATGAAAAGCGCAAACTGAAAAGCACTAAATTAAAAGCGGGATTTAACACTCACCAAACTTCTACTAACATGAAATTAGCAGAAGGAGCCCAAAGGGTGGCGCCAAAGAGCTGAAAAATCATGTACTACGTTCATGTTTGTTGCCCGACAATTCCTTACCATTTGTATGCAAGACAAAATCCAGGCACACGCCTTCGGACAAAAGTCAGAGGTTTTATCTGCGGAAAATCTGATTGTGTGTATGAGGCTTAACTGTCTGAAATCTAAAGATGGTCATAAACTGTGCAAATTTTCCAATGAACTGTATGAAATTTGCTTTTTGGGTGGCCCTGTTACCCCTCTCCCACCTGACATCCTTTTTTGGAAAATGTTAAATTGTTGGCCAAACAGTGGCTGCATCCCATCAAATAAAGCCTCTGTTCAGGCTTTCAGAGTCAGCACCGGTGGCTGTGAAAATAAAAAAGCCAAGCAGGGGGATTTTTCTATTCATGCTGTATAGCATCTATATAGACCTAAGGCCTTGTTTGGGGGCAGTAAAATGCCCTCCAAACGCCCCCCCCCCCCATAGTTGCAAAGGGTGTACACATGCCACAGCTGCAGTGTGAGTCAAAGGGTATTCCCTCTGTTACCTAAATGGGGCTGGGTCTTGTGCATTTTTAGGGGAGAAACAAGAGTTAAGGAGGCAATATAGCACCATTTTACTGCCTGTCAAACACCCTCCACCATGGATTGCTTTTCAGAGGGCAATTTACAGTGTAAGTTTATGACCAGATTTATTAAGGCGTGTGTGTGTTGGGGGACCAATGGGCAGAGCAATAGTGATTGTTTGCTCCTTCTAGTGTCTAATCTACAAATCCCAATATTTAATAATGCAAGAAGAATATGGAAGAGCAAGCATGTGAAAATGTGAAAATCACTTAAAAGTGACTTTAACCACTTTCAGACCGGACCATTTTGCTGGTAAATGACCAGAGGTCTTTTTACACTTTGGCACTGCGCTGCTTTAACTGGTAATTGCGCGGTCATGCAATGTTGTACCCAAACAAAATTTGCGTCCTTTTCTTCCCACAAATAGAGCTTTCTTTTGATGGTATTTGATTGCCTCTGCGATTTTTATTTTTTGCGATATAAACGTAAAAAGACCGCAAATTTTGAAAAAAAATGATATTTTCTACTTTTTGTTATTAGAAAAATCCAATAAACTCAATTTTAGTCATACATTTAGGCCAAAATGTATTCAGCCACATGTCTTTGGTAAAAAAAAAGTCAATAATTGTATATTTATTGGTTTGCGCAAAAGTTGTCACATCTACAAACTAAGGTACGTTTTCTGGAATTTACGCAGCTTTTAGTTTACGACTGCCTATCTCATTTCTTGAGGTGCTAAAATGGCAGGGCAGTACAAAACCCCCCCAAATGACCCCATTTTGGAAAGTAGACCCCCTAAGGAAATTGATAAGAGGCATGTTGAGCCCATTGAATATTTTATTTTTTTGCCTCAAGCGATTGAATAATGACAAAAAAAAAATTTTTTTTTTTTTTTTCACAAAGTTGTCACTAAATGATATATTGCTCACACATGCCATGGGCATATGTGAAATGACACCCCAAAATAAATTCTGCTGCTTCTCCTGAGTACGGGGATACCACATATGTGGGACTTTTTGGGAGCCTAGCCGCGTACGGGGCCCCGAAAACCAAGCACCGCCTTCAGGCTTTCTAAGGGCGTAAATTTTTGAGTTCACTTCTCACTACCTATTACAGTTTTGAAGGCCATAAAATGCCAAGATGGCACAAAACCCCCACAAATGACCCCATTTTAGAAAGTAGACACCCCAAGCTATTTGCTGAGAGGCATGTTGAGTCCATGGAATATTTTATATTTTGCCACAAGTTGCGGGAAAATTACAAACTTTTTTTTTTTTTTTTCACAAAGTTGTCACTAAATGATATATTGCTCACGCATGCCATGGGCATATGTGAAATGACACCCCAAAATAAATTCTGCTGCTTCTCCTGAGTACGGGGATACCACATATGTGGGACTTTTTGGGAGCCTAGCCGCGTACGGGGCCCCGAAAACCAAGCACCGCCTTCAGGCTTTCTAAGGGCGTTACAGTTTTGAAGGCCATAAAATGCCAAGATGGCACAAACCCCCCCCAAATGACCCCATTTTGGAAAGTAGACACCCCTAAATTTAGGGGTACACTAGTGAGGCTAGGTAATAAATGGCGGGTGCCCTGAAACTATAAAAAAATAACTAACCAACCAGCGTCACCTGTAACAGTTATATGGTGATCACTGGTGAAAGGGTTAACTAGGGGGCAATCAGGGGGCTTTATGCGGTAGTATATGGGGGTCCCTGGCGCTATAAAAAGCTGCGGCGAACCTAAATACCTACCTGCCTAACTAGCGTCACCTGTGACACTAATACAGCGATCAGAAAAACGATCGCTTATTAGGCTGGGTTCACACTGGAGCGATGCGGGAACGCCACGAATGCGCGGCGGGTTCCCGCATCGCATTGCCTCCCGGCGGCAGTTCACACTGCCCTATGCGAACTGCTGGGAGTGTCAGTGAAATGTTACTGACACCCCCAGATCAGTTCGCATATCGCAGTGCGATCTGCAAACTCGGATCGCATGGTGTGAACACCCATGCGATCCGATTCTGCTGCGGGCCAAAAAAAGGGTCCCGTGCGAATTTGCGGCGGGTGCGGCGGGTGTGGCGGGTGCGGCGGGTGCGGCGGGTGCGGCGAATGGCTGAACTCGAATCGCACAGAGATCGGATGTGATTTGCACTGCAGTGCGGTGCGAATCACATCCGTTCTCAAATCGCTGCAATGTGAACCCAGCCTTAGTGACACTGGCGACGGGGGGTGATCACGGGGTTAAACCTTTATTGGGGGGGTTAGGGGGGTACCTTAGAACTAAAGGGGGCTAACCCTAACTGCCCTAACAGTTATTAGTCACAAATGACACCCGCCGGGTGATCAGGGGGTTAAACCTTTATTAGGTAATAAATGGCGGGTGCCCTGAAACTATAAAAAAATAACTAACCAACCAGCGTCACCTGTAACAGTTATATGGTGATCACAGGTGAAAGGGTTAACTAGGGGGCAATCAGGGGGCTTTATGCGGTAGTATATGGGGGTCCCTGGCGCTATAAAAAGCTGCGGCGAACCTAAATACCTACCTGCCTAACTAGCGTCACCTGTGACACTAATACGGCGATCAGAAAAATGATCGCTTATTAGGCTGGGTTCACACTGGAGCGATGCGGAAACGCCGCGAATCCGCGGCGGGTTCCCGCATCGCATGCCTCCCGGCGGCAGTTCACACTGCCCTATGCGAACTGCTGGGAGTGTCAGTGAAATGTTACTGACACCCCCAGATCAGTTCGCATATCGCAGTGCGATCTGCAAACTCGGATCGCATGGTGTGAACACCCATGCGATCCGATTCTGCTGCGGGCCAAAAAAAGGGTCCCGTGCGAATTTGCGGCGGGTGCGGCGGGTGTGGCGGGTGCGGCGGGTGCGGCGAATGGCTGAACTCGAATCGCACAGAGATCGGATGTGATTTGCACTGCAGTGCGGTGCGAATCACATTCGTTCTCATAAACCGCTGCAATGTGAACCCAGCCTTAGTGACACTGGCGACGGGGGGTGATCACGGGATTAAACCTTTATTGGGGGGGTTAGGGGGGTACATTAGAACTAAAGGGGGCTAACTCTAACTGCCCTAACAGTTATTACAGTCACAAATGACACCAATGCAAAAAAAAAAAAAAAAAAATGACATTGGTGTCACTGTGACTGGGGGGCAGGGGTAATTGGGGGGGTGATCGGGGGGTAAAGGGGGGGTGTGAGTGTGCCTGGCATGTTCTACTGTGTGTGTAGAGTGTTGGTGCAACTTACCGATCCGCTCTCCTCCGTGTCGGAACGAAAAATACCGACACGGAGGAGAGAATACATCACTTCCTCTCCTGTGTTTACATTACAGGAGAGGAAGTGATGTCACGGGGGATTTCCATTCGTCGAGAGCGATCGCGAGGGGGTGGCCATGAATGAATGGCCGCCCCCTCATCCCGGATCGCTCTCGAAGGAATGCCGACCGCCGCAGGCACCGGGGGGGGCCCGATCGGGCCCCCCACCCGCGGGCAGGCAGGGACTTATATATACGCCCATATGCCTGCCCGTGCCATTCTGCCGACGTATATCGTCGTGCGGCGGTCGGCAAGTGGTTAAGGTATAGCCACTGCAATCATAGCTTAAACCATATCCTCACTACAACAATACTTTACTTTCCCTTTTCTCATTTTCTTCTGCCAATTCATTGTAACTACAGACTGGAGCATGATTAAGAGGCATGTCAACATTTTATACTTTGGTAAATAACAGACGCTAACATAATACAGTGGAACCTTGGTTTACGAGTAATGCGGTCAACAAGTGTTTTGAAAGACGAGCAACTTTTTTTTTAAATCCTGACACGGTTTGCAAGTGTTGTCTCGCAAAACGAGCACAATTCAAGCTAATGCGCGGTGCAGTACCGCATTTGGCCATAGGTGCGGGGGGCGCTGGGGACACTCAGAACGGTTAGGAGCTGTTCGGAAATACTCGGAATGACTCGGAAACACTTGGAAATACTCAGTTCCCGAGTGTTTTCGAGGCTTTCCAAACTGTCCCGAGCATTTCCCATGTTCTCCAGCGCCCCCCCACACCTCTGGCCACATGCGGTATTGCCTGTAATAGAAGTCAATGTGGAACGAATTATCTTCATTTCCATTGACCTCTATGGGGAAACTCGCTTTGATATGCGAGTGCATTGGATTGCAAGCATTCTCCTGGAACGGATTATGCTCGTGATCCAAGGTTCCACTGTAGGTCACAATAAACTATGACTTTGTAATGCAGCAGCCAGTAAATGTTCTTTAATTCACATGGATGTACAATATAATGTTTAGTTCTGTACATTGTGCAACCACAAACGAATGAGCACTGATATTTGCAATATTGTAAAACATGGTGTTTGATTATTTCAACGCAACATGAGGACGGAAGCAAGACTTCAAATATGCTGAGATATTTTATAAAGGGTAATCTTAAACAGATGGCAATACAATTACAGGAGCTAGACATGCATAGATTCATTTAGCAGAAAGATGCACAGGTTCACTGGAAAGTTTACTAAGGCAATTTCAGAGGCCCCAGCGAGGTCTTCTAGTAAATGTAAAAGCTGCATGTAACTGTTTACCGTACATGACACACCTCTGTACATTATTAGATGGATTTTTATTGTACCTTGGTATATGTACAAATCCAAGAAAATGACGAGGAAATTAAAGTCAGTTGTAAGATGCAAGTAAGTAAAAGCACATAACTAGCTTAATAGATTGCTTCTTTGAAAACATGTTAGATCTGATTCATGAAAACTGGGGAAAATAATAAGACCAAAAACTTGGAGCTTTTAGCAGCCAATCTGGTTTTACATTTCAGTTTTTGTAAAAAAAAAATCTTATTGGGCATCATGGGCAACCTTAAACCCAAATCTAAACATGTATTATATTGCAGCTTACCAATTCTTATGCCCTGTACACACGGTGGGAAATTCCGACAGAAAAGGTCAGATCGGATTATGTTGTCGGAAAATCCGATCGTGTGTGGGTTCTATCAGACTTTTTCCATCTGAAATTGCGACAGAAAAAGTTTGAGAGCTGAATCTCAAATTTTCCGACAACAAAATCCGATCAGACTTTTTCTGATCGTTTGTAGAGAATTCCGATGGACAAAGTGCCACACATGCTCAGATTAAATTACGAGACCAAAGCTATTGGCTACTAGCCTCTACGTAGTCCCGTTGTATGCAACGAACGTCGCCGCATTCCGAACAATCGGATTTTCCGACAACTTTGTCCGACCGTGTGTATGCAACATCAGTTTCGGACAAATCCGTCGGAAAAAATCTGACAGATTTTGTGGTCGGAATGTCTGACTGTGTGTACAAGGCTTAAGATGTGATGACTGCATTCGTTTTATTTTTTAGGCTTTCTTTCCTTTATTTCCACCTAGTGTTCCCACCAGTAAGTCTGTTGGTTTTCAAAAGGACAAGCTGTCCAAATGTATCAGTTATAGTGTTGAAATCAACTTTTATTTGTTTATGTCAAGCCTTTATCCCAAAAGAAGAAACTGTTTGCTGTTACTACACTGTGAGCTGGAATTTGGCTTCAAATTGTTAGTGTATCTAAATTTGCTAGTACATCTAACACCCCCCTCTCCCTAAACTGCCAATGCTTCTGTCCAAAGGTGCCCCTGTGCTCATTCATCCAGAGTGGGGGCACTCTTATATAGGAGGTGTGTTACTGGCCAGATTATCAGATGAAAACAGAGTAAAAATAGCCTAAAAAAAGTAACGGAAAAGTAATACAGTATTACATTTTTGATTTGGGGTTTAATAATAGTATGCATCACATACTAGCCCATTAGGTGCCACTTACCTGCAAATGTAGCCTGCAATGTCCCTGCTGGTGGCCTTCCAGGGCCAGGACTCTGGCTCTGTGACTGGAGTTGCGTGATGTCACTCTTGAGCGGGAGCCATCATTTAAGGCACTTGCTAGTGAAGAAACGGCACAGAGGGCCGTTTCTTCACAGCGCATGCGCCAAAGACATCATCAGCGCACTACAAGGTCAATATCTCCTAAACGGTGCACATTTGGGAGATATTTACAGTACCTATAGGTAAGCCTTATGCCGCGTACACATGACCGTTTTTTCTGTCAGAATAAACTCTGATAGTCTTTCCGACGGAGTTCCACTGAAACGGACTTGCCTACACAAGATCACACCAAAGTCTGTTCGTTTAGAACGTGGTGACGTACAACACTTATGACTAGAAAGGAAGTTCAATAGCCAGTAGCCAATAGCTGCCCTTACGTTGTTTTTGGTCCGTCGGAATAGCATACAGACGAACGGTTTTCCCGATAGGAATTGATTCCGTCGGAAAGATTGAAAACATGTTCTATTTCTAGGTCCATCAGAATTTTTTTTTTTTTTAAAGTAAAGCCCACACACGATCGGAATATCCGATCCATCTGACCTTTTCTGCCGGAAAGTCCGGTCGTGTGTACGTGACATTATTCTCGGCTTACCTATAGGTACAACTTCTGCATTGGGGGGTATACAACCACTTTAACTGTTTTATTCAGTGAGCTTGATTTACTACTGAGAGGAGACTGTTCACTTAGCAAAGTGAATGTTCACTTTGTAAAGTGAATGTTTAGCTTAGTACATAAGGTTAAGCTGTGTTCACGTCACTCCTGCTCTTTAACCCCCCTTGTATATGATTGGGTATTCAAAGTGAATACAGCTTTACTTTAATTGCCAATGCGAAGAGTGCATAAATTCAACACGCAGAGGTCTGTGCTTTAACCAGGATTCACACAAATTGTCTGCAATATTCCTCCATTTTTCTAATGGACTCTTAAAAATTTGGTGACCCTTGGTTGAAGGTCTTGTGAATCCTGGGTGAAAGTTATTTGAAGAAATTGGTAAATAAACCTCTACACCTTTACTAAATAAACCCAATGTCTTCACTGCCAGGAGCCATAAATGATGACTTGTATCCTGCAGTTTTTGAAGATTACAAATAGCTAGAAGCCAGAGCTTTTTATGCTGGACCTCTCCTATGGGTCACAGGAGAGCAATTCGTTTTGCACTCCTGTGACCCGTTTTCAGAGGAGAGCGGTCTGAAGTCCGCTCTCCGCTGATGTCAATGCTATCAATCGAGGCAGCCCCTTCCCTCCACAGCTCAACACTCCAGTAAGCGTGGAGGAACAGAGCAGGAGAGATGCTGATTGACAGGCAACATCTCTCTGCTTGTGGAGGGGAGAGAACCGAGCCATCTGCGCTGTTCAGTGGCTCAGTCCTCAGTGCAGAGATGCCTAGGGACATCTGCAGCATTGGTCTGATGCTGCATCCACCTAGGTAAGTATGTATATATATTTAAAAAAAAAAAAAGACCCATAATTCTCTTTAACCCCTGTCTAGGAGAAGCTTTCCCTTAATTTCTTGTCCCAAAGCCAAAACAGGAAGTGAAGGAACCTGGTTGCCACCAGAACTCATTGGAATAATTCTCTTCTCTTCCTGTTCTGGTGACAACCCAAAATTTGGGATTTCCTTTCACTTAATGCCACGTACACATGACCGTCTTTTCGTCAGCAAAGGTCTGACGGAACGAATCAGCCAGATAATTTGATCGTGTGTGGGCTTCATCGGACCTTTGCTGTCTAAAAATCAGATGGACTTTAGATTTAGAACATGTTTCAAATCTTTCCGACGGACTCGAGTCCAGTTAAAAAATCCATTTGTCTGTATGCTAGTCAGACAGACGAAAACTGACACTAGGGCAGCTATTGGCTACTGGCTATGTGCTTCCTTATTCTAGTCCAGTCGTACGTCATCACGTTCAAATCCATCAGACTTTGGTGTAATTGTGTGTGACCAAGTTCGTTCGTTCAGAATGTCCGTCGGAAGTCCGCCAGGAAGACCGTTGGACCTAGTCTGCTGGAAAGTCCGGTCGTGTATACGCGGCATTACAGGAAATATAACAAATAGAGCGGATGGGTCTAAAACAAAAAGTTTGCTCTTAGTTATACTTTAATTCTGAATATCCAAATATGTTCCAGGGAAAAAATAATGATTGCACATGGCTGAATAAACACATACCGCTTCAACTTATTCACTAAGCCAAGTGAGTGCACGTTATCAGCCCCATTGAAATAAACTGTTTGGCCTCCTTCACACGGGGTGTTTCAATATGTACACCCATGCTAGGGCCATCTTTTCCTGCATGAGATGTACAGGTGATCCATGCATCCATGTGTAGGCAGTCCTGTTCATGTTTAATAGGATGTATTGACTACATGGACTCAACTTGTTGTCTCAATTTTGCTTCAATGCAGGTGTGGGTGTATATCCCCAAAGGCAAACTGTCTGCCCTCAGGAACCTGCACGTGCACGGATTTAAAATTGGGACCAGCCACTGCGTCTCAATTTACATTAATGGGACTGCCTACATGTGTATGCATAGAACATCTGTGCATCTTGTACAGGCAAAGATGGCCCTCATACAGGTGTATGCATTGATACTTCTCATGTAAACGAGGCCTTATGTGGAATGGATAACTTCTTTGTTCTCTGCATTTGCCTGCAGTTACAGTTGAGATGCAGACAAGCAGAATGTAAACAAAGCAAAGTTTGCTCTGGCCTGGGTCTGTGATGACTCTCAAAGCACCGGGAAGGAAAAGGCATAGGTGACAGCTTATATTTGTAAAGCTGTTTGGTATCTCTGGATATATTTAAATAGCTAATTACATGTTCAATTATCCTTTATGCTTTGGTAGAGACTTTGAAGGAAATAGTATTACGGGAAAGGTGCAATGTTCAAATCAAAAACATTTATGTCTAAGCAGAATGTTTACAATACCTGTGCGTATTTGTTCTAAACAGGTGGCTGATTGGACCCTGGAGCAGATGCTCGGCAACATGTGGAGTAGGAATACAAACAAGGGATGTGCATTGCTCTGGCCTGGCTGAGTCTGGAAACAATTCCGAACAAGAGTGTGGAGGTAACAAGCCTTCTGCACTGCAGCCATGTAACCAGAATGATTGCCCTCCAGCTTGGCATGTGGAAGACTGGCAACAGGTATCCAGATACAATAATTTTTTTTCTTTTGTTCATTTACAATGTTTTTTTTTACTCACAAAAGATGAAGCTTTTCTCCCAAGACCTCTGCAATAATGAACTCTAGATCACAGCTGTTTTGCTTTGTCTATTAAGGTTGCTTTGCAGGAAAACAAGGAAACTCCTCTGTAGACATGCAAAGTATTACAAAATATGCCTACAGCATGCACAAGCTATCTATCCTTCCTAGCAAATAAGCATGTACAATGTATGTGGTAGGCATACACTACACAGTTAGATAACTTGATTGTTCCTGGTGATGGAGCCTTCTTCCAGGACCCAGGATCTTCCAGACTGATTCTTGCTTCTTAGCCCTTGTACACACGGTTGGAAATTCCGACCGAAAATGTTCGATCGGACCGTGTTGTCGGATAAACCGTCCGTGTATGGGCTCCATCTGACTTTTTCTGTCGGAATGTCTGACCACGAAGTTTGAGAGCTGGATATAAAATTTCCGACAGCATGATCCGATAGAACTTTGTCCGATCACTTGTAGAGAATTCCGATTGGACAAAGTGCCACGCATGCTCAGATCAAATTACGAGACCAAAGCTATTGGCTAGTAGCCTGAACGTAGTCCTGTTGTAACGTACAAACGTCATCACGTTCCGAACGATCGGATTTTTCGACAACTTTGTCCAACCGTGTGTATGCAACACCAGTTTCGTACAAAATCCGTCTGAAAAAATCCGTTGGATTTTTTTGTCGGAATGTCCAACCGTGTGTACAAGGGCTTAGAGTCCTGCAGCACTCTGCCTCTTTCTTTGTCTCTAGCACAAGCAATAGGAACTGCTCCGTTGTCTTGAGCAAATGGTTGTGCCAAAGTCCTTTTGCCCTTCCCCCTACTTCCTGTGGCATCACTTCCTGTCCTAAGTTCATGAACCAGTCCAACGTGTTCATTAGCCTATGAACAGGGAAAGTCTGATTTCTAAAAACAATACGTGGTCTTAAAAATGTTATTACATATTTATGCTATAAAAATCACTAAAATAGCCATAGCAAGACAGATGCTCGATCCTTTGGGTTCAACTTCCCATTCTCCATTTAGCAAAGTCATGGAGCCAGACACCAGTTCCAAAGGGTAAAATCCATTTTATTGTTCAACACCTGAACAAACATTGACACTCCACCCAGGATTCTCCATCTAATGAGTTTTGCCCTAGTAGTAAACAAAGGAGGATCCTGGGTAGAGGTGGAGGTATGTGCATCTGATGAAAAATAAAGTTCATTTTATCCTTTGAATACAGCTTATCTCTCTTCATCTGCTCTTAGGGGTATCTGCTGTCATGTCACAAGACTACGCACAAGGTATTTATAGAAATGCTTTCATGGGCTTTGAGCCTGCCTTGGTCTTCTCTACGTGGCCCTACTATTAATTTTCAACATCACTGTTTGTGAGCTCCATATCACTGTGACTCTTTGGTCCCCGAACAGTAGGGTGCACCCAGAAACACAGAAAAACAATTGAGGTAAAACTGATAAAAGAGAGGATGGCAAGGGAAAGGGACTTTTTCTAGACTTTGTACTAAGGCTCTTACTTGCAATGCTGCCTGCATACTTGAATGGTGCAAAACAATGCAATTGAAACCTACAGCCTTTTATTGTTTATTAATAGCCATTGCTAGCATACGTGGCCTTTCTGAGGATGCCTGGGGCTTAGGTCTTATGAGTCACAATACATATTTTGGACCTTCAGACTGTTGTGTGTACCTCTTTATAGGAGAAGTTTGGGGTTAGCAAAAAAAAACAAACAACCTACATACTCTTGTGACACTCCAGCAGTCCCAAGACCACAAGTTGGGTGATTGCCACTGATCAGTCAACTCTTATTCTGCTCGTAACTGAGAACAGTGACTGTTAATCACTGCCCCTGCTCTGCTCCTCCAATGCTGAAGCACCAGGAGTGGGGGCAGATGGAGGGTTGGTGGACGTGACTGATTTCGGCACTCGGCCACATCCTGAAAGGCTGATCCAGCTAGGTGAATCCTGACAATACTGCCTGGATCCTTCCCAAAAGTAGCACGGCTCTGCCCTGACCTAAAAGAGAATTTTATCCAAATGGTTTGGCTATGCTTCTCTGTTAATCATATATTGCATTATTACAAAACATGGAAAAGTCAAAAACTGTGAATATTTTTGCAAAGTACACTAATGTACTCAGTTCCTTATGATATACCAGTTGCCTGAAGGCCTCTGACTTCAATACTTTAAATCACCAGGCTAAAACAAGCATGTAGAACTCCTGATCAAGTTTTTTTTTTTTTACGGTCAATTACTCAAACCATTGAAGCCAGGGCATTAGAATGACAGCTAGGAAACTCTATTTTTTTAAAGGATTAGCCAACTCGGGAAGCCATTGCATTTCTCTCATAATGACTTTCCTTTGAGGAGCAGAGTGTTTGAGGTCCCTTATTCACCATTGGTACTAGGGCTGATCTTAGAGCTAACAAAGCTGGTCATCACAGAGCTTTATTAATAGTGTCTGTGATGCAGAATCCCTACTTTGTATTTAGTTCATCTCAGAGAGACTAAAGAGCCATGCATTTGACTCTCATCCAGCCCTTTACTTCATGTAGCTTTAGAAGACAAGAGCTCTCTTACAAAAATTACCCTTCTTGGGGTAATTTGAGGAAGACCTATATTACCATAGAGAACAGCTAAATAATGAAGCAGCCATGCAGTTAAATTATACACATTGGGGTTGATTTACTAAAACTGGAGAATGCTAAATCTGGTGCAGCTGTGCATAGAAACCAATCAGCTTCCAGTTTTTTCTTTTGTCAAATCTTAACTGAGCAAGCTGAAGTTAGATGCTAATTGGCTACCATGCACTACTGTACTGGATTTTATACTAAATCAACCCCTTTATTTCCTGTTTTGATCCAGACGAGTTTAAAAAAATATTTTTGGCCGACATGAAAGATGTCCAAGATCTAACAGGGTGCCCATTTCTCAGCCAACATTTTAGAAAGCAGTTGGTTCCCTCATTTCAGTATCCTCACATAGGACTAATGTACAATTAATTAAACAACTAAAAATATAAGAGAACTTGTGTTTTAAGGAAAATACTGTTTAACACTAACAAATCTTGTAACGCACTTAGATTGTTATTTTAAATTGCTGAAACATAATGTTGATGTATTGTAACTAATTTACATGAAAAGACATGGCTATTAGATAGCAGACATATAATAAATAAATGTGACTACATACCAATCTGTTTAGTAGAGGTGTCTGGACAAGTGACACTGTTGTGTTATGAGACTTTTGCTGTGCGTTGGGTAGTTGACATGCACCATGCAATACCCTGTGACTGAAGTGATACTGATGGACTGAACAATGCTGTGCTTGTGTTCTCAGTGTTCTCGGACGTGTGGAGGAGGTGTCCAAAACCGCAAAGTGAGTTGCAAACAGTTGTTGGCAGATGGGAGCTTTATGAAACTTTCTGAAGAACTCTGCCAGATGCAAAAACCAGCTAGTTATAAACCTTGTGGGAAAGTAGATTGTCCCCTGCAGCTAACTACAGGAGAATGGTCCAAGGTCAGTGATATTTACAAAGGCTGCCACAATAAACATTACGGCTTTGGATGTAAATGTTGCTGTTTTTTTTGTCATCACTTAAAGAGGCTGGTTACTATTTTTAAATCTCAAACCAAAGGCATGCCTGCAAAGAAAAGGCTTTAAAATGAAGTCCTTCTGCCACCCATGCTACTCATACTTTCTGTCTTTGGGCGCTATACTGATACTTGCTATCTTCAGAGGCTGGCACATTTCAAGGTTTGCAGGATACTTGGTAACCCATTTCACCCTGTGGTTCTCTTCTTTGCTCCATACGTCACTACCGTGTAAGTAGGATGAAGGGACTACAGTGCACAGATCAGGACCAGCCATCCAACATTCCTGGAAGTGTCAGTTTCAGAAGATTTTTCATCCAGTAGCTCCTGTAGATGTCAGGTATCAGCAGAGTGGATACAAGAAGGGTTAGTATTAACCTTTTTCTTTGCAGGCTTGACTTTGATTTGGAATTGAAAAAACAGTTGGAGGATCTCTTCTACATTTTTTTCTAAAGCTATTTTTCTAATATCCTAAATGGTGTAAATAATACAGTTCCGGGCCTTTAGCCTGTGATATTTTTCTATATTCCTATCCCTTGATACCATTAATTCTTTCATATGTTAAAGCGGTAGTAAACCGCATAAAAAAATAAAATGGATGCCTGGCATCGCATACTAGCACATTATGACAGACTTACCTGAAAACAAAGCCATCCAGTGGCTGTCACTGATGGAGGCGCTTCCATCTCCATCCGAGCTTCCTTCCGGGTTTGCGGGTTTCGGCCATATGAATGACCAAGCTGGCGATGACCTCACTCCTACGCATGCGCATGGGAGTCACTGTTTACCATATACTTGTATGAAAAAATAACCTGTTCTCTTTGTATTGTTTATTTTGCATGAGAGTACAGCGTGGTCATTTATCTAGCTGTATTGGGAACTCAGCCTGCTCTCCTCCAATGATCAGACTTGTCCTGACATGTCCCCCACACAGGCATTCACTGTGAAGACTAGTGTCCTATTGTTTTTCCTCCCCCAGCTCTCTATGAAGCTGAGAAGAGAGAATACGCAATCATTTATTAAAAATAAGGGAAAAAAGGAATTTATAATCATATATACATGAATGTTTTGTCATACATTTCCATTTGAAACTGAATGTGTTGTTTTAGAAGGTGGAGTTTACACATACTTCAAGGTCTTGCGTAAACAGGTTTAATTGTCAAATGCGGGCTTCTAAGTTTAAACACAGTGTAGCTCAAAAACATGTGTTTGAACTGTTTCGGCATGATAGACCACTAAACTTACAGTTTTGAATCCCATGGACCACTAACCTAAATTTTACATGCCTTGTACACACAATGCTCTGGCTCTCTACACCCACCCTGAACTCTGCATCACACTGATGACTACTCATTGGATCTCACCGCCTTATCCAACCATGTGCTCAAGCTCCATGCTCCCTCTCACTGTCTGTGATCAGCACTGTAATTAGAAGTCCCCTCCTTTTTCACCTCCCGCTCCCTGCACCACTCCCGGCACCTCTATCACACAGGAGCCGTAAATACAGAGGAGGCATTGGGTATCAATGCATGCTGACAGTATTAACTGTCAGCACACATTGAGAACAACACTGGAAACAACATTAGGTGATATACATCTGCAGAACCCCTGGAACCACCAACATTTTCTTGTAGACCATCAGTGGTCCAAGGACCACTGATTGGTGACTGCTGTACTTTACAACATGCTGCTTTCAAACACTAAATGGTCATTTGTTGATCTGTATTTGACATGAGTCTCAAACATCCAACAGAAATAAGCAAAGCCCACGTACACATGCTCTAAGCCCTTGTACACACGATCGGAGATTCCGACGGAATGTGTCCGATCTGACCAATTTGTCGGATATTCCGACTGTGTGTGGTCTGCATCGGACTGTTTCCATCGGAGTATACGACGGACCAAGTTTTCCAACTTGTTGGTAAAATTTTCCAACAAAATGCTCCGATCAGACATACTCCGATCATGTGTAGAGAATTCCAATCGGAAAAAGTGCCACGCATGCTCAGATCAAATTCCTACACCAAAGCTATTGGCTACTAGAGTGAACGTAGTCCTGTCGTAACGAAATAACGTCATCATGTCGGATTTTCCGACAACTTTGTCGCACCGTGTGTATGCAACAGTTTCGGGCAAAATCCGACGGACAAAATCCGACGGGTTTGGTTGTCGGAATATCCGCCTGTGTGTACAAGGGCTTAGAAGCTCAGCAAGGGCAGCTCCTTTTTTCCCTAATGACTAGTTTTAAATCTAACTGGTGGCTTCCAATAAACGTAAGGGTCAACTCAATATAGCATAAATCTTGTCCTATTTTTAGTACAATGTGTAAGGGTATATTGGCTTGAATAAAAATATTTAATATTTCCGATTTTTTATATTACTGATAAGTGTACTTTGAAGGATATGTGCACTCTCTATATTTTTTTATGGCTAATTGACTATGTGTATGATTGTAGTGCTCTGTGAGATGTGGCATTGGAATCCAGAGAAGAACACTGGCTTGTCAGAAGATAACAGCCAAGGGACAATTAGTCATTGTCAACGGATCTCTGTGCCATGGACTCCCTATTCCAGCTCTTGTTAGAACGTGTCGTGTTGCTGTATGCCACAGTAAGTAGAGTTCATATTCTGGAACCAAATGGCTCTTACCATGGTGCTTCACATTAACTAGTGGTGGGAAGTCTGCTAGGAAATGTTTATCTCTTCTTTATATCATAGTGACTGTCTACATCTTGTATAATGACTAGCATGCTGTCAGTTTATCTTCTGCTTGTTGTTGGCAAATTGGGAACACTGCTGTCCAGAATTATTAAGATGGAAATACCCATTATAATTCAGTAGGAACAATCTAGCGGTGCTCAACAACAATGAACTCCAGAATTTAAGCTTTGTGTGTCATTGCCCTGCAATCCAAGTGCAACTGCAAGTGCTAGTTTTGGTGTCTTAGCAGGTTGCACGGTTGCTGTAGACTTCATGTGGTGTACATGCATTGTACTGAGTGAAAGATAGACAACCTTGCCTGAGTTTAGTCACACTTATAATCTCACTTAAGCTCAGTTCACACTGCGACAACCTGAAAACAGTGCGACTTATGGTGCAACTTTGCCAGGCAACTTGAGTTCTACTAGATGCGACTTAATGTGACTCTGAAGTGAGTTTGAAGCAACTTAGAAGTGAGTTTGAAGCAACTTTTAGAGAATGCCTGGGTAATCTTGTCTAATGTTTGATCCAAATCACATCAATATAGATGAGTATCCCACTTGGAGGCGACTTCGATTAAAGTCTATGGGCACAAGTCGAATAGAAGTCACCATGAAGTAGTACAGGAACCTTATCTAAAGTTGGAGCAACTTCAGTAGTGCTAATTAAGACAGCTCTCATTGACTAACATGGGATTTTACATGTCATGCGACTTGGGGTCTCATAAGTCAGATCCCAAGTCACGGCAGTGTTAACTGAGCCATAGTCTTAACTGAACTTTGCATTTTCCATGATTCATATCAACACTGGTAAGATAAATACCCTAAATCAATGTCATCTGGAATAGCAGCTAAACAAACAAAAAAAATCAAATCACGACAGCTTCCATAGAAACAAATTCATCCACTGTAGCATCCACTGTGCAGGCAAAGCAGACACCATATGGCATATTCAGTTGAATATTTTATAGGGTGCCTAATGGCTTAGCGCTGTAAAGAGCTATAAATATGGCACACGGTGGCCTGGGGGTCTTTGGAAACACTAAAACAAGCTACAGGTGCAATGAAATGTGGTTTTAATGATTTGAGTATGAAAAGAATGTGCAAATGAAAGCGTCATAAGTTTGTGCTTTTGATGTGAAAAGTTGACAAATTAACTATGCTTAAATCCTGGGCTTGACTGGGGAATGATTATTATGCCTTCATATGAATGTATAGTTATAAAAAAGTTCTAAGAGCTCCTGCATAATGAGCGACTTTCTTTTCTTGGGCTTTATTTCAGATTAAAATGCCAACCGTCTGAGATTCTAGCACATTTAAAAACCCAACGGAGTTCCAGGAATGTTCTTGGCATGAGGTTAATAAAAGTGCTATGTATCTAAGTTGATATAATTAATTGCAGAAAGCTGAATAGCAAGACATTGACTTTGAAATGTGTGGTACATGGTGGAGAGTGATTTTCAAAAACTGGCACACTTGTTTCAGTTCTTGTGGAAGGGAATGGGCTAAATCCATATTATCCATCTTTTTTAAAGATTGACTGTCCTAAAATGGTTTGGGAGGTGACTATACATAATGTATATGTTATATGTGATGATTTGCTTATGTTTTTCATTTGAAGTTATGCTTATAGCTCCAGGAAGCTGGTGGCATCAGATCCATAACCATCATTTCACTTAGTAGACCAAAGGAAACTGTTCCACTACAGGCTGCATTCCCCAGGCTATCACTGATGATAGAGAGGGTTCTCTGTAACAGCTCCAAAGAAGAAGTTGGAACTGTCCACCATATTGGAACCCTCAAAAGCATTTTATTAATCCATATAAAGAACAGATTATTATTACTATACAGGATTTATATAGCGCCACCAGTTTGCACAGCACTTTACAACATGAGGGCAGACAGTACACTTATGCCCCGTACACACGAGCGGACTTTTCGACATCCAAACTCCGACGGACTGAGTCCGTCAGACTATCCGATCGTGTGTGGGCTGCAACGGACTTTAGCTTTGCTAAAGTCTGACGGACTTTAGAAATGAAGCATGCTTCAAATTTTCCCGACGGAACTCCGCCGGACCCGGTCCCCTTCGAAAAATTTGCTCGTGTGTGTGCTACTCCGACGGACTAAAACCGACGCTAGGGCAGCTATTGGCTACTGTCTATGAACTTCCTACGTCGAATCCAGTCGTACGTCATCACGTTCGACTCCGTCGGAGTTTGGTGTGATGGTGTGTGGTCAAGTCCGTTCGGTCGAAAAGTCCGCCAGAACTCCGTCGGAACTCCGGCGGAACTCCGGCGGAACTCCTTTGGAGGTCTGTCAGACTTAATCCCTCTCGTGTGTACGGGGCATTAGAGTACAAGTCAATACAGGAGGGATCAGAGGGCACTGCTCATTAGAGCTTGAAATCTAGAAGGGAGGGTGATCAATCCATCCAAGGTACAGACACTCTTAGCCCTTGTACACGCGGTCGGAGAATCCATCGGAATATGTCCTATCGGACCGCTTTGTCGGATATTCCGACTGTGTGTGGTATGCATCGGACTGTTTCAGTCGGAATATCCGTCGGACCAAATTTTCCAACTTGCTGGAAATATTTTCCGACTGGACATACTCCGATCATGTGTAGAGATTTCCGATTGGACAAAGTGCCACGCATGCTCAGATCAAATTCCTACATCAAAGCTATTGGCTACTAGCCTGAACGTGGTTCCATCGTAACGAAATTACGTCATCACGTTCTGAAAGATCGGATTTTCCGACACCTTTGTCCGACTGTGTGTATGCAACAGTTTCGGACAAGATCCATCGGACAAAATCCGATGGACAAAATCCGACGGATTTGGTTTCAGAATTTCCGACCATGTGTACAAGGGCTAACACGGTTCATTTAGCAGGGATCCCTATGGGAAAGATCCATGCTGAGTGAAATACTTTCGATTGTTTGCGCCTTGGATGGATTGATCTGGTCTTTCTATGGAGTAATAAATGCTTTGGACACTTCTAATGTGATGAGCAGTTCCCCCTTTTTCTTTGGAGATGTTACAGAGATCATCATTTCACTTAAACCAAAGGATTGGATTTAGAGACTGTGTGGACTTTAATGGTACTCCCATGGACAACAACACATAAATTGGTCTAAAAACATTATTTTATTACATCAATCAGATAAAACATGTACAAAGTTGTGCTGTTCCAGAGGCACTAAAAGTGATCTCTTATTTGGATAATTACATGATACTAATAACTGGATGCTATGGTCTATCAAACAGAGCCTATCTATTTCTTCTCAACATGTTTTGCGGTTCTAACCGCTTTTTCAGGAGTATTTTTAGAGACCAAAAGTATCTATAGAGAGACAATGATGGTCATGATATAAGTACACAGCATAGCATATATGATTGAACATTCAGATCCAGTTATTAGAGATGCATAAAAGCTTACCCACAGCTCAGAGAGGTTCACAGCAAGTAGAATGTGAAAAGCAAACATCTCCTGCGGTTATGGGAGCACTATAAAAAAAGGGGGTGAATCCTGCCTATTAGATATACATAGTGTTCAGTATAAAAAAAAAACAAGATACTGTAGATATCTAAGAAACCATCATTTTTATTTTGGATTATAATACACACCATTTCTAGAGAAGGGTTCCAAAAATTCCAAGAATGACTATAAAAATAGAGATCTTTCTAGGGGAGTAATCGCAAACAATGACTCAAAAATCGAAATTCCTGAGTTATGGTACATCCACGGCAGACTTAGACGTCATTATTATTATACAGATTGCCATTACGCAGAAATGTATGTATATTATGCCATTTAAAGTTATTGTAAAGGTAGAAGGTTTTTTATCCTAATGCATTCTATGCATTAAGATAAAAAAACCTTCTGTGTGTAGCAGCCTCCCCAGCAGCCCCCTAATTACTTACCTGTGCCCCTTCTCTCTGCCGCGATGTCCACGAGTGTGTTAGTGGTCCCAGACACTCCTCGTGATTGGCTGGGGCACAGCAGCGGTGCCATTGGCTCCCATGGCTGTCAATCATAATCAGTCAGCCAATCAGAGGAGAGAGGGGCGGGGCCGGATCGGGGCTCCATGTCTGAAGGGATACACGGAGCTCTGACTCAGCTCAGGTGCCCCCTGTAGCAAGCTGCTGGCTGAGGGGGCACTCACCAGAGGGAGGGGCCAGGAGCAGCGAAAAGGAGGATCTGGGCTGCTCTGTTCAAAACCAACATCCTAGAAGTATAACTTTTTTTTTTTTTTTTAAACAAGACTTTACAATCACTTTCAATTGTTTATGGCTCTCTGCAGGCGGATACATTGAGACTATCACAGATCAACACACAGGAAACCCCACTAGTCTATTAGCAGTGTTGTGCTAATTAATTATACCAGAAAAAAGTCAAATGGAGCTTGCGAATTCCCTGCTGTTCCCCACTTATAGGATTTATGCAGCATAGACTAGCTGAAGGGCATGTAGAGTAATGGAATCATTTGCTATCTACCTACTCTGATTTTTCCACATCTTATTTCCTGCACTTGTGTGACTGGTTGAGCTCACTGAACACGTTCCTCCAATGTTTACAGGAATAGGCTAGTCCAGATGGCGGCTGAAGGCCAGAATGTCAGGAGAGAACATTAAGTCATGCTGCCCCTAGCAATTTCACTTTACCCCACAAGAGGAATGGTTCTAATACTGAGAGCTGGTATTGCTCCAGGGATCACTTTAGGAAGTAAATTGCACTGTGTGTGCAGCTTAATGTTATTCTGCATAGACAGATGTTCTCCAAAGTAAGCAAAATACAGTGAAAATAAACTACAAAGAATACCATTTATTGATATTCATGTCATAAAAATACCTGTATTTCAGATAAAATGATTGTGATCTGATTGGAAAGATAGGCAAAGATCAGAAAATATATGAAACACCACAGACCTAAACAAAACATTGTTAAAGACTGGTTTGGCAGAGATGAATCTATTGGCTGGGCTGAATTTTTCAGCTAGTAGTTTATTGTTACTCCAAGCTTAACATATGGTTTTGTGGAGCATGTCTATATACTTGTTGGTAGGAGAATTAAAAGAATCAGCTATTGCAATTATCTTACCTTCATTAGCGGTTCATGACCACTACTTAGCTGCCAATATCGATGAACTGTACAAGTTATAGCAGTTGCCCATACTGGAAAATACTTTGGTCTTTGAGCAATGTTATTAAAGCTGAACCTCTTCTAAAATCCAAAGTTACTCTTGCAATGGGCTCTCCCCTCACTGCACATGTTAAAACCTTATGAGGAAACATTAAAAATATTATTTTTTTACTTTATTCCTTGCTCCCCTGGCACCCAGTGCTCTCCTCTTATCTACAACACTTCAATTTGCGTACAAGAAAGTCACAATGCAGGACTGCTGGTCCTGCATTGTATGTGCTGAAGTTAGAGTGCTTGCAATCAGCAGCACCAGTCATAGAGCTGGGAAAAAGCCTGTGGGAAGGCAAGAGCAAGGAATAAGGTAAAGGAAACTGCTTTGTATGTTACCCTTAGACAAAAATTAGCATTTATCCCCTGCAGTATGGAGCAAATGACACCGCAAGGGTAATTTTTAATGTTACCTGGAGTTCAGTTTTACCCTCATTGACCTGCACAACAGACACTTACCTCTATTGTTACAGTACATGTAGTCTAGGTTTGTTTTTCTTTTGATATCTATGCCAAATCCCCATGACTGTGTTATACATTATAAAGGTTCTAAGCACATAAATTAATGGTGTGTGAAAATTCAAAAACCAGTAATAAGCATGTGGTTGTAACATCTTAAAAATGAATAGTGGCCAGCTTAGTAAATATATAGGGCCTCAAGAGCAGCGCTTAACATGTCTAAAGACTAAACAATAGTTTTGTTTTTGTAAATCTGCCATTATTAGGATAGTTAGCAAACTGGTGCTCTTCTAGAATGCTGTTTTTGGAGGAGTTATCTCCTCCAACTCCTTCCCTTGTGTATAACACAGAAGCAGTGTCAGGGCCTGGACTTGAACTTGGGACATCAGCAGTGTCTGGCAATGACTCTTCCTGCTGAGCTACCTGAAATGCTGGATAGCTTCCTGCACAATTCTTTGAATGATGCTGCCTTGAACCTTGTTTGTCTTGAACCTTGAACTCTTTGCTACTCCCATGATCTCCCTGATTCAAGCCATATCTCTGCACTTCCAGTTTGCCACTTTTCCAGCCAATATCTTGCTCTTGTCTTCCCTGCTGCCATCCATGTTTTTGCTACCACTCGTTACCATCATTTTGGCTTGTTCCTCGACTACTTTCCTGCTTACTGTACTTTGGCTTGTTTATTGACTACACTTCTGCTTGATCCCAACTGGCTTATCTGCTACTGGATCCCAGCTTACTCACCTTCTGGTGATGCGATCCTGAGGACTGCGACCTGGTACTAACATGCAGCAAAACCCATCTCCACCATCAGGAGCTCTGGTGAATACCAATTAGTACTTAAAATGGTGTTGCACTCCTAGCAATAATTAGTCTTGTGATAATAAGGTGCTATATGTAAGATACCAAGGATATATCTATCTCCATATCTCCTATGTGAAGATCAAAGTAAATATATAAAAAGCCATATACTAAGTGCAAATTCATATACACAAAGTGCAGAAAATGCTAACGTGCTAATATAAATATCATGCAACTGTTAATAAAGCACAAAATTAATATAAAAGAAGGTGACTTTGGTGAATAAAAATCTTAATCCATAAAACTACTAGCTTTTAACTGAGAAACACAAAAAAAACATATAATAAAAAATATAATAAATAGAAATGAGTATGTGAACATAGATCCAAGTCCAAAGTGCAAAAGTGCAACTGTAGTGAAGGTTCTTATAGGAACAGCAGGTGAAGATTTCTTAAATAAATCACATCTGGAGATAATGTTAGAAGGTCATTCTTCAGTGTCGGTAACACTTGTGGAGTATAGTGGGTAATTACCTTACTGCTGTAAGGTAAACAGCATATAGGGAATGTATAGAGATGAATCCAGTGTGCTCCTCCTGTGTAGCAGTATCGGATGTCAACAGAGGTCACGCTATACCTTTCCGGGGGGTGGGTCCCTAGGCCTTGTTGGGGCACTCATTATAGATAGTTACAAAGAGAGAGAGCCATACTAGGTGTAGTATTTAAAATCGGTTTGGTGAATTTATTTAGCCAAAAGGTTACTCACATTTAGTTAAAAACAACAGAGCAGTGTATAAACGATCATCGCGCTTGTGTCAGACGTCACTTTCGGTGTCCGTATGCCTCTCTTAGTACTTAGACCCCCACACCTCAGGTGAACTCGTGTCATCAACCAGGGTGACCTGCTTGTATACATGTCCTGTTTGTTGATGGGTGCTGCTCCACTGCTATAGCTGTTGGCCCCCGAGACTGACTCCAGACCGTGACAAGAAGTTTTAATTTAGTAGAATTTTTTTCCCTTGCAGCGTTACATCGTAATACAACCAGGTAAAAAATAATTTATTTGTGTAACTTGCTAATGTAACATTAGGTTAAGAACAAGTTGGGTTTACATGGACAGAAATTAGGTTCAGCTCTGTCCTGTCTTGTCACAACAGCCAGATTCACAGGAAGTAGCAGTGATATCATAATTGATATTATGGTGCCTCCTACGCAGCAAGGGACTGCTGCCATGCTACAGTGCTTAGAAGCAGAAGCCCAGGAGCTGATTGATTCAGCTCTCAGGCTAAGTGGTGGACTGTTGTTGACTGCCAGGGGTTCCAGGACTAAAACCCACCAGAGTTGATAGTCCTCATTAAGATTTTACATCCAAATAGAATACTTTTGACTGGTTTGTCAATTCTCCAGTAACAGTCATTTATCCTGGTCATATTGGGCTCAGGTCTGTACACCATTGTCAGAAGACACAGAAAAATAAAGTAGAATTTGTGCTAAAAACCCTTTCATAAAATATGAGGTTTAATGTGGATTGGATAATTAAAGTGTAGCGTGAAAGTCACTGTAGACTTTAAATCAGAGGTGTCCAACCTGCGGCCCAAGACGGCTAAGAATGTGGTCCAACACAAAAGTGTAAACTTTCTTAAAAATGTTGGCTTTTTGGGGGATTTTTTCATAAAACTGGGTCAACGCTTAGAAAACCCAAAGAAAATTTTACAGTGCCTATTTACTGGGCTGTTAAAAGTTTTATCTTCCCAAAGCAAAATATCCCACTCAAAATCACTCACACCTTATTCATGTAATTAGCAGCGCCTATATTTGTAAGCATTTATTTAAGGATGAAGCACACGGAGAGCAAAATTAGTACCAAAATATCTGATGAGCACCTTGAGAATTCATTGAGAATTGCTACTTCATCCATGAAACCAGATATTGTTACGTTAGTTTTTCAAAAACAGTGTCAAATATTGCACTAGTTTTATGATGCCCTCTTTTTTTCTTTTATGACAAAAATATTATTAAAAAAATTAAGTTTTATTAGATAGAAACATTATCTTTATCAGTGATCGTTAACTTTTGATCTGCCCGACTTTTTCTGCTCATCAGTTATCCTTATTGTTAATGTATTTAATGTGTGGCCCCAGACAATTCTTTTTCTTCCAATGTGTCCCAGGAAGGTCAAAACGTTGAACACCCCTGATTTAAATGTTCAGATGTGTTTACATTCCAGTGTAGTTTTTGAGCTGCTTGGGATTATACAATATTATTTACAGCATGATTTACTTGACTCACTTTGTTAACCTATCTATAGTCCCTATTTACTGTATCTGTAGGCTTTTGTGTCAGTATTTTAAGAAAAGACTTTTCACTCTGTGTAGGTGTTGATATTTTGTTCATCACATCGAACACTATAACATATGCAGTTTTAGAATATGATATTTAATTGCTGCAAACTAATTTTTTACTTTCTTTGTTTTTTTAAAGAAAATAAACAGCATCTGTCAAAACAAGAGGAAGGATATGGCCCACCTGAAATTCTCAGTATCCATCGAGTTTACATTCAGACCAGACAAGAAAAGCGCATTAATTTTACAATTGGAAGCAGAGCATATTTACTTCCTAGAACGTCTGTTGTGATAAAGTGCCCTGTGCGCCGCTTCCAAAAATCTCTTATAAAATGGGAAAAAGATGGACAACCTATCAGAAATTCCAAAAAACTTGGAGTCACAAAATCAGGATCACTGAAAATTCATAACTTGGACGTTCAGCATATAGGTGTGTACAAATGCATTGCACACTCTGCTTACGACACCTTTGTTCTCAAGTTGATTGGCACCGATAACAGACTCCTGGAGCCACCGCATTTTGAAAAAGATGCTAATGAAGCAAATAATTTGGGGGCTAAATGGCATAAAATGAGCAAAATTTGGAAATCATGGAATAAAAACAATAATTTGCACCACGAAGGCAGCCAAGCCCAAGATGTTATGGTATTAAGGAGTCTTGAAACTCTAGTGACAAACTCTGCTGAGGTATATGGTTCCCAAGAGTTTAAAGACAAGAGACTGGAGGCTGCAGTCCTACAAGGTGCTTACAGTATGGACACTGTTCAGTTTGAGGCTTTGGTTAGAAACATGAGTGAACTCATCGAAGCTGGAGAAATCAGTGATGAATTTGCTAGCCAGATTATATCTCACGTAGTGAATGAGCTATCTAAACCACAGGCACCTCTGGAAAAATGGAAGGTTCCCAGTGAAGATAATGTATCAGACCATAAACTGGATGGCAAACAACCAAATGCTGTAGGCCATTTCAGTGACAAAGCCATAGAAAAGAATCATATAAATAGATTACTGATCATTCGCAAACAAAAGAATGGAAATATATTGTCATCCAACAAGACTTTAAACTTGGTCATTGGGAGTAATGCATTCATTACAAACAGCACACAGCTCATTAAAATCTATTGTGATGTTGACAGTGAAGCTGCTACAAAATTTAGTTGGAGCAAAAATGGAGAAACTCTGAAATTCTCTGACAGGTAAATAACTTGACTGAATAAGTACAGTGTTGTTTTGTTTGTCTCTAATTGTTTGCATTATGTAATGAAGACGTTAAGGTAGAACTTAATTTTACTTTTTTTAGAGTAAGGGGGTTTACAGGCATACCCCACTTTTAAGTATATAATGCGGTTTATTTACTAAAGTTGGAAAGTGCAAAATCAGGCTCACTTCTGCATAGAAACCAATGAGCTTCTAACCCCAGCTTGTTCAATTAAGCTTTTGTAATAAAACCTGGTAGCTCATTGGTTTCTATGCAGAAGTGAGCCTGATTTTGCAGTTTCCAGCTTTATTAAATAAACCCCATTGTGTACTTAAAAGTGGGGTATGCCTGTATAGCCCCCTTCTGTTTTTTTTTTTTGTTTGTTTGTTTTTTTGGCCATTTGTGTACCTTTGGGGGGAGTTCTCAACACTTCTTGACCCATAGCCAAAATAGGAAGTGAGAGGAAATCCCTCAGTAGTTGTCACCAGGGTCACCAGAACTAGTGTCACCATTGGAAATTGTCCTCCTTTCTGGTGACAACCCAAAATTTGGTTGTTTCTTTCACGTTCACTCTTGGTTATAATGGTAAACAGGACAGATAGAGGGTGAATCTCCCTAACAGGGACACAGACAGCAAAAAAAAAGAAAACACATTCTAATCCCATTCCCATATCATACAATCCCATATACCCAATTCTATACCCACAGTTGATCCAGAGGAAGGTGAAAAACTCCAGCAGAGCACGATCCAATTTGCTAAAGCAGGGGAAAAAATTCCTTCCTGATCCCCTGAGAGGCAATCAGATTTTCCCCGGATCAACTTTACCTATAAATGTCAGTACCCAGTTATATTATGTACATTTAGGAAATAATCCAGGCCTTTCTTAAAGCAATCTACTGAGCTGGCCATAACCACCTCTGCAGGGAGTCTATTCCACATTTTCACAGCTCTTACTGTGAAGAAACCTTTCCATATTTGGAGATGAAATCTCTTTTCCTCTAGACGTAAAGAGTGCCCCCTTGTCCACTTTGTTGACTGTAAAGTGAATAACTCAACGCCAAGTTCACTATATGGTCCCCTTATATATTTGTACATGTTGCTCATATCCCCCCTTAATCTCCTCTTATCAAGAGTGAATAAATTCAGTTCCTCTAATCTTTCCTCATAGCTGAGTTCCTCCATGCCTCTTATCAGTTTGGTTGCCCTTCTCTGCACTTTCTCCAGTTCCCCGATATCCTTTTTGAGAACTGGTGCCCAAAACTGGACTGCATATTCCAGATGAGGTCTTACTAATGATTTTAACAGGGGCAAAATTATATCTCTCTCTCTGGAGTCCATACCTCTCTTAATACAAGAAAGGACTTTGCTTGCTTTGGAAACCGCAGCTTGGCATTGCATGCTATTATTGAGCTTATGATCTACCAAAACCCCCAGATCCTTCTCCACTATGGATCCCCCCAGTTGTACTCCCCCTAGCATGTTTGATGCATGCATATTCTTAGGCCCCAATGCATAACTTTACATTTATCAACATTAAACCTCATTTGCCACACAGTCGCCCCAATTAGACAGAGCATATGGGTTAATTAACATAATGGGGCTGATTTACTAAATGTAACCAGATTTTGCCCCCTGCAAGTGCAGTTGCTTCACTCCAGAGCTTAGTAAATGAGGTGAGGCTTCACTTTGCAAAGAGTACCCAGTCATGTGCAAGGAAAATGTAAAAAAACAGCATTTTTGCTTGCACATGATTGGATGATGTAAATCAGCAGAGCTTCTACTCATTTGTTAAGCCCTGGAGCAACTGCTTTTGCAGAGTGAAAATGCAAAGTGCACAGTCTTTTTGCCTTTAGTAAATCAACCCCAATGTTTCTTTACATGTATCTAAACTCAAGAACAAATATTTGATATACTGTATTTGCTGGCGTATAAGACTACCTTTTACACTTAAAAAAAATGCCCAAAAATCGGGGGTCGTCTTATACGCCGGGTATACAGGTATACAATGCTGCCCGATGGATGTCAGCCCCCAAATGTCTGCTAATACTGTATGTGGCTTCAGCTACAACAGTATACTCCATTGAGCCAATCCCAGCGAGCGATGTATTCTATTAAGAGAGAGAGAGAGAGACAAGGGCTGATGATGCTACAGCCTCTGCCAATCCAAGCAGGAGTTGTATTCATTAAAATAATACACCGCTCACCATACTTCCCTGGGTAAATCCATTCACTGATCTCCTACTACTATACATCCTACTGTTTGCCTTTGAGGTCCCAGGCACCCAAGAGGGACAGGTAAATCTGGGACATATGACAGGGGGGGTTATTAAATGCATTTTGGTGGACAATTCCCATAGAATGTAACCCAAAAGTGGTATAGGTTTGGTTAGTGAAAAATTCTACTTTCCAGTGTTGTGGCATTCAATAGATCTGTTTGTGTTATTGTTTGATTTACTTTATGACATATCACAGCATGGTGGATGAGTAGTTGGCATTCTTGCTTTGTGTTTTTTAATCGTTCTAATGTTTTTTTAAAATGGTGTTGCCTCAGAAGGGGGGTAGTCTTATACAGCGAGTATTGCCCAAAACCTATGTTTTCACTTGAAAAATAGGGGGTCGTCTTATACGCCCAGTCGTCTTATACGCCGGCAAATACGGTAATACTAAAGCTAAAAAAAGGTGTCCACGTTTATAATAGAAACAGTACTAAACAGAGGGAGAATTGGTAGGATCTTGTTGAGAGTGGTCACAAGATTTGTCGCTGCACATATGATATGAATTCACCCCTTCGTTTCTTGCAGGCTTACAACTGCTAAATAGTTCAGCCCAATACCATCAGTACACATTAGCAGGTTGCTGAGCCTACTACTGCATTCTGGTTTTCATTTTTTTAAACTTAACCACTTCAGCCCCAGAAGATTTGGCTGCTAAATGACCAGGCCATTTTTTGCAATACGGCACTGAGTCAATTTAACTGACAATCACGCAGTCGTGCGACGCTGTACCCAAACAAAATTGATGTCCTTTTTACCCCACAAATATAGCTTTCTTTTGGTGGTATTTGACCATCTCTGCGGCTTTTATTTTTTGCGCAATCAACAGAAAAGTGTGACAATTTTGAAAAAAACACAATATTTTGTACTTATTGCTATAATAAGTATCCCCAATTGTTTTTTAAAAAAAGCACATTTTTATTCTCAGTTTAGGCCGATATGTATTCTTCGACATATTTTTGGCAATAAAAATCGCAATAAGAGATGACAGATTGTGGTTCCTAACCATTAGGAACTCACAATCTGCATCTCCTCTCCTCGCAGAACAGGGATTTGTGTGTTTACATACGTCCTTGTTCTTCCTCTCGTGCCCGTGCGTGGCTGACGGTCATCATGACTGGCGGTCACGGGCATCGGCACCCCCACAGTGAATTGGGCACGCGTGTTCCTGCTATCCCGCTTAAAGGAGCCGATGTACAGCTACAACGGTTTCGTATGATCTTGCCAACCTGCGACAGTATAATGACAGTGGCTGGTCGGGAAGGGGTTAATGAAAGTGTGGCAAAGAATATGGTAATAATTGTCAATAACATACAGAATCTCCTCTAAATAACTGGCTATAAATGAGCTAAACATCAAAAGCAATGCTGAAAGATAAATAGAATTATTATTAGTGAAGCATTTAGTGATTAAACTGCCAACCACCACAGCCACCACCACCACCATGCCTAAATTGACAGCATTCCTTAATAAATTAATGGCATGTTGTTGAGGTGCTGTAGCTAGAAAGGATTTTGAGCCATGGATTTGTCTCCAAAACAAGTCTACATTCTATTCCAGCACACATAATACACAATGCACATATCAGCAGCAGAAAAAGTTATGCCTCGTCACACACGGTTGGATTTTCCGACGGAAAATGTTCAGTGGGAGCTTTTTTGTCAGAAATTCCGACCGTGTGTAGGCTCCATCGGACATTTTCCATCGGAATTTCCGTCACAAAAAATTTGAGATCTGGATTTTGTTGTCGCAATGTCCAAACAATGTCCGATCATTTGTACGGGGCATAAGATTAGACACGAATGCCTCAGTGAAATATTGCTTTGGTAAACGTCATATGGATAGAATTTCGTTGAGAAAAGAATGACTCTGGCAAAGAAAAAAGTTGTATTGCAAGAACTTAGACTAAAAGGAAACACAACACACAACACAAAGCTGACCAAAATAAGCAATACAAAAATATTTTACATTTCTCCTGTGGTCAGAGCTGTAATCTGCACTCAATGACTGTTTTGTGACCATTATCCTTCTGTAAAGCCTTATACACATGGTGCGATTGTTGGCAGGGGATTGTCTATTGACAGACTGTTGTCCTAAAATTTGACTGTTAGTACGCTCCTTTTGACATTTGTTGTCCAACTTTCGGCCAACAAATGTTGGATGACGAGCTAGTAAATATTCGGCATCAGATTTTCGTATGGTCAGTGCACAAATCCATCAAACAAAAGTCGAAAGTACAAACACGCATGCTTGGAATCAATGCTCACCAAACACAAAATTAGCAGAAGGGGTCCAAAGGGTGGTGCTCGAGAGCTGAAATTCAAATGGAGATTCCCAGGGCAAGGTGCTGAAGGCTTGGCACACCATGGTCTTCAAAAAGAGCTGGCAGTCTCTACCTTTGTCTTGTCTTTGTACCATGCTGATCTACTCACTGTCTCTGTCTGCTCTCTCCAGCTGCCTCTCCTGCATGAATCCCTCCAACTACCTCCTGTGGTTGGAAGCTTCCAGGCTAGCTTTCCCAAAGTCCAGCTCAAGGATAAAAAACCCCAACCCCGGTAGGGGTCGCTCAAGGGCAACCCACAGACTCTCCTCAGCACTGCTTCTCCATCTTCCACCTGACTCCTCTGCTGGCATGGCTCATTCCTATTTATGGGCTTCTCAGTCCCCTGCCAGACCCACTCCTGAGGATTGGCTGAGAGCCCACAAATATTCCAGGCAACCCCTCCTAGCCCCCACTCACTATCTTATAAAAGGTTTTCCAACATTCTAGAAATAGGAGGCACCAGAGAGAAAAACAATATTTTTTACTTGCTATATATCCAAAAAACGAAAACAAATTTCTTCATAAATTTTTTCCAAAATGTATTCTGTTTTTAATACAAATAAGTATATATTGATTGGTTTGTGTGAAAGTTATAGCACCTACAAACTAAGGTATATATACTGGAATTTTTTTTATTTTTATACTACTAATGGCGGAGATCAATGATTTATAATAGGATATTGCATTGCAGCAAGAAATCGGACACTAACTGACGCGGGGGGGGGGGGGGGCGACTGACTAACTGTGCCACTGACATCACCGGTGTGCACCCTATGCCCGGGAGAGCGCAGCTACATATGAGTACACTGCTTTGCCTATAGCGGCCGCTCATCCACAGTACAATGTAGGCAGGTGGTGGCTAAGTAGTTAAAGAATATGTAAACCCAACTTTTCATATTCCTTATATATGCCTGCTGTACCATGTACTTGTATAAAAAAGTATCCTGCTCTCTTTGTATTGCTTCCTTTGTGTGAAATCCCTGGTGTTCCTGCCAGTCCCAGTAAAAACTGACCACACTAGGCATGAGAGCACAGTGTGGTCAGGTCTCTAGTTGTGCTGGAAACGCAGTCTGCTCTCCTCCAATGATCAGACCCCCCCCCCCCCCAATTGCATAGCCTTTCACTGGGAAGATCAGTGTGCTGCTGCCCCCCCCCCCCCTCCAACTCTCCATACAGCTTAAAAATAGTTGGAAATAAGGTATTTAACATTTTATATCTATACATAAATGTTTTGCCTTGCATTTATATTTTAAACTAAATGGCTTGTTTTACAAGGTGAGGGTTTACAATGGCTTTTATATATAGTTTATGTTCCCCTGTTTTGCATCCTCCAGCGTAATACATTGGAAGATTTTCACAACCAGAAAAAATACCTTTTGTGACAGGTGCCGGACCCTTATCCTAGTGTTTTTTTGCATTTACTACAGAGCCGAATGCCCTTTTGTGATCACACACACTGATCAGTAATGCCTTTATGACTACCCACCTAATATTGAGTAGGTTCCTCTTTTGCCACCAAAAACAGTACTGATCCACCAAGGCATAGACCAAGGCATAGATGCCAATTGACCTCTGGAAGTATTGTATGCTGTGGTATCTTGCACCAAGCCACCAGTAGCAGATCCTTTAAGTCCTGTAGGTTGTGAGGTGGGACCTCCATGGATCAGACTTGTTTTTCCAGATGGTCGATTGGATTGAGATCTGGAGAATTAGGAGGCCACGTCAACACTTCAAACTTGTTGTGTTCCTCAAACCATTCTTGAACCATTTTTGCAGTGTGGGAGGGCACATTATCCTGCTAAAAAAGGCCACTACCACCAGGAAATAACATTTCCATGAAAGGGTGTACTTGGTCAATGTTTGGATAGATGTTAAATGTCAAGTAACATCCACATGAATGGCAGATCCCAACGTATCCCAGCAGAACGTTGCCTAAAGCATCACACAGCCTCCACCAGCTTGCCTTCTCCCCCCTTGCATCCTGGCGTATATTAGGCCTTTAGAGCCCCATTATGAAGATTGCACAATCAAAGATTCCTGTAGCAGCCAAAATGCAGTGAAAATTGACAAACGGGGGGAAGATGTATGTCTTCCTTCTTGATGTGATGATATCTAAATAACTTTAAAATTTAAGTTTGAGAGAACAAATAATAATAAACGTACACCAAGACTGGATAAGTGGGTGGATGAAGATGAAGATATATTAATAGACGCATCCATCGCTTTGATCTTGCAGCCTCTTCCAAATCCAGCAGAGTATGTCTATGATTAGTGTGGCAGTGGCTTCCTTCCTTTTATATCAGCACCTAATAAATAACATGTTGTTTTTCCTTACTGCATTTCCCATTTATTCTTATCTTGAGCGCCTAGAGAACATGTGGAGCCCAAGTTGAATCAGTTAAGGATTTTTTATCCCTGCTGGATTATTTCTGCCATATCTTGATAATTAAAATATTTATGGGCTTCTTCCAAAATTCATCTGGTAGCATAGCTACCAGCTGCCTATCATTTGGAGGGACTCTCCCCGTTTGGGAATTAAATCCCTTTGTCCCTCTTTCCTCCCTAAATATGCCTTCCTTTCAGTCCAATATACTGTACACTCAGACAAAATTTTGTACATTGCTCTTAGTTTTTATCAGACCTTCAGGATATTGTACATTTTAATTTAAAACATTAGTATAAAGGAAAAGTAGCAGTTTAAAAGTAGGTTTAACCAAACATATTTTCTCCTTAAAATATAACTAAAAACAAAAGTTTTTGGATAGAGTGGAGAGGGATCAGAACCTCTGTTAGGCTCTGTCTTTAGTTTCTGTGCCCGCTATTCTTTTGTCCTGTGTATCATTATCTCTAAGGCGACTTTCACACTGGGGCATTGGGGGTGTCAGCAGTAAAGCGCCACTATTTTTAGCGGCGCTTTTGCTGTAATTTTTGCGGCACTTTTCGGGCCGCTACCGCTGAAAAAGACCGAAAAAGGATTAAAAGCGCCTGCGAAGCGCAGCTGCAGCCACTGGCTCTTCGGAGGTGCTGCCCATTGATTGCCAATGGGCAGGGGTGCTGTAGGAGCGATGTATACACCCCATTCCTACAGCGCCTCAAAGATGTAGCTTGCAGGACTTTTTTTAGCCTCCTGCCTTCGCACCCCTCCAGTGTGAAAGCACTCAGGCTTTCACACTGGAGTGAGAACTCAGGCTCTTTACAAGTGCTTTTCAGACGCTATTTTTAGTTCTGTATCGCCTGTATAGCGCCTCAGTGTGAAAGCAGCCGAAAAGTGAAAGAAAATATCGGGATGTCACCAGAACAGAAGCAGTTGTAACCCCCCCACCCCAAGGCAGGTGGAGTACCCCAGAAACATGAGGGGCTAGCATGTTCCTAGGGTTGGGTTCATGGCTGAAAGGTGGGAGACTGAGATAACATTGGGTGCCAGTCACTTTGTGTCTTTTGAGATATTTTATCTAAAAAAACAAGAGGGAACTGTTAGGGTAACACTTACAACCTTTCCTTTCCTGAAGCAGCTTGTACAGTGTAAAGAGTCTTTAAACTGGCACCAGGAACACTATTAGATAGCACCTCTGGCTCATTAGTAGATTTTATTGTAAATGTCCCTATGCCTCTGTGCATCATTCCAGACCTCCGTGCATCCTGTCAAGAGAGCCACCAGACCCCTACAAGAAAACCATTTTTTTCCTGACTTCTTACTCCAGCAGGCTCCTCCTCCTGGTTCTCAATCCTAGTTCAGCCTGCTTATAGAGCAGACAAGACAGCTTCTGGGGACCACTTCTTGCCGTACTCCCAGCACAAAGCACATGCTAGGCCCCACACAGGCTATGGGTCTAACAGAATAAAACATTCAGCAGCAACTCCCCAGACCTCAGCCATGAGAACTCACATGGTCAACCCCAAATATTTATACTCTCCCCTAACATGCATCACTGGCAATAAACCTGCTACTGTTTGACTAGGAGCAAGATAAATACTCATAATCCTGCATTACTGTGGTGTATCATGCTATTACTGCTATTAAGCAATAGCACCAGTGAGCTAAAGGAAAACCAACTGAAAAAATACACTATAAATCAGCTTGGGCTGACTACCACTCAGAACATTTAAATAGTCACCCCTCTTTAGGATATGGTGGCTACCGAGAGGAAATTTGCAATGGGGACACTAGTCTTGGTGACTTATCACAACCAAGGATTCCCCCATATTGGATTTCCTCTCACTTCCTGTTTAGGCTGTGGGACATAAAATTTAGGAAAATCTCCCCTAATGGGTCACAGATGGCAAAAAATCTAACTGGGGTTATAACCCTTTAATCCCTTATTCTATCCATGATGGTGAAAAAGTTTTGTCTTTAGTTCTACTTTTCATTTTTTGAAGTTTGCATAATTGGTAACAGGATGTGTCTTTATCTTTTGCCACTTTCCCATCATTGACAGTTGGGAGGTGTAAGGTAGTTTTGCACCAATATTTTTAAAGTATAACTATACTCACCTTCTCTCCAGCGCTCTGGTGGCCCAGAGCTCCCCGACGGCTGCTGTTATCTTCGGCTGGATCAGCTTTTGGGTACCAATCTTTGTCCATTTTCAGTGGCCAGGCTGAGATGGTGTCACTTCTGCACATATGTGGGAGATCATTAATCTCAGCATTGACCAAATTTGTACACTGATTTCATTAATAATCCTGCCTGTATGCCATTTTTTTTATTGGATAACGTTCCATTTGAAGCATTAAGGAAACTGACTTATGATTTTTAAAATTGTTCAGGCTGTGAACTAGAGGTTGCCATGGTTTTATTTATGACACTATAGCGCTGCACAACCAACTAGTAATTTAAAGTATTTTGGAATGTTCTTGGTATGTCTTGAAATTTCTTCATTTTTTGTTTTTGTGTAATTATTAGGGGTGAGCCGAAACACCCCCTGTTTCGGTTTGCAGCAGAACATGCGAACAGGCAAAGAATTAAGAATTCGTTTGAATGCGCAAACACCATTAAATTCTATGGGACACGAACATGAATAATCAAAAGTGCTAATTTTAAAGGCTTATATGCAAGTTATTGTCATAAAAAGTGTTTTGGGACCTGGGTCCTGTCCCAGGGGACATGGATCAATGCAAAAAAATGTTTTTAAAATGGCAGTTTTTTCGAGAGCAGTGATTTTAATAATGCTTAAAGTGAAACAATAAAAGTGTAAAAATATTCCTTTAAAATTCATACCGGGGGGGGGGGGTGTCTATAGCATGCCTGTAAAGTGGCGCATGTTTCCCATGTTTACAACAGTCCCTGCACAAAATGACATTTCTAAAGGAAAAAAAGTAATTTAAAAGTACTCGCGGCTATAATGAATTGTCAGTCCCGGCAATACACATAAAAGTCATTGAAAAAAACGGCATAGGATTCACTCATAGTCCATTACCAGGCCCTTTGAGTCTGGTATGAATATTAAGGGAAACCCCAAACCAAAATTTAAAAAAAAAATTGTGTGGGGGTCCCCCTAAATTCCATACCAGGCCCTCCAGCGGAAGCCTCCCATGGAGGCGGGTCGGTCACATTTTTTTTTCTTTTTTGGTCCATCGGCGGAGCAAGAGAAGAAGAAAAAGACTTTGTGGGACATTTTTATTTTTTTATTTTTTAATAAAGGACTTGTCTCATCAAACCGTGTCATGTCATTTTTACCATTTTCACACTTTTTTTGTGAAATGAAAGGGGGCTTCCAGATTCTGATTAGACCCCTGCCCACAGACCCCCACAACCACTGGGCAAGGGTTGTGGGGATGAGGCCCTGGTCCCCATAAACATTGGGACACGGTGCTTTGGGGGGCTACCCCAAAGCACCCTCCCATGTTGAGGGAATGTGGCCTAGTACAGTTTAGGAGGGGGACGCTCTCTGGTCCCCCCTCTTTTCATGCAGCCTGCCAGGTTGTGTGCTCGGATAAGGGTTTAGAATGGATTTTTGGGGGTACTCCACCCCATTTTTTAAAGAAATTTGGCGCGGGGTTCTCCTTAAAATCCATACCAGATCTGAAGGGTCTGGTTTTTCGATTGAAAAAGCCCATGGCGTGCAAAACACACCCAAAAAACTTCCACCCGGTGCATAAAAAAAGTGCACACACATAAAGAGTGAAACACTAAAAAGTGCAGACGGGTGTCTGATGTCCTCCAAAAGAAGGACCATACCCTGATCCCCCGGGGCGTTAGGCTCCAGACAGGGACTGAGGTACCAGACTCAACAAGTGGTCTCCCAGGCAAAACCAGGAGACCTCCTTTCCCCGGGAGGACTGCCGAAACAGAACCTCCTAGGTACTAGGTACTATGGGGGCTTCCCCAAAGGTAGGCCCCCCAATGGAGATTGGACCAAGCCAGAAGGCCTATGTCCGCTCTCCCAAAGACTTTCAGGATTGGTCCGAGGACCGACACCCTACTCATCACACGTGCAGTGACAAAAACAGTGACAAAGACACACAAAACTAAAAAGTGAGGAAAGGGATAGTGAAGAGGAGAGTGAAAAGTGGCCATTGTGCAATACAATGACCGGCCCTCCGGCCAGGAATCAAAAATTCCTCTGGTCCTAGCCAAAAGGCCGGGCCCTAGAGGCAGGTGTAAAAAAGCGTGTATCTGGTGACGTGACCTAGGTGCCGAATATCAATGTGCGGAGCACAGTGAACATAAGGCACCCCTGGACTGCCACTCCAGGGGCACATCACCATGGGCTTTTCAACAGAAGCGTCCCTGGCCCCCAGCCCAGACCACAACAGCCCCCACCCCTGATCAGGTAGGTATGGAGATCCAGGAGCTTAGTGAGACGTTGACTCACCACGTCACACCCTCACTCCCATCACTCCCACCTAATTACATTCGGGAAGTACAGGCCGTTCCCCCCCAAGGGGGGAAAGGGGGAACAAGCGTTCCCTTCCGAAAAACTGACCGGAGCTAGAGCTGCCACAATCCAGGCCAGAAGGCCAGGGTCCCCTCCCCTGGCTTCGACCAGTGGTTCTCCATCCCCATCAGAAGGCTTCCCTTTCAGCTACAAACCGCTCCAGGTCACCTTTACACCAGCAGGCTTTGCATAGCAACCGCCACCCCTGCTCCACCTCGCCGTAGAACAGGGACGGAAGCAAGCGCCACCTACTGGTAACTGATAAGAACAGATACTACACTTGATCTTAGCCAAAAGGCCGAGAAGATGCTAGCTCAGCCTTTCTGTTCATAAAAACTGAAAATGCATCTACTTACTGTCATCAACTAGAATAATAAGTGTAACTACTGTAGAACCGTCCTAGTTAGGCTGCTAGGCAAATTTAGCTTTTGGCTTCTGCTGTAACTAGAGAAGCAGTAATTATTTAGTCTGATTTGTTCACAGACTGGGATTTTGATTGCTGCCCCCTTATTCTAGAAGAAGTTTCTAGAACTTAGGGAGGGAGGATTCAAATGACCAGTCTGAATATCAAGCAGGGTCAAGCTAATCCCTGGGGAGGTGTGCCCAGTTGGTGGCTGGGATGCTGTTAAATAGTCTGGGGCCCTGAGGAGATTGTCTTTCTCCCTCCTGAGGGAATGGATCAGTGAGGTGAGAGGAGGGGGACTGCTTTCTCTTTGCACCCCTGTGACTGGATGCTGGATTACTTTGGAAGAGGCTACATCCAGAACATCCAGAATTGTGCTCAAGCATTTTTGGAGTATCTCACACCACCCCCAATCCCTTCCCAAGTTCTACCAGCAATAAAATATAAAAAGACCAACCTCTAGACTATTCAATTAACTGGAGTGAATGGACTATTACTGTGTGCCTGGCTGCCTCTGCGCTGTTTTGGGAAGAATCAGTTAAATCCAGAGGCTCCTGAAGGGTGATGCTACATTACATTTGGGTCAAGGTTTGGGAGATTGGATGCAGAGCTTTAACAACAGGTCTGTTACTTCTAAAGTTAATAGAGGATCTTGGAGTAGATAGGGAGAGCTAGCAGTGTGTTTTCCAGGAGAGGCAGTTGTATGCTGTATTGTAAATAGCAATATTGCGTATGCTGTATTGTGCTTTATTACAGAGGATTGCAGTGTGGTGGGTTAACAAAGCTAATCTGTTTGCAGCACATTACCGTATACTTGTGCCGTACACTTTGATGCTCTAAATCACCACATTGTTAGGTGCAATAAAGCACTACATCCTTGATCCCCCTATTGCCATAGCTACTAATAAGGTTAGGGAATTCCCTGTATTCATAATGTCTGGTAGGCTTAGGTAGAGGCAGAGGTTCTTCATGTGTCATTGACCAAAATTATTTGTATGTCCTGGATTGCTGGAACTGTGTTTGTACCTTTCCATACAGCCTTTTCTCTTTCTATTTACCAGAATAACCATGCTATGCTAAATGAAAAGATTGCTATTTTCGAAACTGCTCTTTTCAAAACAAGCTCCAGACTTGGGCAGCAGAAGAAAAGGGACATAAACCAGAAATCAACCTTGATCCTTAGGCTTGGCAACAATTAGTCACTAGCATCAGACCTGTGGACTTGGGTTCCTGGAGAATTTTTAATTTACTTTTACCATGTTTCCTTTTATTCTATTCATCCTTCATCCAGCCTATTTTAGCTTGGAAGAATTCCCTGTTATGAATCCCTTGAGCCATGTGATTAAATGCAGAATACCAAAAACTCTATAACAAATATTTTCATAAATGTATCTTAAAAATTAGACAAGCCTTGTTGGGGCTTTCACTGCTGGCATTGTATGTACTTTTCTGTATTAGTGGCACACAGGAGACTCTGCTGACTTCCCTCTTACCTCGTCACATGGTAGCTTTAAAATGGCGCACGCTATGTATTCGCTGCCAGCACTGAATCCTTCTGCAATTCCCTGTCTAATGATTGATGGCTCTGTTCTGTAGTCTCCCCATTCAATCAGAGAATTAAGAGATTAGGCTTTGTTTGGTTTTGGCAGTGCACTGAACCCAGGCAAAAAGTGCTCTGTGGGGATATATTACATCTCTTATATAAATTGGTTGGTGCAAACCATTCCACTTCTCAGCTTAAAGACAGCAATATTTAAAATAAAAAGTTACAGAGTACTGTGAATTAGTACAGCGACAATAAGAAATAATAGTAAAAGGCTTCAAAATAACAGGTAGGCCCAGACTGGAAATACTGAAACTCTGCACAGGTTGCCATTATAGATAAGCTTTGGGGTTGGATAAGACATCAGTTCAAGGCAAACTCAAGACATTCGCTGTTTGGGAAAGTGGCAAACTCATGCAATTGTTTATCTCTAAAGCAACCAATTTCCAATAATGCACTTCTTGGCCTTTGAAGTGTGGTTAGGTGGCTTGGAAGGATCAATAATGGGGGTTACCTTTTGGTCTGGGGTTCCAGGGAGGTTTTTGTCAGTGAGAAAATATATTTAATCGCGCTACCCATATGATTCTAAGCTAGAATAAAAAAAATCACATATATGAACCACCCATTGTTCAAATAGTGCTAAGAGGATCCTGTATATTACGTGACTATAAGTGAAAAATGCAGTGAAGATCAAAATGAATATACATCCACAATTGAACTAATCAATAATAACCAAAAACATCATTATTGTGTCCATAAATAATGAATCAAGGAAATGAGCGTCAATATAAATAAAAACACATGTAAAGTCCATGAGTGCACAAAAGTGAAATAATCAAAAATCTAAATATTGTGAACAAATAAATGTACACCAGTACTTTGTCAGATAAAAGTCCATATAATTGTGAAAAAGCCATCCTCAAACTCTAAAAGCAGAAAACTGTGTTGATTCTACCACCAGAACAGCAGGAATAAACTCTTACCAAATCACCATAATGCCCCATAACAGAGGATCAAGGAATGCATGTAATAGAATACAAATTGGCTCTAAAAGACAGCAGGCATAGTCGCAAATTCTGGACAGCCACCTCACGAACAATCAGACCATCACATGGATAACGTGGTACATAGAAAATAAAAGCGTTCCATAGTGTAAAACCTTATGAAAATGTATTGTTTTAAAAAAAGTAATACACTTACAATGTTGCAGTTTGAAAAAGAGTCTAAAGTCTGATGTGCTGGCCAGAGCACAAACAGACAGCTCATCCTTCTGGGTAAATGAATGGAGCACGAAGTGATGTCAGCGCATCGCTCCGTCCTACGCGTTTTGTAATAAGGTGTTGTCCAGGGGCCTAGGTTTTTGTCAGTGTGTATGTGGAGACTTTGGTAGATAGGGAGAGCTAACCGTGTGTTTTCCAGGAGAAATAGTTGTAGGCTGTATTATGCTACAATACAGTGAATTCCAGTGTGGTGGGCTCACAAAGCTAATCTGTTTGCAGCAAATTATTGCATACTTGTGCAGTACACTTTGTAGGTACAATTATTCACTGCATTCTTAATACCCCTATTGCCATAGCTGCTAATAAAGGCATGGGATCCCCTGTACTCATAATGTCTGGTAGGCTTAAATGGGGAAGCCAAGGTTCTTTGAGTGCAGTTAGTAGGGCACAAGCAGGTTCATTCTGGCAGTGCTATATAACCAGAGTACACGGAGGAGGTCATAGTTCTCCTCCTAGTTTTATAGCACCACATTTTGCCAGTAAGCTGCAAATGCACCTTTTTCTCCTTCAACCTTTGCGGCTAGTCCCACTGTTGCCCTGCAAGATGGCATGGAAAAGTTGGCTAAATTATTTCATCATTTATTTGGTGCATGAGGTTGTGCAAAAAATCATGTTATTGGATGCTGAGAAAAAGAACCCCAGAAGCATAGTGGTAGGGGACAACAAGCAGGGAGCAGCATTTGCCACTAATGTCCCTGCAGCTGCAGCCTACTGTCAATTGGGGCTTGAGGGTTGAGGAGGGGTGGGTTGATGAGATGGCAGAGTGAGCCTTGGTGGCAAAAATTGTAGAGTAGGTAAATTAGGGCGAGGCACAACCGCAATGAGAGCTTGTAGAAGATTGGAGGGGGGGGGGGACCTTCTTATTTCACCAAATCATAAGGAGCTATCTATCACACACCAGGCCAACATACACCCAGTTGATTGATGCTGGAGCAGCCAGTAAATAGCTCCACAGTAAATAATCTTCTGTGAGGCTGGGTTCACACATGTGCAGTAGAAATTTAAGCTCCATTTTCATAGCTAATTGATAAAGTAGTTGTTCAGTGTTTCAAGTCAGTTTTTGATCAGGATTAGGTCAGGATTGCATCAGGATCAGGTCAGGATTTTATCCTGTTTACAACTGAAGGACATGTGCGATTCAGAAGCATTCCCATAAAAGTCAATAGGCCTGAATTCGCACCTGAGCCGGAGCACATTGCTCAGAAAACTGACAGGACTTTTTTTCAATGCGCATTGAATCTGCACACCAGCTGCACCCAACATATGTGAAAAGGCACAATAGAAAGCAATGTTCTTTCACATGTCATGCGAATTGGATGTGGTTCAAAACACATCCATTTTGCATATGGTTGAACCCAGCCTCAAAAGAATTGTCTATTTTGATGTTTGTTCATCTGGCAAAAGTGACATAAACCATGCAGACCATTCACCAATATTTATATAAGTGGAAAACCAGTGAGAAACACCAATATCATTTATACTATTCCACAGGAAGGCACTGCATCAGGGGTTTGCAGCCTCTGCCTACAGCATATAATTTTTGCTAAAACTACTAGTCATTTGGGTACCACATGCATGAGGAGACACATGATTCTCAATAGTCTCAATAATAGCAGCACCTCAATGATAACCGTGAGCAGCAAAAGACCTTCACTCCTCCTCATTCCTCACTTTTCACTTCCCCCCAATCCAAAGATTCTCCAATAAGATGGTAAACCTGACAAAGTCATTGAGAGGCTTTACCCTATGGCACCTCAAGAAGGGAGAAGATGTCACACTGACTAATGCCGTGTACACACAGTTGGACTTTCCGGCAGAAAAAGTCAAGCGGAATCATTTCATCGGATATTCCGATTGTGTGTGGGCTTCAGCCGACTGTTTTTTTTTAAAATTCTGCCAGACCTAGAAATAGAACATGTTTTAAATGTTTCCGACGGAATCAATTTCTATCAGTAAAACCGTTCGTCTGTATGCTGTTCCAACAGATCAAAAATGATGCAATGGCAGCTATTGGCTACTGGCTATTGAACTTCCTTTTTCTAGTCTTGTTGTACGTGTTGTACGTCACTGCTTTCTAAATGATCGGACTTTGGTGGGATCATGTGTAGTTAAGTCCGTTTCAGCAGACTCCATCGGAAAAACCACCAGAGTTTATTTTGATGGAAAAAAAGAATTTGTGTAAGCGGCATGAGGCCAAGCATGGGCAATGCCAGAATACTGTGTTGCTGACGCTGTCAGTGAGCACCACACTGGTTCGTAACACCATATACAACCTAAAAGTATCTCCTAAGCATTTTGTTTTCCCCATGTCTCCCTCAAAGTCACACAAAAAGAAGAACCCTCTCCCTGTGGTATTTTTTTTTTTTTTTTGGACTGCTACCATGACAGTGTGCGGCTCCCCATAGTTTTTTCGGTGATGGCCAGACATGCACCCTTCATAGGGATCAGATTTAAGTTGTACGTTTTCAGACAAATGGATTTGGCAAACATCCTATGATTCGCACCCAGACACATTCGCTCATCCCGAGTTACCAGCACTATTATGTCACTAAACATTTATATGCTGTAGCCTCATCCAGTTCTGTCATAGTGAAGATTCAGTTTAGTATGATACCTGTTGTACACCCTGCCCTTCTGTTTACTACTAAAATATCCAATTTTTAAACATTAGCTATACTGGGCAAAATGTTTTCACATGCACAAGCTAAAATGAAATTGTTTAAATGACAAGTTTACAATGATTTCTATTATCCGTGGAGGAGGTTGGCCCAAAATAATGGATGAGCTTCACCTTATTTTTGTTCTTTATTTTTTTCTTTATTTTTTGTTCTTCTGTTTATTTATGAAGTTTTGAAGTTTCAGCAATTAGAACCAAACTGTCATCTAGTAGTTCCTTAACCAAGTGTATATATAATGTTTTTTGCATTTCCATAGGGTTGCTCTAGAGAACAGTAGAACACTTCTTATAGAAAATCCAACAGTGGAAGATATGGGCTTGTATCAGTGCACAGCTGTTAATGGGCAAGGGTCTGATATGGAATATTCACACTTATACTTTGCAGGTAAGCTGCCCACTAGGTAAAACTGTATTACTGCTGAGCTAAAATATTGTTTGCTGTCAAAATCTACATTAGAAAATGTTTTAATGATTTTCTAGTTTTGATTGCTTATAGATTGAGGTTGAACTTGGCAGGATGCTCTGCGCTACTTGTTCATAGCTATGAACATTCCCATCTGAAAAAGATCTAGCCATCCACATTAATGGCCAGGTCTAACCTACAGAGAAGTTTAGCACACATGCCAAATGTTTTTGTGTAGAAAAATGATTGTACTAGAAGTGTATATATTGTAATATGCATATGTGACCTCCCCACCCCCCATGACTTATATCACCCATCGTTGCATTTAACGTCCTTATGGGTACCTGGCAACTCATACAAACCGTTTTCAGCAAACATGGTCTTGTTGACCTTTTTAACTAATATTCATCCCATATATGAGCACTGGCATTGTTTCTTTCCATAAATAAAGCTTTATCACCTGTATAGCAGAGTCCTAAATATATTATCCAGTGCTTCATTTAACACCAGATTTTACTTTCTGGGCACTGAAGTAGGATTCTTCCCCAACTGCAAGGCAATTTGCCACTTGACTCTGTACCACTTGCCCACCGAAACCTCTCTGTCATTAATTAACCCATACTTATTGTTGTCATGCTAAAATTCCTCTAGGTATTCTCAATGTGAGACTTTTTCTTTCAATGATATAACATACAATAACATTCATAAAACAGTGCTCATATTTTTCTTGCTTTCAATTAAAGAAGCACCTGTTATCCAGATCTTCAGAAGGAACATCACCAGCTTGAACAGAGACAGCATATTGGCCATTGTGGGTGATAATTTGGTGACCAGGACAGGACTGAATGTAACTCTGGATTGCCCTGTAAAAGGTAATACAAGCTGGCTAATTAAAATACATATATCTGTTCATCATAGGTAGTTCTCAAAGACGAATCACACATTTCTTTCACTGGTATTACCATAAACGGGGAAATGTTTTTTATGGAAAAAAAATTCTATATTTTAAATTGCATTGGAAACAAGTCTATTTTTAGATCCCAATACCATTTAATGGAGGTCATGTTTGGAGTAGAAGGTCATATATATATATATATATATATAGAGAGGGTTCATTTAAATTAGGAGGATTGGTATGGGAAACACCTGAGTGGCTACACTTTGTGGATGTGCATGCTTGCAACTATACAGTAGCTGCTACATTGAATATGCCTTGAAAATATTTCAGTAAAAACTTTTGCTATGGAGTTTGTGTCCCATCATCTTCTTTATATATATATATATATACCCGCCTTTACACGCACATGAACTTTAATAGCATTCCAGTCTTAGTCAGTAGGGTTGAATATTGAGCTGGCCCAACCTTTGCAGCTATAACAGCTTCCTCTTATCTAGAAGGCTGTTCACAAGGTTTAGGAGTGTGTGTATGGAAATGTTTGATCGTTCGTCCAGAAGCGCATTTGTGAGGTCAGGCACTGATGTGGACCATAAAAACATGGATGAGCAAGTTTGGGGTGGAGGAACTTGACTGGCCTGCACAACCTGACTTCAACCTCAATCCTTTGTGATGAATTAGAGTGGAAATTGCAAGCCAGACCTTCTTGTCCACATCAGTGCCTGACCTCACAAATATAGTATATATATACTTTATATATATTATTTTATTAATCTCAACAGGCTCCTCCCACTGGTGTATGCTTAAGTATACCTGTGGGAATGAGGCCAAAGGTGAACTAAACCTGGACACAATCTCCAGCGTCATGCAAACAGGCTGTCCTATCCAGCTATAATATAGAACAAAATAAAAAAGATCCAACAGCACTCAGAAAAAAATAAACATACAAAAGTGTTTTAAAAATTTGCAGCAGTTTCATATGTATCTATCTATCTATCTATCTATCTATCTATATACATATATATATATATATATATATATATATATATAGATACAGAAGCATATATTACGTGTGTGTGTATATACAGTATACAGTTGGGCTCATAAATTTGCATACCCTGGCAGGATTTGATTTCTTGGCCATTTTTCAGAGAATATGAATGATAACACAAAAACTTTTCCTTCACTCATGGTTTGTGTTGGGCTTAAGCCATTTATTATCAGTCAACTGTATTTACTCTTTTTAAATCATAATCACAACAGAAACTACCCAAGTGACCCTGATCAAAACTTTACATACCCCAGTTCTTAATACCGTGTATTGTCCCCTTTAACATCAATGGCAGTTGAAGTGTTTTGTGGTATTTATGGATGAGGCTCTTTATCTTCTCAGATAGTAAAGCTGCCCATTACTCTTGGCAAAAAGCCTCCAGTTCCTGTAAAAACTTGGGCTGTCCTGCATGAACTGCAGGTTTGAGATCTCCCCAGAGTGGCTCAATGATATTCAGGTCAGAAGACTGAGATGGCCACTCCAGAACCTTCACTTTATTCTTCTGTAGACAATAACAGGTCGACTTGTCCTTGTGTTTTGGATCATCGTCATATTGGAATGTCCAAGTACGTCCCATGCGCAGCTTCCTGGCTGATGAATGCAAATGTTCCTCCAGCATTTTTTTGATAACGTACTGCATTCATCTTGCCATCAATTTTGACCAAATTTCCTGTGCCTTTGTAGCTCACACATCCCCAAAACATCAGTGATCCACCTCTGTGTTTCACAGTAGTAATGGTGCACCTTTCATCATAGGCCTTGTTGACTCCTCTCCAAATGTAGTGTTTATGGTTGTGGCCAAAAAGCTCAAATGACTTTGTGCCAGAAGGTTTGAGGCTCGTCTCTGTGCTGCTTGGTGTATGGTATATTGGATACTATGTGGCATTTGCATAGTAATTCTTCTGGTGACTTGACCATGCAGCCCATCTTTCTTCAAGTGCCTCCTTATTGTGCATCTTGAAACAGCCATACCACTGCATTTCACCTGAAGTTATTTGTGGGTTTTTCTTTGTATCCCGAACAATTTTCCTGGCAGTTGTGGCATTAAATTATAGTTGGTCTACCTGCCCGTGGTTTGGTTTCAACAGAACCCCTCATTTTCCACTTCTTGATTAGAGTTTGAACACTGCTGATTGCCATTCTCAATTCCTTGGATATTTTTATATATCCCTTTCCTGTTTTATACAGTTCAACTACCTTTTCCCGCAGATCCTTTGACAATTATTTTGCTTTCTCCATGACTCAGAATCCAGAAACATCAGTGCAGCACTGGATGAAAGATGCAAGGGTCTGTCTGGAGTCCAGAAACTCATTGGCCGTTTATACACACACACTAATTACAAGCAAACAGATCACAGGTGAGGATGGTTACCTTTTAATAGCCATTCAAGCCCATTTGTGTCAACTTGTGTGCATGTCATCAGGCCAAAATCACCAGGGTATGTAAACTTTTGATCAGGGTCATTTGGGTAGTTTCTGTAGTGATTATGATTTAAAAAGAGTAAACAAAGTTGATTGATGATAATAAATGGCTTCAGCCAAACACTAACCACGAGTGAAAGAAAAGTTTTGGTGTTATCATTCATATTCTATGAAAAATGGCCAAGAAATCATAAATGTTGCCAGGGTATGTAAACTTATAAGCACAACTGTATATAAATGTATATATACAAAAATATTTAGAAACAAACTGTCACCAGTATATACAATGTACTTTGTATTATCAAGACTTCCAACTGTTTACCAAACAATAATAGGAGTTTCTGACCTTTATGCAAAGATAATTCAGTTCAGTTTACACTCTACAAATATATATTTTGGGTTCCTTAAACATGTTGGATTAACAGATGTTAGTTTTTAATACTGTATGGGAATAGAACAGAGTTTGGAGCGATGTTGCGTGCACACTTTATATAAAAATATGCTTACATACCTAATGTTTTCAGATGTAAATTCCCATCACCACACAGGAGCCTTGTTCAGACTCTGGATTTACATTAAGCATGTATACACTGTTCAAAGTCATTAGGTGGAAGAGAAACACTTGGTCCCCAGATGTGTTTAGAATTATGTAACTAGTTTTATATAACAGATGGATTGCTGCAATGCAGGACATCAATCTGTACTACACTGGAGGACTTAAAACACGTGGGTTGAAATCCAAGTCAACGCATACTGTCATACTAGTTAACTGCCTTTGGACAGGGAATGGGATGGGAAAATAATACCAAAAGAGGCCTCAAATAAAAATGGGGAGAAAGGCTGCCAAAAAATCCCATGGGTTGACATGTAAAGTCAGGCACAGTCTTTACCTTTAAATTAATTAGGAGAAACTCAGAAAAGAGACTTATTGAGCATCACCGCCTGAAAGTAATGACTTGTGTAAACTTACAGCATTAAAGTTTATTTAAACTTTCTTTTTTTCAGGTTGACTATTCTTATAGTATAGATTCCAGATTATATAAATTGATGTATTGTGCATGCTTGCCAGTTCACTTAAAGTGGTTGTAAACCCACATGAAAAAAAAAAATACCTGCAAGACAAAGGCATAATGAGCTAGTATGCATAGATCAAAGCCCCCGCTGCAGTGCCCGGATGCAGCACCGGCTGGCGACATTTCTCCCTAGAGTTACTGCCGGGTATCACGGCTCTGGCGCTGTGATTGGGCGGAGTTGCGATGACGTCACACCCACGCATTCGGGAGTCGCTGGTAGTGGTGCCACTCACTGAAGTAAACGGCACGTATGTGCCATTGCTTCAGTGGGCATGTGCCAATGACGTCAGCACATGCAGATACAGGGGATATCGCCTAAACCATGCAGGTTTAGGAGATATCCAGGGTAGCTACAGGCAAGTCTTATTATAGGCTTACCTACGGCAAAAAGTGGATTGTAAGGCCCCTTTCACACTGGGGCGGTGCGGGCGGTAAAGCGCCGCTATTTTTAGCGGCGCTTTACTGTCGTTTTAGCGGCCGCTAGCGGGACAGTTTAACCCCTGCTAGCGGATGAAAAAGGGTTAAAACCGCCCGCAAAGCACCGCTGCAGCGGTGCTTTGCCGGCGGTATAGCCGCGTTGCCCCCATTGATTTCAGTGGGTAGGAGCGGTGAAGGAGTGGTGAATACACCGCTCCTTTCACCGCTCCAAAGATACGGCTAGCAGGACCTTTTTCACCGTCCTGCTAGCACACCGCTCCAATGTGAAAGCCCTCTGGCTTTCACACTGGAGTGAAAGGGGTGTTTTTTTCAGACGCTACACAGGCACTATTTTTAGCACTGCAGCGCCTGAAAACCGCCTCAGTGTGAAAGGGGCCTAAGGGTTTACAACCACTTTAAAATGAGGTTTGCACCGATACTAGTATCGGTATCGGTCCCGATACCGAGTATTTGCAGGAGTACTTGTACTCATGCAAATGCTCCCGATGCCTGATCCGATACCTGGACACTCAGGCATGATCGGTGTGGTGGTGGGGGAAGTTATAATCACAGATCTCCTTGTGTGGCTGACAGCCGCTTCTCCTCCTCTCCCCTCTGCAGCTAGTATCTGTAATCGTAATCAGCGAGTAATTGAAAAAAGTATCGGTACTTGTACTCCCTCTTAAAAAAGTGGTATCGTTGCAACCCTACTTAAAATGTATGGCGCACAACATTTTCCTTTTCAAATGCACTTGTTTTTTGTTTTTTGTTTTTCACTGTATCATTTACAGGAAACATTGTCATTTATCAGTTTTATTGCTAGTTCACACTATGGTGAACCAGCCCTTAGTTATATCATTAAACAAACATGAAATTAGAGGTTCTTTTTTTAAATTGTTGGACAAATTTGCCAAGCATTCACTCATCCTTGACTAATTCTGACTGTGGGATTGTTTTACTAAAACTGGAGAGTGCAAAATCTGGTGCAGCTCTGCATAGAAACCAATCAGCTTCCAAGTTTTACTGTCAAAACTTTATTGAACAAGTTGAAGTTAAAAGCTGATTGGCTAGCATGCACAGCTGCACTAGAGTTTGCATTCTCCAGTTTTAAATCAACACCCACATGTTGTTAATACAATTATTTCATAGGATCATTCGCTCCATCTTGGGGCTATTTCATTGAAATACCCCAGTCAGAAAAAAATACGGCATTTTGGCCACTACATGATGTTGGAAAAATGATTGTTGGAAATCATTGTTAGAGATGTGCATGATGGAAAAATTAGTTTTGCTTAGTTTTGGATCCATTTGTTAAAGGTGAAGTCCAGCCTGAGCTTGTTTCCCTGGGCTTCTCCGATCACAGAAGTGCAATTTCGTTTTGGACTTTTGTGACCCGTTTTCAGCAGAGATCGGTCTGAAATCTGCTTTCTGCTGATGTCACAGGAATCAGGTCAGGACTGATGACCATCTCAGCCTCTCAGCGAGCCGCTAAGAGGCTGAGACGGCCACTCCACCCCTCCACAGCTCAGCGCTCCAGTGAGCGTGGAAGAGCAGAGCGGAAAGATACTGATTGACAGATATGCTGATTGATCAGCAATGTTCGATCGCTCAGTTCTCAGTGCAGAGGTGCCAGGGAACAGATGCAGCATTGGCTCAATGCTGCACCCACCTAGGTAAGTATGAATCTGGACAAAATAAAACATGCTTCTCTTTTAAGTTACTTATTCATCAGATTTGTTATGTTAGAATGATTCGTTCAAAGAATTTGTTTCATAAATTTGTTTTGTATATTCATTGTTTTCTGAAAATATTTGTATTTCGCAAGTTATTTCAGAAGATTGACTAATCATTTTAACATTATTTGCAATATGTTTCCATTTCATATGTAGTCCATTTTTTATTTTAATGAAAAATATGAATGCAAAATAAAAATGAAATAGATATGAATCAATTTGGATTGTTCATTATGCCGTTACATTATTTTGGATGCTTCAAACAAAAAACAAAAGGCCTAAACTATTGCATCATGTCATTCGAATGAAACAAATGAAAACAAACAAAATCATTATTTGTTATAATTTATTTTGGATTTGTTGAAATTCATTACTATTGTAATGCAGAGATTCAGATACATCCGAATCTATTTAATAACAAAAATTTCCTCCATGTCTAATCACTGTATTAGGCAAAATATGGTCAGAAAAATAAAGTTCTTCATTAAAAAAAAACATACATTTTACAGGATTGTGGCCTGTGTAGAAATACTTATGTTGAACAAAGTAATGCTCACTGGGGTTAATTTACTAAAAGTGGAGAGTGCAAAATCTGGTGCAGCTCTGCATTAGAAGATGGTTGGATACATAGATGTCCCAGGTCTGCTTGGGCATACCCTAATAACGCTGTGTGGCGCAGAATCCCTCTGTTTAACCTCCCTGGCGGCGATCCCGAGTCTGGCTCGGGTTGGGATTTCAGCACCACGAGCGGTAACCCAGAGCCAGACTCGGGATCGCATCGCTGGAGGCAGGGAGGACACAGGGAGAGTTACTTACCTTGTCCCCTGGATCCAGCGATGTCCTCCGCGCTGTGTGATCGAGCTGTCCTCCGCTCGATTCACAGTGCCGAATGCCGCCGAGCTCCGTTCCCTGCGACGGTACGGCGCACGGGAGCGGAGATCGGCGCCAAATTCAAAAAAGTAAAAAGACACAAAACACACACAGTACTGTAATCTTACAGATTACAGTACTGTATAAAAAAATTACACACCCCCTTTGTCCCTAGTGGTCTGTGCAGTGCCCTGCATGCACTTTTATATTATAAATACTGTTTTTTCTGCCTGAAATTTGGAGATTATACATAGCAACCAAAAAGTGTCCCTTTTTCAGTGTTTTAGGATTTGATTACATTATTGAATAATTTTTATTATTATTTATTATATTATAAACTTTATCATACCCGGGATGTCTGCTAGACTCTGGTTTGAACAGATTTAAGAGAGTTATTCCTAAGAATTACAGGACTACAATATAAAATGCCAAATTTCCTTGCAAAATAATTGTACCACTTTCAGCACCTAAAATCAGAATGAATCATACCGCCAGGGGGGTTAAACCCCTGATATTCCACCAAAGCCCCATAACTGAGCGCCCAAAAAAATTGTAAAAAAAATAAATAATACAAATAAAAACGACTGAGACCATCCATTGCCCTACTGACACCAAGCTTTGCCTACTGACACCATCAGTATATATACATATACACATACACACACATATGTGTTTGAGCTTTGTGGTGCACACCCTAATGCAATAGACACCTATGGTTGGCTACCATGCAGAGCTGCACCAGATTTTGCACCCTCCAGTTTTAGTAAATAGACCCCACTGCTACTTTTTGCACTCCTTTGTTACTTAAATTATTTTTCTTTAGGGATAACTCCACTTTTATCTCCAATTTGCATATCTTTCTTTTGAATTCCAAAATCATTCTGCTCCAGGATTTTCATCAATTGCAAATATTTAAATATTGTTTTTCCTAAAAATAAAAATAATTCATTCCAAAAAATAATTTCCACTGGAAAATGAAAATTTTAATACAAAGGTGGATAGATGGAGCATAAGGGAGGTATCTTCAAGATTGAGCTATGCTTGCTTGACATCACTGCAGTTCACTGACGGTCCTTTAATACCAGAAGACACCGGTAAAGCCAGATGTTGTTCTGAACATCAACTGTCTTGTTGTTCTGCATTAACATCACATAGTACTGGTGTGCATGTGTGTATTGTACCACTATAATAGCATTACACTCTTTATTCAGTTGCTCTACTATACTAGAATAGTCAGTATAGCTCTACTATACTTTCCTGGTTGTGGCTATGAACAAAAATAAATAAATAAACTATATAATACAGTATATAGGGCTCTCCCATTTCTCTCCCAGCCTCCTTTTTTCCTACTCTCCATTTTCATCAAAAGTGACAACGATACAGCAATCTTGTCAAAGTAAAGTGATTCTAAAGGCATTTTTTTTAAATGACAATAAAAATATGGTATACTTACCTGCTCTGTGCAATGGTATTGCACTGAGCTATTCCTTACCACCCCTTCTGGAGTCCCTTCTGGAGTGTTCTCTGATCTTCCTCTCCCAGAGGGCCCCCTCAGCAAGCCATATGCTGAGGGGGCACCTGTGCAGGCACACTCCCAAGCCAGGCTATGTGCATCTATAGACACACACAAAACGTGTCTCAACCACACCCCTGGTCCCTCCTCACAGAATTTGACTGACAGTGGTAGCTGCCAATGGCTCCTGCTGCTCTCAGTGTCTCCTGTGAGACTAGGAAGAGGGAGCAGTGCTGCTGCAGACAGGCATAGCGCTAGCTCAAGAGAGGGCTCTGGTAAGTGCTGAGGGGGAGGAGCAGTTAGTAAGGTGTTTTTTACCTTAATGCAGAGAATGCATTAAAGTGGAAAGCAAATGGACTTTACAACCACTTTAACCTGGTCTGGCTCGGGGTGAAAATGTAATGCCATTAGTGGTAACCCCGAGCTTGGTATCGCATCGCTGGATCCAGGATGAGCTTACTTACATTGTCCCCTGGATCCAGCGATGTCCCCCTGCTGTATGAGCGAGCCATCCTCCGTTCGATCTATCACACCGCCGAGCTCCGTTCCCTGCGAGCGTTGCGACGCACAAGGATGGAGAACGGTGCCAAATTCAAAAAGTAAAACACACACATTACATACAGTATAATGTAATCTTACAGACTACATTGCTGTATGTAATTATTTCACATCCCGTTTGTCCCTAGTGTTCTGCCCAGTGTCCTGCATGCAGTTTTATATTATAAAAACTGTTCTTTATGCCTGGAAACTGGAGATTGTCCATAGCAAAGGAAACTGTCCCTTTACGTCAAAAATGGTTTTAGACCAGCTAGAAAACAACGATAATAATTTAAAATCACTTGCAGAATAGTGATTTGTGGGGAGATCTGTCATCAAATACTGAAAAGTAATGACAGCGACAATTCTGCTACTGAACAAATTTCAGTGTTTTTGATCTGATTACATTATTGAATATTTTTTATTATTGTTATATTATTGTTATATTATTATTTGGTATAATTATTTATAGTTGTTTATTATATTATAATTTATGATTTGATTTTTCAAACTTTATCATACCCGGGATGTTTACTAGACTCTGGTTTGGACAGATTTAAGTGAGTTATTCCTAAGAATTATGGGACTACAATATAAAACGCCAAATGTTCATGCAAAATAATGGTACTGCTTTCAGCACCTAAAATCTGATATAATCATACCGCCAGGGAGGTTAAAAATCAGCTCTAAGTAAAATCAATTTTTTACCCCATTCCTTCCTCCCAATTCTCTCTAATCAATTCTGGCAGATGTTAAATTTTCTTACCCGGAGAAGCCAGTTACTGTATACTTACCTGAGTCCCCCTCATCCAGGTGGCTTGCTGATGCTGTTTCCACCTGCAGGGATCACTAGTACAGAAACTACATGTCAACCCTCCCTTCACTCCCCTCGGTCCAAGGCCAGTCCTTTTCTGGATCCTGAGTCCTCTTCTGGATCTGTACCCCTCCACTGGTCTTATAATGGAAATTGTTAATGTCATCCAGATTGAGGGACATGGCATTGAACAACCACACAACTGTGGCTTAAAGTGAATTTCCACTTTTAGCATAACTTAAAAAATATTTAAAAATTGCAGCTTACCTTTTTTAGATGCTTTATTGTGGACTTTACACCAAGGAAAAAAATCCTAGATGGCTCCTTTTGTTCATGCGGGTACTGGGCAGCTGAATTTGCCATAATTAACCCTGTTTGTACTGTGCAGGCAGATCTTCATTATTAATTCAAACTAGATTTGAACACTATCTGTCTAACAAAGGGTTAAAGGTATAGAGGCTGGGCTTCTTGCATTGTATGTTAATGAGGACAGACTTGGGACCCTTTCTCCTTTTTTTGTTCCATTACAGAGGCTGCTTTCTACTCTGTTGTGGATAGCATTATAGGACTATTTGCTTAAGTTGGATTTATATGGATTTGTGCTGCTTACCATATTGACACCATATTGAAAATTATATATACTAGTGTATATACAGTATACACCTGTGCCACTTTATAAATCTAAATGTATATCTTCAGATAAATGCTATGTTTAAAAGCAGCTGCTGTTACAAACCTGTGGGTTGAACTGTGACATATTTTACACTGGAGAAAAGCTTCATGTTTAGCAGTGCTTGCTACTATGTATCCATCAATTAGTGAATTATCATTAAAGCGACATTGTGCAAACAATAAAAAATCAAATATTGTGACATAAACCAAAGTTATAAAGTCCACATGACAGATATTGTGATCACCGTTATCCTATTTATGCAAGTCTCTCAGGTACACAAATAGCCTTTACTACGTGACCCGCAATGGCCCATGATAAAACAAAACGTTCCTTCCCAATGGATAAACAAAGAAGGTGAAGTAATGATCCCTACTCACCAGACATCTTAACCCTAATTTCCTGACGACAAGAGGAGTCAAACGGTCTCCATGACTGGATGGTATACACCAACCAGATCTCCCGTCCCCTGCGCACAGCAATTCAGGATTCCAGGGGTAGGTCTCTCAATTGGCAGGGTAAAAAATAAAAATAAAAATAAAAATAAGAAACTCCTCATAGCGTAAGAAAGTTTTATTAAAAATCCTTCAACAAGGTAACATCTGTAAAAAGCATGAGAATATCCTTTGCCAAATAAACGCATGTAGCGTTCTGATGACATCACATCGATGATGAAACGTGTCAAGTTAAGATGCACGTAGCGCTATGCTGAGCACTAGGTAGACCGTACGTTGATACCTAGACATTTTTACTGCAATACCGCTATATATGTAGGTATTTGGCAAAGGATATTCTCATGCTTTTTACAGATGGATCCTTTTTTAAGGATTTTTGATAAAACTTTTTTAAGCTATGAAGATTTTCTGCTTCTTTTTTCTTTTTTACCCTGCCAATTGAGAGCTACCCCTGGAATCCTGAATTGCTGTTTGGAGAGGATGGGAGAATTGGTCGGTGTATACCTTCCAGCCACGGAGACCATTTAAGCCCAATTTGACTCATCTTGTCATAAGGCAAAGAGGGTCAGCGATGTCTGGTGAGTAGGGATCATTACTTCACCTTCTTTGTTTATCCATTTGGAAGGAATGTTTTGTTTTATCATCAGCCATTGGGGGCCACACAGGGCCGGTGCAAGGATTTTTGACACCCTAGGCGAAACCTAAATTTGCCGCCCCCCCCCCCCCCGGCTCTGCCCATGTCTCCACCTCCTTTGCCAGCTTAAATGGTTTAATTTAATCCTCTAACTGCTACATCTGCAAGACAGCTCATTCATTTGAAAAACAACAGAATTACTAGCAGGATCACCAGGTGAATATAAAAGAGAAAACCTAAAAACAAAATTAATGCAGCCACCCATCTAACAACTGGTAAGCTGCAGTATAATATTGTGCTTTGCTTTAATACCACTTTAACTGGATAAAGTTAATCAAGTAATTCTGTTATACATCAATGTATAGGCAGATGATGGGAAGGAAGGAGTTAAAACAGGAGATAAACAGACTGAAGTAAAGCTACTTCCTGTGCTGACAAGGGGAGAGAGAGAGAGGGTGGTCAGAGAGGAGGCTGAGAGAGAGAGAGAGAGAGAGAGAGAGGGGGGAGTCAGGGGAGAGAGAGAGATGCAGGAGATAGAGGGGGGTCAGGGAGAGAGAGAGAACGAGGGGGGTCAGGGAGAGAGAGAGAACGAGGGGGGTCAGGGAGAGAGAGAGAACGAGGGGGGTCAGGGAGAGAGAGAGAGAACGAGGGGGGTCAGGGAGAGAGAGAGAACGAGGGGGGTCAGGGAGAGAGAGAGAGAACGAGGGGGGTCAGGGAGAGAGAGAGAGAACGAGGGGGGTCAGGGAGAGAGAGAGAGGGGGTCAGGGAGAGAGAGAAGGGGGGAGTCAGGGGAGAGAGAGAGAGATGCAGGAGAGAGAGGGGGGGTCAGGGAGAGAGAGGGGGGGTCGGGGAGAGAGAGGGGGGGTCGGGGAGAGAACGAGGGGGTCGGGGAGAGAACGAGGGGGTCAGGGAGAGAGAGAGAGGGGAGTCAGGGAGAGAGAGAGATGCAGGAGATAGAGGGGGGTCAGGGAGAGAGAGGGGGGTCGGGGAGAGAACGAGGGGGGGTCGGGGAGAGAGGGAGAGAGGTCAGGGAGATAGAAAGGGGGTCAGAGAGGGGGGGTTCAGAGAGAGAGAGGGGGGGGTCAGGGAGAGAGAGAGAGGGGGGTCAGGGAGAGAGAGAGAGGGGGGTCAGGGAGAGAGAGAGAGGGGGGTCAGGGAGAGAGAGGGGGTTAGGGAGAGAGAGGGGGGGAGTCAGGGGGGAGAGAGAGGGGGGGGAGTCAGGGGGGAGAGAGAGAGATGCAGGAGATAGAGGGGGGGTCAGGGAGAGAACGAGGGGGGGGTTGGGGAGAGAACGAGGGGGGGGGGGGTCGGGGAGAGAATGAGGGGGGTCAGGGAGAGAGGTCAGGGAGATAGAAAGGGGCTCAGAGAGGGGGGTTCAGAGAGAGAGAGGGGGGGTCAGGGAGAGAGAGAGAGAGGGGGTCAGGGAGAGAGAGAGAGGGGAGTCAGGGAGAGAGAGAGATGCAGGAGATAGAGGGGGGTCAGGGAGAGAGAGGGGGGTCAGGGAGAGAACGAGGGGGGGTCGGGGAGAGAGAGGGGGGTCGGGGAGAGAGGGAGAGAGGTCAGGGAGATAGAAAGGGGGTCAGAGAGGGGGGTTCAGAGAGAGAGAGAGAGAGGGGGATCAGGGAGAGAGAGAAGGGGGGAGTCAGGGGAGAGAGAGAGATGCAGGAGATAGAGGGGGGTCAGGGAGAGAGAGGGGGGGTCAGGGAGAGAGAGGGGGGTCGGGGAGAGAGGGAGAGAGGTCAGGGAGATAGAAAGGGGGTCAGAGAGGGGGGTTCAGAGAGAGAGAGAGAGAGAGAGAGGGGGATCAGGGAGAGAGAGAAGGGGGGAGTCAGGGGAGAGAGAGAGAGATGCAGGAGATAGAGGGGGGTCAGGGAGAGAGAGGGGGGGACAGGGAGAGAGAGGGGGGTCGGGGAGAGAGAGGGGGGGTCGGGGAGAGAGAGGGGGGGTCGGGGAGAGAACGAGGGGGGTCGGGGAGAGAACGAGGGGGTCAGGGAGAGAACGAGGGGGTCAGGGAGAGAGAGAGAGGGGAGTCAGGGAGAGAGAGAGAGGGGAGTCAGGGAGAGAGAGAGATGCAGGAGATAGAGGGGGGTCAGGGAGAGAGAGGGGGGTCGGGGAGAGAACGAGGGGGGGTCGGGGAGAGAGGGAGAGAGGTCAGGGAGATAGAAAGGGGGTCAGAGAGGGGGGGTTCAGAGAGAGAGAGGGGGGGGTCAGGGAGAGAGAGAGAGGGGGGTCAGGGAGAGAGAGAGAGGGGGGTCAGGGAGAGAGAGGGGGTTAGGGAGAGAGAGGGGGGGAGTCAGGGGGGAGAGAGAGAGATGCAGGAGATAGAGGGGGGGTCAGGGAGAGAACGAGGGGGGGGTTGGGGAGAGAACGAGGGGGGGGGTCGGGGAGAGAATGAGGGGGGTCAGGGAGAGAGGTCAGGGAGATAGAAAGGGGCTCAGAGAGGGGGGTTCAGAGAGAGAGAGAGGGGGGGTCAGGGAGAGAGAGAGAGAGGGGGTCAGGGAGAGAGAGAGAGGGGAGTCAGGGAGAGAGAGAGATGCAGGAGATAGAGGGGGGTCAGGGAGAGAGAGGGGGGTCAGGGAGAGAACGAGGGGGGGTCGGGGAGAGAGAGGGGGGTCGGGGAGAGAGGGAGAGAGGTCAGGGAGATAGAAAGGGGGTCAGAGAGGGGGGTTCAGAGAGAGAGAGAGAGAGGGGGATCAGGGAGAGAGAGAAGGGGGGAGTCAGGGGAGAGAGAGAGAGATGCAGGAGATAGAGGGGGGTCAGGGAGAGAGAGGGGGGGTCAGGGAGAGAGAGGGGGGTCGGGGAGAGAGGGAGAGAGGTCAGGGAGATAGAAAGGGGGTCAGAGAGGGGGGTTCAGAGAGAGAGAGAGAGAGGGGGATCAGGGAGAGAGAGAAGGGGGGAGTCAGGGGAGAGAGAGAGAGATGCAGGAGATAGAGGGGGGTCAGGGAGAGAGAGGGGGGGACAGGGAGAGAGAGGGGGGTCGGGGAGAGAACGAGGGGGGTCGGGGAGAGAACGAGGGGGGTCGGAGAGAGAACGAGGGGCGTCGGAGAGAGAGAGGGGGGGTCGGAGAGAGAGAGGGGGGTCGGAGAGAGAGGGAGAGAGGTCAGGGAGATAGAAAGGGGGTCAGAGAGGGGGGGGTTCAGAGAGAGAGAGAGAGAGAGGGGGGTCAGGGAGAGAGAGAGGGGCCAGGGAGAGAGAGAGGGGGGGTCAGGGGGGGAGAGAGAGAGGGAGAAAGAAAGGGGGGTCAGGGAGGGAGAGAGAAAGGGGGGTCAGGGAGGGAGAGAGAAAGGGGGGTCAGGGAGGGAGAGGGGGGAGAGAGAGGGAGAGGGGGGTCAGGGAGAGAGAGAGAAGGGAGTGGGGTCTGCTCAGTGAAAGTGCTCACTCACTTGGAATGGTCTCACTGGCAGTTTTTCAGTCGGTTGCTTGTTTGTAATCTTCCCGCCCACCTCCCCTTCACAGACGGAGGACACAGGAGGGACGAGGCATGAGAGAAGTGTAAAGTTACTCAGGGCAGACATGCTGGACATGGATTGGACGGAGCACACAGGAGGGGCGGGACTCAGGAGAAGTGACTGTGTAGCTGAGTGATGTGACATCATGATGTCCGAGCGGAGAGGGGGGAATGATTGATGTACACACATCAGAGCGGAGAGCGGCGCGCCCTACGGGGAGGGGGGGGCAGGGTGTTTGTTGAACGCATGATGTCAGAGCAGAGAGCGGAGAGCCGCGCGGGGGGGGGGGGGGCGGGGTGGTGCTGCTGCTGCTTGACATGTCAGAGCGGCTGGCTGGTGGATACTTGCAAGCTCTGTAGACAGTGTGGGAGTAGAATAACCAGCGGCCGGGCGCCCTAGGTGGCAGTGCGCCCTAGGCGGTTGCCTAGTCCGCCTAGTGGTAGCGCCGGCCCTGGGGCCACACGCAGTAAAGGCTATTTGTGTACCTGAGAGACTTGCATACATAGGATCACTGAGATCACAATATCTGTTATGTGGACGTTATAACTTTTGTTTATGTCACAATATTAATTTTTTTTATTGTTTGCACAATGTCACTTTAATGTTAATTCACTAATTGATGGATACATAGTAGGAAGTACAGTTAAACACAGAGATTTTCTCATTTGCACCATATTGTTCAGAAATACTTGCAGTCTGCCATGACATCCTCCTAAGAAACAACTAAAAGGTAATAATCTTCAAAAAAATATTAATAGTATGCTGTGTGAATGGGAACACATAAACATATAGTGGGGTTTTTCTCAAATTTGACAGCAAAAGTAGAAATACTGGAAAAATGGTGATTGAAAATGTTTAGAAAAGTTTTTTGTTTTTTTTGTTACGTAGAGATCAGAGAGAGGAGAGGGTTACATTTATCCCGGAGTAGATTTTTAAGCAAAGATAGTTATGTCACAAACTACCTAAGGTTGCTTTAGCTTTAATTCAAGCAAGCAAAATTGTTGCAAATTTAATGTCTTCCTATTTAAATACATGACATATAGTTTTGATATTGCACTGATTCTGTATGCACAAAAAACATATGAAAACAAATTATTATTAATATTATTATTATTATTATTATTATTAATAATAATAATAATAATAATAATAATCTTTATTTTATTTTTATTTTTATGTTTTTATGTTTTTAAAGGTAACTTCTTTCTGCTTTACAAGAAAAACAATTGTATTGAATAGTTAAAAAAAATATATATTTACTCTTGAGTTTTATAAATTTACTGTCTTCTCTCTTTTCACTTTATCAGCAATGCTTTAATGTCTCTTCCACCAGGAGTTCTGCCATCCTTCAAAAGTCAGGGATAAAACTATATACTCCCTGAGAGATTTTAACTTCAGTTAACTTGAGATGCTAACTTCAAAGTTATTCCTAGAGAAAAATGTGCTATCAAGAATTGATCACTGCATAAGAATGTCCATGATTAGTTTAGCTAGGAATTGCAAAGATGTTAACCCTCAGTGTGTCAAAGACTAATAATCATGGCACCTATTGTACAAAGCCTAAAGAGAACCCATTTAGGGAAATTCCTGATCCATTGTAATGTTAATTCATGACATACTGTACATACGGTGCTATGCACAAAACTGTGCTAGTTTTGCAGGCCGAAAGGCAATACTTTACTGCATGCTTGATTTCTTTATAGGCCTTTCAAATTGGAGGGAAATCTTGGGGGAGGGGGAGGTAGCCCCAGTGCCTCAACCTGGTATGGGTTTGAAGGGGGAACCCCATGCAAAAAATAACAAACTGCCCTCCAAATACCAGACCCTTATCTGAGAATGCAGGACATGCACCCCCCCCCCCCCCCCCAATCATGTTACACATCCATTGTCTGTGTCTTTGCCTTTAAATCATTTTGTTTCTGCCCCATTTTTAGCTATGTAGTTAGACCCTGCATTCTTTTCATGCTAATGCCCCATACACACTATCAGATTTTCTGCTGATTTCTTCCTTCAGATTTATCAAAACCATATAATATGAAGTCAAACCTTAGGCATTTCAATTTTTATGCAATCAGGCAGGCCCTTGCACTACATGGTTTTGGTAAATCGGAAGACAAAAATCAGCAGAAAATCTGATAGTGTGTATTGGGCTTTAGTCTCCATTTTAATTCTCCACATCCTGCTGGAATTGTGCACACCATGATTTTTTGACCTGATCTGAGGTTTTGGCATTGAAACCTTCTATGATCTGCTGGATGTCATTTGGATTGAGTCACTGTCTGCTAATCCTACTTAGGTTGTGAGTAAGACATCTCATTCACTAGACTAGTTAGAGATCTCATTTGCAGTGCTTGGATTGGAAAGGCAGAACACCCCCCTGACCCCCCTGGCAAAGCACGATATTCCCATGTTGATGAGGGCATGAGTGGGGACTTACCGAAATCCCCCAGATACCATTCCCCTACATGAATGAGTATTCATTAACAAAAAAGTAAATGTAAATAAACACATATACCCTTTCAAAAAGCCACACAATGTAAATCCATTATCAGTCATGTCATCCAGCAATGCTCTTTCCAGTGCTGCTCATGGCACCAAAAGCTGAAGTATTTGTGCACACAATCTCATTTGAACAGAAGGTCAGCCATTATGAACACTGATCCTCCTCTTCCACGGAGGATGTATATTACTAAGCTAAAAAATATGATGTAATTCTTTACTTCACAGGAGGTCTAGCCTAATTAATAAGCTGGATTTTATTAAAAGATAAGGAGCTGGAGAAATAATACAATACAACTTAAATAATCACATAGTAAGCTATGCCCTCCCATTCCATGGAAAGCCCACCATTATACTACATCATAATGATATACAGTACACAAGAAAGCACTGGAAGCTTGAGTTAATTCACAGGAGATGACATTTTTATCCAGCTCTATTCAGCTGTGGCCATACACAGGGGAATAATTCTAACCCTTCCACAAGTTCTTTGAAACTTTAAAGTATAAGTTAACATAATGATCCCATAGAATGTGTGTTTTCTTTCACAGAAGAGTTTTCCATTTTCCTTCAGTTTTATAAAGCGCTTAAACAATGTAAGCCATTTTAGATACAGCATTAATTAGGTGACCAAAAAAACACAGGGCCTTGCAGCACATTTTTATAATTATGAGGTTTATAGGTATATAGACAAACCTTGTACAGTACTACTAACTCCGCATGTGTCAGCCAGCCTTTCTCAACCCTTTTATTTATTTATTTATTTATTTATTTTTTATTTGTATTTGGGCGGAAGGACCAAACCGGCCACAACATGTACAAAATCAAAACAGTCACAGTACAATATAAAGTAGCAACAATCTGAGTACATGACATAGTACAACTGTAACACAGGTATCCCCTGACAGTAACATGTAACATCATGCCATTTAGGTCCGGCCAGGTCTCTCCCCCCTTTTTTTTTTTTTCCTGTTGGTTGTAGAAGGATGTAAGAAAGCCCAGGAACTCCAACAGAGCCCTAAGGGTGCCAAGGAAGGCAAAGCTAGATAGAAAAACAGTGAATAGAAGAGGAAGTAGGAAGGGAGAGGTAAGTAAAGGTCAGGCGGGGGGCAGGAGGAAGGAGATTGGGGGGGCGGGGTAGGGGAGGGGGGGTACCCACGAGCATGGGTGTCCAGTATACTCAGATTAGGTAAACATTCGAACGAATGGTCACGATATCATCCACTTCACGGTGGGTGATCTAGGGGCATCCGTAGGGCCTGCCCCTCTTGTGAGAATTTAAATACATTCCAAAGCTGCCATGTCTTAGTATATAACTCCTGTCTGTGTTGGCTCGTCAGGACAAGGTCTTCCATCTTATTAACGTCTTCGACTTTCCTGACCCAAGTATTCAGAGTAGGCGGGAGCGGAGATTTCCAGGCAAGGGGAATGCATGCCTTCGCCGCATCTACCAAATGTCTGATCAAAGACTTCTTATACAAACGTGTGGGTATGTCGTTAACATGCAGCAGGAAGGACGCCGGATCTTCCGGGATCACATAATCAGTGAATCCCTGCACGATCCGACGGACCCCCTCCAAAAAACATCTAAGTCTAGGGCAGGACCAAAAAATATGCAACAGGGTCCCCGTCCCTCCCCGGCAGCGCCAGCATTCATCCGACACCGCCGGGAAAAATTTACGCAAAACTACCGGGGTCCTATACCATCTCGTGAGGAGTTTGTAATTCGTCTCCTGCACCTTAGTGCAGATTGACGATTTGTGCGTAAACAGCACAATTTTCTGCTTCTGTAGATCTGTGAATGTGCAATTCAGTTCCCTTTCCCATTTAATGAGATTCGGGAGCTGATAGCCTTCCGGCGGAACATTAAGTATCGTATATGTTAAGGACAGAGTGTGAGCCACCAACCCCGTTCTGGAGCATAGATCTTCTATGGGTGTGGGAGATGAAGACGCGGCCTTAGGCGGCGTTAGGGTGTCTAAAAAGTGTCGCAGTTGTGCTGTTCCCAAAAAGTCCAGGCGGTATGAGCCAGTCGGGTCTGTCAGTTCTGCAGTCGTTCTCCAGCGTCCCGCTACACTAAAATGTGAGGCTAGGTAACACCCCGAATCCCTCAGGGTTCGGAATGCTGCATCAGATGTGCCCGGGGGGAAATGTAGGTCGTCCAAAATCGGGCGGAGGGGCGAGTTATCGGAAGACAGGGGGACCCGGAAGGCCAGACGCGTGCAGACTACCACAGTATTGCCTATGAGCGGGTGGCGCTTGAGGGCCAGCGGCACATTATTGTAGCACCATGGAATGACATTCAGGAGTATCCCGCTCTGGGCTTGTTCCACCTGCGTCCACAGCTTCACCTTCCCATGACGACACCAGTCAATTAGTTTAACCAGCTGTGCTGCTTTGTAGTACGTGTGCACGTCCGGCATCGCCAGACCCCCAGATCGCTTGTGTAGGGATCGAATCGTCCCCTGTAACCTAGACCTTTTCCCCGCCCACAGAAAGTTCAAAAACACTGACCGGTTTTGTGCGAAGTAGGATAGAGGGATGTGGATTGGGAGGGCTTGAAGGAGGTAGAGAAATTTGGGAAGAATCATCATTTTCAGGATGTTACAGCGGCCAAACCAAGAATGGAGGCCGCTGTTCCATTTGCATAACAAAGCTCACACTTTATGTAGCAAGGGTGGAAAGTTGAGCTGAAAAAGTTGAGATAGTTTCAGGGGTATAAGTGTGCCCAGGTATTTCAAGGCTACTGCCGTCCATTTCAGGTTGAAACGAGTTTGTAGATTAGTCAACTGGGGAGTGGACATGCCTACTCCCATGGCCTCCGATTTACTAAAATTTATACGGAAGTTGGAGAGTTTGCCATAAGTTTCAAATTCACTAAGTAGGGTAGGTAGTGATAAGGACGGATCAGCCAGAGTAAACAGTAAGTCATCGGCGTAAGCCGAGACTTTGTATTGTGCATTCGCGACCCCGATCCCTACAATATCTGGGTTTCTCCTAATATGACAGAAGAAAGGCTCCAGGGTCAGAGCAAACAGCAGGGGGGAGAGAGGACACCCCTGCCTGGTCCCATTGGTAATCTCAAAGATGTCTGAGAGAACACCGTTGGCTCTCACCCCGGCCGTCGAGTTGGAATACACTGCCGAAATCCAGCGCATCATCCTGTCCCCCAGTCCAATGTGCTCCAGCGTGGAGAACATAAACTGCCAGTTCACTTGGTTCGAACGCTTTTTCGGCGTCCGTCCCGAGGAATACGCACAGAATGCGTTCCTTATTCGCCACGTGTAACAGATTCAGGACTTTAATAGTATTGTCCCTGGCTTCTCTGGTCGGTACGAAACCCACCTGGTCTAAGTGGATTAAGCTAGGTAAATGTCATTGTAGTCTAGTGGCCAAAATTTTTGTGAAGAGTTTCAGGTCTGTATTTAGCAAGGAGATATTGCGGTAGCTCCCACATTGCGCTGGATCTTTGCCTTCTTTCGGTATCACCGAGATCTGGGCCTGTACCGTTGACTTATGGAAGTGCGCTCCCGTGCTCAGGACATTAAAAAAATGTATCAAATGTGAACCCAAAGACGGGAGAAGGGTTTTATAGTATGTATTCGTGAGACCGTCTGGACCCGGAGCCTTTCCCGTCTTAGTGGTGCCTAGCGCCGACTGAAGTTCTATTAACGTAATTGGCTCCTCTAAGTTCTCTATAACTTCGACCGGTAACGTGGGCATGAGGGAGGCGGCGATATACTGACAGATAGCATTTGGGGGCGGCGGGGATGTATGTAGATTATAAAGGGCGTCATAGAATGTTTTAAGAAAATAATATAATATAGCAACCGGGGTAAAATGGCGCTACCTAAAACCAGGCTCTCATTCCATCTGGACTCATAAAGGGTAGATGTAGGTGAAAACCAGGGTTTTTAACCAAAGAACCCAATAACAGGACAAATTCCGGCAGAAGTACCCTAATTAGGGGGGTTCTTATTTCTATCCCGATGTGTTTATTTCCCTAATAGGAGGTTTTTCTGGTTCCCCTGAGACAGAGATTACATCAGCGTTTGTTCTTCTAATAAGATATATATATTTTTTATGGCATTTTCTGGAGCAATTCCGGAACATTTGGGGGGATCATTATATTAATCCCTTGGTGGACTGTGTTTCCACAGTATATCTCAATACATGAGAGTTGTGGTTATATTCAGTATTTTTCATTTTTTGTTTTGTCCTTTTGTTTTTTACGGCTGTTTTTATATATTTTTATTTTTTTGTGCAAATAAATCAATTTTTATATGGTTTACACTATGGAGGCTCCCATTTTTTTCTTATGAGGATATATGGAATCCATGTTGGAATATGTTCAGTCACCAATTATGAAGTAAAGAACCGGATATCCGGAGATTGATCTTAAAGGCGAACAACCCCTGCAGGGGTACATACTTCTGGTGAGTGGGGTTCCTGGTGGGGGAGCACAGAAGTCACGGTGAAGATTGCACAGGAAGCACTAAAGTCACTTTATGGAATTTTTTTCTGAATTTTTTCTGGATTTGCACTAATGAACATTTATTTGGGACTCATTTAATATATTTTTTTCTTGTTATTTACCATATATTTTTATACATTTTTCTGCACTTTATTATGAATTAATTTTTTATTTTTTATTTTTTATTTTTATTTTTATTATCTTTTTATTTCTATTTGTATTTTGTTTTTTTCACATATTTATAAGTTTTTTATGTTTTAGAGCATCTCTTTGGGTTTTCATCACTAGGGGTCGTGCTATATTATCAAGTTTCATATTACCCCCTGTGTGTATAGATATACACATTTTTTATTTTGGGTTTGTCATGTTTTTTGGTTTCTGAGTGTTTGCACATTTTTTCACATTTAGTTATTGGGTATAGATTTTTGTCACCAAACACTGATATAGTGTACTTATGTGATTTCAGGTTTTTAGGTTTATTATTGACTGATACATTACATATACACTTTGTCACTAAACACTGGTATAGTGTACTTATGGGATTTTAGGTTAATAGGTTTACTATTGAATGACACATTTTATATATATGTTTGCATATATGCGACTTGAGTTATAATCGCAGTGGGTCATACATGGAGTTTGGTACACGTGGGATCTTACGATTTTTTGGTTAAATTTTGGAGTTTTTTTGGGATTGAGGTTGTTGCATTATACTCAGTGGGGAGTTTTTTGGCCTATTTCAGCACTGATATGTTTCTGTGATGAATCACAGTTAGCATTATCAGTTTTTGACATCAGAATCTCCGTTGGTTTGGAGACATATTATTTAATTTGTTTGATTATTAGTCCCTGATATTAGAATTTCAGTTCTTGAAACCAGTATTCCTGCTGTTTTGGAGACATATTACACATATTGTTTGATATAACATTTTCTGGGTGAAGCTGTGTTTTTCTGCATTTATTCCTGGGTCCATTAGTATAAGGTTTAGGGAGGCTATTGGGTTCTTTGGTTAAAAACCCTGGTTTTCACCTACATCTACCCTTTATGAGTCCAGATGGAATGAGAGCCTGGTTTTAGGTAGCGCCATTTTACCCCGGTTGCTATATTATATTATTTTCTTAAAAGAACCCCTATTAGGGGATTCCTTTTCTTCGGGGGGCAGTAGCCTATATAGAGTTTTACATACAGGTATACTAGACATATAGAGGATTTATACCTATCCGGCTAAGGCTTGGGTTTATCTACTCCTGGTGGTGAATAGCGCGGTTCTTCCATTCTTATTATAGAATGTTTTAAATTCTTGTGAAATTTGTTGCAGCAGGGAGGTCTTCTGACCCCCCCGCAGAGGTGACGTATGGTATATAGGAGGCGAGTGTTTGTTCTTGTAGGTTACGAGCTAAGGTCCTCCCGCACTTATCTCCGGATTCATACACTTTTTTCTGGCATATTTGGAGCATTGTCTTTGCCCTATAATGAAGCAGGTCAGTAATCTGCCTGCGAGCCACATCTAGCTCCCTACCTAAATGTACTGTGGGAGTGCGTTTATGACATACCTCCAGATTCTGCACCTTTAGCAGCAATGCCGACAGTTGGGCCGACCTCTGCTTGTGGAGCCTAGCACCATGTTTAATAAGCACTCCACGGATCACCGCTTTGTGCGCTTCCCAGATCACTCCGGGGCTACTCTCCGAAGTCAAGTTAGTCTGGAAATAACAGTCTATTTCCCTATTTACGTCAGCAAGGATTTCTGGGTCTTGAAGAAGACTGTCATTCAGGCGCCAGGGGGTCTCTGTGATTTATGAATGTCAATGCCAATATGGAAAAGGAGGCCTCCCCCGCAGACACCCTTTCCGTCAAAGCGGACACATCTTCCCTCACCTCCTGGATATCTCTGCGGTGCGTCTCCTCGAGGCGTAAAATAAGCGCCTCAATGTCCTTTCTGGTGGGGAGGGCCTGTATCAAGGATCGGAGATCTTGTTCGACCTGGTCCGACCCCCGGGAACTTCCTGGCACATCCATTGAAGCCGATGTTACAGGCGGAGTGTCTGCGGCTGGATGTCGATCCGCCGGGGTGTCCCGACTCTCAGGCCGCGCTTGAGGTGCTCCGCGTGGTGTGCCTCGTGGCGCCGCCAAGGCCGCACCTGTAGACCGTCTTTGCGTGGGGTTAAAGTAGCGTTGCATCTCCCCGGCGGGGGTCCCAGAGCGATCTCCCTTAGCAACTGCCCTTGTCCTGCATCTTTTGGGTGATTGCATGCCGATTTAACAGTGGAACACTGTGGGTGGAAGGCCGGGGCCGGGAGCTCACAGAAAATGCAACTTCACTCCGCCATGTCCAGGCCGTTCCCCCTCTCAACCCTTTTAAGATGGAGGAACCCTTGAAATAAAGTTGAAGTCCCAGGAAACCCTTGCTAATCACTAGTGTATCTTACAGTTTACAGTTCATTAGCATGAGGATCGCTAGGAAGAATTCTTCTTACACTTGTGGTCATTGGCAGAATTCACCATTAGGGATAACTAAACAGTTCATTGGTGTCAGTGGTTACTTATCTCAGTGGCAGAAATTGCTCATTGCTCAAGGGACCCTTAACAAAATACCTTTAAACTTTTTGAGATGGGAACGAGGGACACCTATTAGCAAAAGTATAAAGGATTTGGACACCCCCCCATGCCACACCCCGTTAAAGGAGAATTATACAAAAAAATCTTTTACCACTACTTTTCCTTTTTTTACTGGCTTTTGAAATTTACAAATGCAGCAATTTAGAATTTGGATGAAAGCTTTAGAACTGTGAAACACATTTTAAAAGTTAAATAGTGCATTTTATATACAACTTTATAGATCAGAATAAAATGAGGGACAAATGAGGAGGAAAGAGCGACAGAGACACTTTGTTCCAAATCAGAGACAGACCCTCAAAATCAGGAACAGTTGGGAGCTATGATTAACAACCTCTGGTGGAACCCCAGGTTTCCATAAAACCCTGGTTCAGAAAGCCCAGATATTGACCAGAGAATGTCTTTTCACAGTAATCACCCTGGCATATAACTCAGTACATATTATTTATAATGCTCGGCTCGTAGATCCAGAGGATGATAGTCCTCCAAACACTATTTGACTGTTATTTTGGTGTGGTCAGAGGTCAGACACTCTATGGAGGAATCTAGTTGCATCAGTTAACATCAGTGGAACACTGGATCTTCCCACACAAAACACTGAGCTGCACACACAGTCTAGGGATTCTCCAACCTACACAGGTGCACCTCTACTGTGAGATCAGGATGGGAGATAGGGGCAAGAGGGGCAATTGGGACTTTACATGAAACAACACACTGTGTTGTTTCATGTAAAGTTCCAATTGCACCTCTTGCCCCTATTTCCCATCCTGATCTCATATTATCGGGGATGGAGGGGATGGAGACCAATGTACTGGTGTCGTGGTCTCATGTAAAGTCCCAACCTATTCTCTCTTTGCACCTCTACTGTGCCAGCATGTGGAATCCTATAGTGCTTGACATTCTTGCTGCCCTGGCACTCTCTGTTTCATGCACACTGCCCTGCATGCCTAACTTTAAAATCTACCCAGCTCAATGCCTAGTGTTGGAGAATGGGAACACAGGACAACTTTGAAGCCCATGCTTTCTTTCCAACAGCAATGTCAACCATTGTTTTTGGGTAGAGGTGGGATAATATCTATAGTTTTTGACCAGCAATAGAAAAGAAAATCTGACTCTGTGGGCAGGAAATCACTGCATAATAGGTCACATCACTGACTGTAAGCTTAGGACAGCTATGTCTCTCATTCATCAAATCCTGTCTGACAGGAACAACCTATTTGTAAAGCAGTAATGATAAAGAATGTGCTGTGGTGGCATCATATATTCAACACATATATTAGGACACGCGATCAACATTGTCACCGCTATCAACATACAAAGCAAGTTACGTATTAGACTAGCTCAACTCCTTCAACTTCTGATGAGGTTTGCATGTGGGCACCCCTATTCTAGAATGAGCAAGGGACAGCTTTATTCCATCCAACATCTACCCCCTTCTCAGATCCATATGTATGTATATATATATATATATATATATATATATATATATATTTTTTTTTTTTTTTTATTGGTGCTCCTGGACTTAGAAAGGTAGTATCACAGACTTAAGATTCTTTTAAATAAGGTTCCTTCTCTTTTATATATAATTATTACAGTCCTTTCCAAAACATAGCTGACTGTTATGTGGATTGACTTTGAAATCATTCTTCATTGTAAATGGATTTCATATGGTTTATATGTTGATTGCATTCAATTCTAGTGGAAGAACTTCTTTTCCTTGAACTAGTAGCATGTGTTGGCTTTATAAATGACTAAAGTAACCCAATTTTAGTGTGAATAATTTACCTAGGTTAAATTTCTGATTCTAAACTCTCAGTGACCTTGGCAATATTACAAGAACATCAGGGAATAATATTTTTGCAAGGATAACCCACTCTTTAATAATTTACTCAGTGTGTTAGGCACAAACAAGGACTCTTTTTTTTACTGTGGATATCAAATTGTCTGTTCCATTAAGGGGAGTTTTTTTGATGGCACTGCATAAAAGACACTCTTTCAGATTAGCTCGAAACACCTCTGTTTATGCAAGAATCCCAGGAAAGATGTGTGCTTTTCTCAGGGAGCACTTAGAATTCATTATAGTCATCCGATTTCATGAATTAGCTTTTCCATGTCCATGTCACTGAACTATATTTCTTGCGTTTTTAAAATATTTTCCCACTATATTTAGACTGCTGTTACAGAGTCTTTTCAAATTAAGACTCAGCTCAGCATCTGCTGCACACATAATGGTTTATTTTTTACTTTGAACAAACATGACATATAACTAATGAATGCATACTAAAAAGAAATCCTAGAAAAATGCAAGCAACTGCACAAAATATATAGCTAAGATAAATAAGCCAACATGCTTTGGTATAGTGGTTGTCTGGGTTGTACATACAGAAGTCAGTGTCATTTCTGCAGGTGCGTGTAAGGATCCTGTATCACCATTAGCCATATTGGTATATTAGACCTACTATGGACTGAATATTCCTTAAATTAGTTTATAATATGAGGTTGTAGTTTTTGTCCAGCATGGACTTAGGGTTACATAGTTACATAGTTTGTCAGGTTGAAAAAAGACACAAGTCCATCCAGTTCAACCACAAAAAAAAATATATCATACAATCCCATATACCCAATTCTATACCCACAGTTGATCCAGGGGAAGGCAAAAAACCCCAACAGAGCATGATCCAATTTTCTATAGCAGGGGAAAAAATTCCTTCCTGATCCCCCGAGAGGCAATCGGATTTTCCCCAGATCAACTTTACCTATAAATGTTAGCACCCAGTTATATTATGTACACTTAGGAAATAATCCAGGCCCTTCTTAAAGCAATCCACTGAGCTGGCCAGAACCACCTCTGCAGGGAGTCTATTCCACATTTTCACAGCTCTTACTGTAAAGAAACCTTTCCGTATTTGGAGATGAAATCTCTTTTCCTCTAGACGTAAAGAGTGCCCCCTTGTCCTCTTTGTTGACTGTAAAGTGAATAACTCGACACCAAGTTCACTATATGGACCCCTTATATATTTGTACATGTTGATCATATTCCCCCTTAATCTCCTCTTATCAAGAGTGAATAAATTCAGTTCCTCTAATCTTTCCTCATAGCTGACTTCCTCCATGCCTCTTATCAGTTTTGGTTGCCCTTCTCTGCACTTTCTCCAGTTGCCTAATGTCCCTTTTGAGAACAGGTGCCCAAAACTGAACTGCATATTCCAGATGAGGTCTTACTAATGATTTGAACAGGGGCAAAATGATATCTCTCTCTCTGGAGTCCATACCTCTCTTAATACAGGAAAGGACTTTGCTCACTTTGGAAACCGCAGCTTGGCATTGCATGCTATTATTGAGCTTATGATCTACCAAAACCCCCAGATCCTTCTCCACTATGGATTCCCCCAGTTGTGCTCCCCCTAAAATGTATGATGCATGCATATTCTTAGCCCCCAAGTGCATAACCTTACATTTCTCAACATTAAACCTCATCTGCCACACAGTCGCCCAATTAGACAGAGCATTGAGGTTGGCTTGTAAATTGGAGACATCCTGTAAGGACGTTATTCCACTGCATAGCTTGGTGTCATCTGCAAAGACGGAAATGTTACTTTTGATCCCAGACCCAATATCATTTATAAAGATATTAAAAAGTAAGGGTCCCAGTACTGTCTTTTAGCCAGTTTTCTATCCATTTACAAACTGATATTTCCAAACCTGTAGACTTTACCTTACACATGAGCCATGTATGCGGAACTGTATCGAACATTTTTGCAAAATCCAAGTATACCACGTCCACTGCCACCCCTCTGTCCAAGGATTTACTTACCACCTCATAAAAAGAAATCAGGTTTGTCTGACAACTTCTGTCTTTCATGAATCCATGCTGTCTGTTAAAATATTTTTTTCCATTGTGGATTTGGGGCTGTGTCACTACCACCCCCATTATGGACATGAGCTCCCCCATGCTCCTTTGTATACACAGAGCTGAAGAAAGTATTTAATACATTTGCCTTCTCTTTGTCCCCAGTCACCCACTCCAGATTATTTTGTAAAGGGCCTACATGCTCACAATTGGCCTTTTTACTATTAATATATTTGAAGAATTTTTTGGGGTTTGTCCTACTATCTTTTTCAATCTGTTTCATTTTGAATTTTTGCATCCTTGATTTCCTTTTTACATATTCTGTTATATTCTTTGTAACATTTAAATAACACTAGCATGCCTTCATTTTTATATTTTTTAAAAGCTTTTTTTATAGTTTATAGCTTTTTTAACTTTGGCCGTGAGCCACATCGGTTTTATTTTTAGCCTTTTAAACTTATTGCCCATGAGAATATACTTTGCAGTGAGATCACAGTCTTTTTGAAGAATTCCCATTTCTTTTCTGTGCCCATTGATGCCAATATTCTCTCCCAGTCTAGGTCCTGGAGAGCAGCCCTCATCCTTAGAAAATTTGCTCTCTTGAAATTAAGTGTTTTTATCTTTCCCGTATGTGATTTTTGCTTACAGCTAATATCAAAATGAAATCAAAATTTTTCTGCAATATTTACCTTCAATCAAAAGCTGTCCCCCAAAGTACTTGTTTTCCACCACAAGATGGTGGAAGGATGGTGGATAGTGGAAGCAAAACCATAGTTAAAAAAGAAGTGTAGGGCCCAGATATACAGCACAATAGGCTATGTGTATCAGAATGTGAAGTTTTTTTTTTTTTAATTGGTACATCAAAAAGATGTATATTAGCAGAAAACAGATTATTCCTGGATACTGGCCTTGAAAGCATAATTTTGAAGAAAAAGCCATATCTAAAACTGGTAAATAAAAATAAAAGGTTTACATTAAAAAAACAAAAACAGACAGAAACGTTAGACCAGGCATGTCCAAAGTCCAGCCCGTGGGCCAATTGCGGTCCACGTTCTGGTTTAATGTGGCCCCACTGGTAATTTAGATATATATATCGTTTGTAGCGGTGCTCAGGGATTTGTTGGGGGGGGGGTTACAAAAGATATATACGATATTTATTGCTCTGGCAGCCTTGGAGGGGACAGGGAGGGGGCGGGATGAGTGCTCTAAGATTACATACAGGAAAATCTCCTGTTTACTCTGCGGCCTCTGTAATAGTAAGTCCCGTCTCCTGGGCTGGCATTGGACGACTGTTCTGTCTATCATAGGAGGCGGGACTTTCTATTAAAGAGGCCGCCAAGTATACAGGAGATTCTCCTGTATGTAATCTGTTGGCGCTCCTCCCACCACCCACCCGTCCTCTCCGAGGCTGCAGATGTGCATCGATCAGGCTGCACTGATGGCAATGGTGAGGCTGCATTCAGGGGCTGCCTTCATGGCAATGGTGAGGCTGCATTCATGGCAATGGTGAGGCTGCATTCATGGCAATGGTGAGGCTGCAGATGGGCACTGTTTAGGCTGCATTGATGGGCACTGATCCTTATTTTGCTTCACAGTTCTTTATTTAAAATTTAAGTATTTTCCTGAAACTTTCCTCTTAATATGAAGTTGAGTTTTATAAAATGATAAATACGGTATATCCAAACAATGCCCCCAAGCTTATCCTTAGACTCTTCACCACACACAGCCACAAAGGCAAGAGAACTCTTGTTGGGCAGTGTATTTATTCATTTGCATTTTATTTTAATGGTTCAAAGAATGTCAGGCAAAATGGTCAGACCTCATGCATGTTCACTTAATGAACTCTGGCCCTCTTTGAAAAAAGTTTGGACACCCCTGCATTAGACAGTGGATGGCTAGAATTACTGTAGATAGATGAGTGTAAGGTCAATGGATCAAGGAGAGTGTATGTGATTGTAGAGCAAATTAAAGCTTAATTTAGTGATTTATTTTTAAATCAGCATGAATTAAAGTTCTGTGACCTGGTGGCTGCTCAGTTCCTTGCTTTCTTCATTCCTCCAACCCTCTGGATACCACACGGCAGTGATCTTATGGTGCTGCTATGCCCAGTGACCAGTATGACCTGCTGCCCATTCACACCTGAGACCTTGTAACACTAACGAGTCACATGACACCGGGGAGGGAAAATGACTAATTTAACCCAATTTGGACATTTTTAATTAGTGATATACTCACTTTTGTTGCCGGCAGTTTAGATTATTGGCTGTGTGTTGAGTTATTTTGAGGGCACGGCAAATTTACACTGTTCTATAAGCTCACTACTTTACATTGAAGCAAAGTGTAATTTCTTCAGTGTTGTCCCATGAAAATATATAATAAAATATTTACAAAAATATGAGGGGTGTACTCACTTTTGTGAGATACTGTGTATATGTATATATATATATATATATATATATATATATATATATACACAAATAATACATGTTTGTTGACCACAAGCCCCAGATTTGTGCACTTTACAGCCTATAGGAAGTGTATATTATTTTATTTTACAACCGTACTCCTTCACAATGATGACCTTTTGCCTTCTCTCGGAGGTAATCATTCTAGGAAGCACTTAAGAGGTTGATAAATCAGGGGGAAATTCTACAAATATCACAACACAGCTGCATCCCCTTTTCCCTTCCCGCCAGAAATCTCTCGATCCCCTTGGTATATTTTTTGTTTTGTTTTCAGGTTTGGTTATAACATTTATCCAGCTTTCTTGTTGAAAGTCACCATCCATTGGATCCACGTTGCAGAAGCTGGGATATATTTACAACATTTGAGGCTTGATTTGTGTTTCATTTTTACAGCCAAATGCTTTTCAGTCAACACATGTGGTATAAATATCAACAGCGTCTCTACTCCAAGTTGCTCTTGGATAAGATTTACGGCATTCATAAAAGGGACCTTTTGTTTTCTGTGTTAAAAAAATATGCATATATCTCAGAAACCACAAACTCATATAAAAACTTTTAAATAGTGATTTCTCAGAAAAAAAACTATATGAGAGTTTACACTTTTCATTTTTTTTTTTTTTTTTTTATTGATTGGGCTGAATATGGAAAGGCAAGTCACTGGAGGGGTAGAAAGCACAGAAGTGTGTATTGGTATGGTGGCAGAGGCAGGCATTGCTGCAGTGGCAAGTAAAGTGGAGAACTGTGGGAGAGGTGGGGTCAGATGCATTGGTGAAAGTGGGAGTCGATATACAGGTGTGAAGTGGGGGAGGAGGATGGGGGACAGCTGCCGGGGGGGTAAAAGCAGGGGAGTTGTATCATAAAGATATAAGCATCAGGCATATAAATAAGGGGTTTAATGTTCAAGGAAAATAAACACTAGCTGCGCTGAAACAGTAGGTGACTCAGTCCATATATTAAAACACCTTATGTCAATACTGCATACTTCAAAGCAGAGATGACACACTGCTGGTAATTCACATCAAGTTGATCAATGACATCACCACACCTGATAGGGCTTCTCAATCTGAAGATATTAAACTCACCAGAAGTCAGAAGGGAATGCACCTTGAGAATGCAATAATGATCATTTAAAAGAAGACCCCTCTCGTCAGAAGATCCACAGCCGGACTACTCCTTTGGGATAGAAACCTCCTCTTCAGTAAGTGTTTTCACTGGGGGTGGCAATCTCTGCAGTGGTGGTATAGATATATATATATATATATATATATATATATATCAGAAAAACCATCTCATGACATAATTCTGTATGACAAGTTTTACTCTCACAAATGGTGTTGAAACACCTTATATCAATACTGCATCCCTCAAAGTCCTCTGATGAAGTCAATGACAAAATGTGTTAGGGCGTATCCACCCAGCCCCCTATTTAGACGTATCAGTGTGAAGATCAACCTGGGTGTAACGATATCACACACTGGACACACGAAAAGCTGTAGCTAGTGGCCATGTTGTTTGGGAAACTTAGGGCAGCCATGACAGCTTGGCTAACAGTTTAACATTGCAGTAGAAATCTAAACACCCTCCCTCTTCCCTTATGTTCAGTAATTCATAGGCTTTATACTTCAAGAGCTATTATCTGAATAGAGAAAGCAGAACCAGGCTAGGTCTGTAAAAACAGCCAATGGCAGGATGTCCAGGCCTATCGTAAAACTGTCACCCTCTCAATTCAGAGAACCAACAGATACCAGTCGTCACCTTAGAGCACAAGCTTAAACAGTGGAATAAGTATGAAATGTAAGCATGTTTCATAACTTCCAAAGTAATAGTAGCACAGCCATAATATAGACAAATTTCATTTCCTCAGATAATTTGTAACATTTCAAGTCCAGACACTCCTATGTCAGGTCATAAGGGAAACCACTGGTATCCCTTATTCCTCCTAAGTAAACTAGGCCTTGGACACCATATCAACACCATGGTTGATATGGTGTCAGGATGATTGAAGCGCATTATTTCTATTATTACATTGTAATATATAATGAAACAGTTTAACTCACCATAATGCAGAATCATTCGGAGCCATGAGCTTGTCACTGTAACCTGTTATCAGATGCAGCGTGTCACTTGCCACTGTCTCCTACCACCAGATGCACCGTGTCACTCGCCACCATCGCCTGCCACCATAGTTTCATAGTAGATAGGTAAGGTTGAATAAAGACACTAGTCCATCCAGTTGTACCTGTGTAGGTGCGTATGTGTCAGTGTCAATAATCATTTCCCATATCTCTATATGTTGTGTTCACTAAGTTGCACATCCAAGAGTCTTTTAAAAATATAAATTCTCCCCGTTGACACCAATTGTGGAAGAGAGTTCCACATCCTTATCTCCCTGACAGTGAAAACCCCCTACACAGCTTAAGGTTAACAGTTTCTCCTCCAATCTCATTGTGTGGGGGTCCTCTAATGCCACGTACGCATGATCGGACTATCCCACGGGACAATCTGCCCACGTGTGGGCTCTGGCGGACTTTTTCTTTCCAAAAGTTCGGCGTACTTAGAAAGAAGTTTTGACTCAAAATTTTGACTTCAGACTTTTGAAATGAATGGACTTGCCCACACGGAGAAAAGTCCGTTCATTTTGAACGTGGCTCCAGGTAGCCGGACTAGCGAAGGAAGTGAATGTCCCCACCTCAATTGGCGAGATTGACACCTCGCTAGCCCCGTCACCTGGTATGGATTTAAAGGGGTCCCCCCAAACTCCATAGCAGACCCTTATCTGAGCATGCAGCCCTGCCACCCCAAAGCACATTGTCTCCATGTTGATGAGGACAAGGGCCTCTTCCCAACAACCCCGGCCGTTGGTTGTTGGGGTCTGCGGGCGGGGGGCTTATCGGAACCCGGGAGCCCCCTTTAATAAGGGGGTCCCCAGATACCAGCCCCCCACCCTATGTAAATGAGTAATTTATTAGACAGCTCCGGTGGTCTTCTTCCGTCTTGGGGGGTCTTCTCGCCGGAACTCCTCCGCTATCTTCTGCTAGCTCTTTTACTAGCGGAGGAGCCCAGCTTTCTTCTTCATCATCGCCACCACTGTCCAGGGGTCTTCTTCCGACTTCGGGGTCTTGTCCCGCTCTTCGGAGGTCTTGTCCCGCTCTTCGGTTCTTCTTGCCGGGCCTCCGCTATCTTCTTAAAGCTCTTTTACTAGCGTTGGCCTGGTCTTCTGTCGCCGCCGCCGTCTTCTTCTCTTCTCTTCTTCTCTTCTTCCTTGTAATGTTGACACAACGCTTTCTCTGGCCGCAATGGCAAGGACGCATTGTGCGGCGACTTATATAGGGACAAGGGGCCGGGTCACCGGGTGATGTCACATGGTGACCCCACCCCCTTATGATGTCACAGTCCTGGAGGATGCTGGGACTCCGCTAGTAAAAGAGCTATCAGAAGATAGTGGAGGAGTCCGGCGAGAAGACCCCCCAAGACGAAAGAAGAGAAGACCACCGGAGCTGTCTCATAAATTATTTTAAAAACTTGTGTTGTTTTTTATTTACACTTTTTTTCACCAGGTGAATGGGTAGGGGTACAATGTACCCCATACTCATTCACATAGGGTGGGGGGCACCCTTATTAAAGGCGGCTTCCGGATTCCGATAAGCCCCCCGCCCGCAGACCCCAACAATCAATGGCCAGGGTTGTCGGGAAGAGGCCCTTGTCCTCATCAACATGGGGACAAGGTGATTTGGGGTGGTGGGGCTGCACGCGGCCTGGTACAGCTCAGGAGGGGGGCTCGCTCGTCTCCACCCCCTTTCCTGACCGGCCAGGTTTTGTGCTCAGATAAGAGTCTGCTATGGACTTTGGGGGGACCCCCACGCCTTTTTTTGGCTTCCCCTTTAAATCCATACCAGGCGACAGGGCTAGAGAGGTGTTAATCTCGCCGATGGAGGAGGCAACATTCACTTCCTTCGCTAGTCCCGGCTACCTGGAGCCACGTTCAAAATGAACGAACTTTTCTCTGTGTGTGGGCAAGTCCATTCATTTCAAAAGTCCAGGGGACTCCCGCCATAGTCCGGCGGGTTGTGCGCCAGACCTAGCCCGCCGGAAAAGTCCGGTCGTGCATGGGCAGGTCTGCTTGTTTGGAAAGTCCGGCGGACCTCAGCTGCAAAGTCCGGTGGTTTGTCCGCCGGATTAAGTCCGCCCGATAGTCCGATCGTGTGTACGCGGCATTACACTCCCTGAGCAATTAAGTCTTGCATGGTGAGCGTGCATACAGGCCAAGGTGGTTGAGTGCATTGCTTATTGTTTTCTTTGAAACAATTGTACCTGCTAATTCCAGGTCTTACTGATACTTTTCACAAGTGGTCCTTGAATCTTGGACATTTCTTCTGATAATTCTTTGCATTCCTCTGTCAGAAATCTTGTGAGAAGCACCTGATTGTGGTGAAATTATGTTCTTTCCACTGCCGGAATATGGCTCCAACAGTACTGACTGGAACATTCAGAAACCCTTCTGTAACCAATGCCATCATTATGTTTTTCAACAATAAGCTGGTGAAGGTCATGAGAGAGCTTTTTGCTTTTACCCATCATGAGATGTTTATTTTGTGAGACCTTGGTAATGAGACACCTTTTTATAGGCCATCGGTTGAGACTGAACCAGCTGATATTAAAGTGCTTGTAAAGTCAGAAGGTTTTTCATCTCAATACATTTATAATTTATAAATGCAGCAATTTAGAAATTGGGTAAAGGTTTAGCGTTGGGAAATACTTTTTGATAGATAAATAATATATTTTATATACAACTATATAGATTAGGCCAAAATTAGGGACAAATGTGGAAGAAAGAGGGACAGAGGAACTTTGTTCCAAATCAGAAACTTTGAAAGCAGGGACAGTTGGGAAATATGGATAAATGGAACAAAAACTATGTGGGCACATTTACACCTACATGTGCGATATTAAAGCACATGGAACAATGTCAATCTAGCCTGTGTACAACCAAGGAATTGGCTGAAAAACATGACATACTACCTTATGTATTTGAACAACCATTGCAAACAGAGTTTTAATTTTTTGTATTGTGGTATAGATGATATCATGGCTGTTTGTTTTTTGTTTTTTTGTTTCTCAATAGGGTTACCTAATCCCAAATTAACCTGGATGAGAAAAGACCACTCCTTGCCAAACAATTCATTTGTGCTTTCAAATGGTTCCCTGCTGCTAACAAACATCAGCTCTGAAAATGAAGGGATTTACATTTGCACTGCAACAAATGTACTTGGAAGAACAGTAGCAATGACTGGTCTACACTTATCTGGTTAGTATCAACATTTGTAGCTGCATTCTTTTGTTATGACCTAGCTTGCGGTGAACTTTTATAATCCTATCAGTTTTTACAGCATTCCTGGGATATAATAGCTCTAGGTTGGGCCTTTATTTTCTAAATACCTCATTTTAATGAAATAAAAAAAAAACTCGCTTTGGATTACTTTCTAAATTATAGCCTTCGGTTGCGCATGTGGTCTGAACATGACGTCTTTTTGGTGTGTGTGTTCCAGCTCATTATATTGGAGCTGTGTTCCCATTTACATGTAAAGGTAACAGCATGCTAACCATGTCTTTTAAAGTCATACGTATTTTTTTGGTAAAGATTTTGCTTTTTTTTCTGATATTTTTCCTTTTCTTTTCTTGCAAATGTTAAGGCTGGAGAAGTCATTTTTCTAGAGATGATTTTTACAGTGGTTACCACAAAGTTACATCATAGCTGCCATTGTAAGCACTGCTAAACAAAAACACTTTGGTTTAATTGCTTTTATGTCATACATCTCAATGGCAAGTATCTAATGGCACAAATAATAAAACCAATAATATTTATGATACAATAAACTCCTACCTGCCCTACTAGTAAGTGACTTGTTTTGTCTGGAATCCTAGTCTACTGATTTACAAAGCTGTCTGAAGCAAAAACTGTTCTCGATGACCACAGAAAAGGTTCATACCTTTCCTATCTGTAGGAAAGAGAATGAAAAGGCAACTGGATTATTTGCTGTGGTCACCTATGAGCAATTCCTTAAAATAGAGGGGGAGCCTAACTATGTCTATTCTTAAAAATGTTTTTACCCATTTCCTCCTTCCTATCTTGCATAACCGGAAGAAAAATTATCTGTATACTTACCTATTTTTAATCTGGTCTGCTCCAGTCCGGTCATGTGATCCCGCAGCTCCAGCTCTCCTTCTGTCAGTGAGCAGCTGCTGCAGGGGAGAGGATGCAGCACCAACAACGACTGGGCTATTGGAACATATAAGTCACAGCTCCTGGAATTCAGAGCCATTATAACGTGCTCCCTTACACTGTGCTGCAGGATCAGGTGGCTGGACTAGAGCAGAGTAAAAATAGGTAAGTATTCAGATCTTTTTTTTACAGGTTAATAATGATAGGTAGGAGAAGGGGGAGGGAACATTTTTAAGAATACTTATATTATTTTCTTCTAGGGTAAGAGTGATGTCAACGCCGTATCGTATGAACAGCCGCTTACCATGAGTACAGATATACAAAGCACTTAAACTGAAAAAAATATAAAAATTGCAGTGCTTAAAAAAGTACACAAAAGTAAACACATAAAGGGTTCTAAAAAGAAGAAAGTTCAAAGTGAGTCTTCTGCAAATATATTGAAGGTAGTATGTTGAAGGTGGTCCCCCACCTACAGTGATTCATTCACCCAGTGTCACCTCCACCAAAAGCAGCAAGTCACATTCACCAGATATAATTGCTGCCTAAGAATAGCAGTGCATCCAGAAAGCTTTACTTTTTCCACATTTTGTTATGTTACAGCCTTATTCCAAAATGTTTGAAAAGGATTTTATATTTATTGAAGTGTATTTCTACAGGGTGACACTGTGATTACACAGATAGCAGTGTGCCAACGTCCCAATAATGAATATATAGAAACTAAAGACTAAACAATTTGAACTTTAAAGGCACACAGGTAAATCAGCTAAAAGTAGTTGAGTATTTATTCAAGTGGTGTCAGATTGTATGTGCAGGGTACACATTATGAGCTGTATGTATTTTATATGTATTTATATGTGATAAGCTTTTTCAATTGAATTTCTATACTAATATGCCTTTAAAGTCCAAATTGTTTAGTCTTTAGTTTCTACTTATTCCAAAATGGGTTAAATTCATTATTTTCATTAAAATTCTACAAGCAATACTATATAATGACAACACGAAAGAAGTTTATTTGAAATCTTTGCACATTTATTTTAAAAAATGAAAAAAAATCCCATGTACATAAGTATTTACAGCCTTTGCCATGACACTCAAAATTGAGCTCAGATGCATCCTGTTTCCACCGATCATCCTTGAGATGTGTCTACAACTTAATTGGAGTCCACCTGTGATAAATTCAGTTGATTGGACATGATTTGGAAAGGTACACACCTGTCTATATAAGGTCCCACAGTTAACAGTGCATGTCAGAGCACAAACCAAGCCATGAAATCCAGGAAATTGTCTGTAGAGCTCCGAGACAGGATTATATCAAGGTACAGATTTGAGGACCGGAAAACAGAAAAATGTCTGCAGCTTTGAAGGTCCCAATGAGCACAGTAGTGTCCATCAAAGAACAAGTTTGGATCACCAGGACTCTTCCAAGAGCGGGCTGCCTGGCCAAACTAAGTGATCAGGGGAGAAGGGCCTTCAAGGAGGTGCCCAAAAACTCAATGGTCACTCTGACAGAGCTTCAGCATTTTTCTGTGAAGAGAGGATAACCTTCCAGAAGAACAACCATCTCTGCAGCACTGCACCAATCAGCCCTGTATGGTAGAATCACCATACGGAAGCCACTCCTCAGTAAAAGGGACACAACAGCCCCCCCCAGAGTTTGCCGAAAGGCACCTGATGGACTCAGACCATGAGAAAAAAAATTCTCTGGCCTGATGAAATAAAGATTGAACTCTTTAGACTGAATGGCAAGTGTCATGTCTGGAGGAAACCAGGTACCGCTCATCACCTGGCCAATACCATCCCTACAGTAAAGCATGGTGGTGGCAGCATCATGCTGTGGGGAAGTTTTTCACTGGGAGGAACTGGGAGACTGGTCAGGATTGCGTGAAAGATGAATGCAGCAATGTACATGGACATTCTTGTTGAAAACCTGCTGCGGAGCGCTCTGCACCTCAGACTGAGATGAAGGTGAACAGGACAACAAACAGGACAACGACATTAAGCACAAAGCCAAGATAACAAAGGAGTGGCTACAGAACAACCCTGTGAATGTCCTTGAGTGTCCCAGCCAGAGCACAGACTTGAACCCGATTGAACATCTCTGCAGAGATCTAAAAATGGCTGTGCATCAACGCTCCCCATCCAACCTAATGGAGCTTGAGAAGAAGAATGGGAGAAACATGCCAAAAAATAGGCGTGCCAAGCCTGTAGCATCATACTCTAAAAGACTTGAGGCTGTAATTGGCGCTAAAGGTGCTTCACCAATATATTGAGCAACATGTGATTTTTTTTTATTTTTAATAAATTTGCAAAGATTTCAAACAAACTTCTTCACGTTGTCATTATGGGGTATTGTTTGTAGAATTTTGCACAAAAAATGTAATTTAATCAATTTTGGAATAAGTCTGTAACGTAACAAAATGTGGAAAAAGCAAAGCGCTGTGAATACTTTCCGCGTGCACTGTAGAACATCAAATCATGCATACTACAGGATTCAGATCATACGAGGTAAGCGGTTATCCTTTTCCCACAACTTCCAATGATTTCCAACCCTAGGGACTGTCTCTTTAAATGTGTTAGGATATATGAATGACAACCCAAAAGGCTCTCCTTCTCATAATATGATATGTTCAGCACATACCATCCAAGAAAGTAAGTCACCAACAACAAAAACAAGAAAATCTCATGGCCCAGTATTTATTGGTGAACCAGCATATAAAAACATGAAAACATTTAAAAAACAAATGCTGCTAAATTCACTTACATAAAAAACTGCCGATCCAACAAAGGAAGATGGCGGCAGGACCTCAGGCATCAAACATTGTATATAAATAGTGAGTAGACACTTACATAATACGCCACCAGTCTTGAACAGAATGGCGGCCAGGACCTCAGGTAGTGAATAAAAGCAACCTTTACAGCTGTTTCATGCACACACGCATCATCAGGAGTATAAAAGTTTTGCATGAAAAAAGAAGCAGTGATATATATAGTCCAAGTAAATAATGTGCAATCCATTTCCAGGGTTAGATCAGATGCAGAATGCCACTTCAGGTCCAGGGGGTGATGGCATATCCTAGTTGACGCCATCTTAAAAAAGGGCAAAAGGAGAGCTGGAACGTCCCTTCCAGTCCGGGAATGACATAACTTCCATCCCAGCGCCATCTTAGAAAAGAGCAAAGCCTTGTGTACCATTTGTAGCCATCTTAAAATAGGGAATTCCATCAGGGTAAAATTAATAGCAAACAGCAGCATCACCTACAGATCGGAAATTACATCACATCTGACTGGGAGCCATCTTAACAAACTGCAAACCTTCCCACCTTAATGTTATATCTGTAACTGGCAGTCAAGGTGTTTAAACTGTATAAGAATTCCCATGATGTGATGCTGGCTAAAGGGAGATATATTGGAAAAGAATGTACAAACATATTAAAATTTACAACATATTGTGGCGTCATCTAAAAGGAGAAGCGACCTCTAAAATGGCAGCGTACCTAATGAAAAACTTGAAAAGCCCTCACAATAAACTAAAATTAAAATAAAAATGTATCGAAAAATTATCTCACAACAAAAATTAATATCAATAATAAAGAATATGTTAAAGAAAATATACAGAATACTTTATTAAACCCAAAGGGAAATCAAGGGAAAAAAGTGATTAGTGGGAATACCACCCTGGGAAAATAGAGGTACACAATTAATATTAAAAATAAAAATGAAATTAAAAAACTTTAATATCTGGGCTATATAGCACACATGCTCATACATCACACTACAACATCTCTATAAGACATCACAATAAATACACATGGATGGGTGAAAAATCAAAAAAACCTAAATACTGTAATGAAGGAGAGTCCCAAAAGTCCCAAAAGTATTGAAATGGTTAAGTTTAATGCAAACAACCTATCAGAAAGGTTATGTAAAAAGGACAATTTGACCCCAATAACAATAAGAAAACAAATGTTCATAAAATGAAAAATGTCAAACTAAATTCTACTGGTGTATTGCCCACTTTAGCCATTTCTAATTATAAGGCCCAGGACCATAGAATTCTTCTGACTATAGGTAAGTTATATATCTTGATTTCTTTTCCTGTAGGTCAAAAAGCATATAACTCTACTGAAGATCTTTCCAGGAAAGGCAAAAGGCGAGTTTTCATGGCGTCTTCAGTGGGCACTAGCATTTCTGGTAAAGCTGGGGACCTCCTACGTATCGGTAAATCTTTTTTTGCTTCATAATACATCTTTGTACAAAAAAAAATATTTTTCCTTTTGACATAATGATAAGAGTTTAAAAGGCTTCACAATGACTTTAGGTCAATTTTATTTTATATTTTAGGATCATAGATTTTTAAATTGATGACTTATATGTTTGTTTTCACTATTTTATGAAACAAAAATATTATTCAAATAAACATTTAAAGTGTAACTATGGGTAAAAATGGCATATTTGATACAGTCTTTCAGTAGCAATAAATGCACAGCAATTTTGCCATCCTGTGGTTAGGGTAGTCTAAAGCTGGGTATAAACGCATCGTTTTTTTTTTGTGTTTTTTTTAACCCGTGGGTTGAACAAATAAAAAACTGACTCCATCCACACAAGTGATGTTTATGCAGGGATCTCTCCCACTGTGCTATTTTATTCTGACATGGGAACTCCCCCCGCCAGAATACACTGATCAGCACTGCAGCTATTGGCTTTTTAAAATTTATTCGACAGAAGGTGGTCATTAAACCGGTCTCTGTTGAACAGAGATGAGTGCACACAGACCAACAGTCAGTACGTGTGTACACAGTCGGTACGTGTGTACACAGTCGGTACGTGGGTACACACGTACCAACTGTTGGTCTGTGTGCACTCGTCTCTGTTCAACAGAAGCCGGTTTAATAACCACCTTCTGTCGAATAAATTTTAAAAAGCCAATAGCTGCAGTGGTTTAGATGGATGTATAGTTTTAAATGGACTCCAAAGAGTAACTCAACTTTTGTTGAAAAACAAAAAGCATTCCCTTCTGTGTGATCAATGTCCATTGCAAGGATTGCATTGGAAATTTGTTAAAACTTTGTTGTAGATTCCAACCTTTTGTTATCCCGAAGAAATAGCTGTTTGCCTGTCTCTATGTAAAAAGGGTGTGAATGGGAGTGAGTTCTATTTATAGTTATTGATCAGCTGCTGCACAGGCAGAATTCTAATGAAGAAAGTGGCATTGCCTGAATCCCCTTAGTCGTGATTAACTCTTTGGGAGTATCGCAACAAAACTGAAATGTGAGGATGGTCAAAATCTGTTTTGTCTTAGTGCTGACTTCTGGCAAAATCAGTGAGCCAATCACTTAAGCAGGAAATTATATTTCAAGGGGGTGTTCTGTACACCATCTGTGTACAGAGTGTCTCCAGGTAGCCATATGGCATTGCATTTCACAGAAAATTACAGCGCTGCAGATTAAAAAGGAAAGGTGATTTTTAATAATGTTATATTACAATATGGTTGGCGCCGCAATTGCATATACTATATTGTTTTCTTTTTTTACCATGAGTGGAGTTACCCTTTAAGTAAGGGACAGACACATTAGGGCTCTTTCACACACACGTGTCCATGTACGGAGCCCGCTCTGCTCAGCGGGGGATCGCTCCGTCGATCCCCGCTGAGTAGGAAGATGACAGGTCCGTCTGTGCAGACTGTGCAGGGACGGACCTGTCAGAATGCCACTCTCCCCTATGGGGGAATGGATGGGGACGGATCGTAGAGTCTGTGTTCACCCAATCTGATCCTCAGACAGATGGAAAAGTAGGTTTTTCCTCCATCACACTTTGGGGTCGGATGTCAGCAGACATGTCACTGCTGACATCTGATGCTCCATAGAGGTCTATGGAGTGTCCGTTCAGGTCCGCCTAAAAAGCCGGCCCCACTCGCATGCCATGGGTATTGGATGCAGTGAAAACCAAATCCAATTTTGCACATATGTAAACCCGGCCTTACCCTTTTACCTAGCATGTCTGTTGTCTAATATCTGATGGGATTTATCCAGGAAGCAGGTCACTGCAGGGGATTTAAAGAGGCATACATATATGAAAGGTTTACGGCTCAATTCACACCTTAAGGTGCACTGTGGACTTTGTAATCCACAACCCAAAATCAGTCTGAAGTCACACAGCAGTTAGAATACTGGAAAGATTTCATTACTGGGTCATATACTACTGCGTCCTATCCACTTAATTTTAGCTACCCACTTTGGTTGCTTGGATGCTGGCCCTGCAACCAAAGATGCTATGGCCCACTGCCAGCATCCTAGTAACCAATTATGCTTTTCAGTCATGCATCATTGGTTGCTAGAATGCAAGTGCCTGGGCTATACAGCACCACTGCTCATGATGCACTATAACAACCAATGACACAATGCGATCCAGTCATCTGCATCTTGCAACCAGTGAGATTTATAGGCATATAATCAAAATTATACTGCCCTACATGAGTTTTTGGGCTTCCTCTAAGCACAATCCCTCATATTGGATTATTTGCGTTGTCTGATGTTTAAATCTGTCATTGACCCTGCAGGTTGTCCAGTGCAGACAAGCCACCAGAACACCATTCACTGGTTTCTAAGGAAGCAACCAATAGAAGAAATGAAAGGTTTCAAATACCGAATTCTTGTATCTGGCCGTGTATTGGAAATAAACTCTTTGTCAGAGCAAAGTACTGGAGAATACAGATGTTGGACTTCAAATAACTCAAAGACAATGTCGGCTTGGGTGAATGTGTCCCTGGAAGGTAATGTTTCATTTTACTCTCTTCACATGTAGAAAAAGAACATTATTGGTTAAAGGCTTAGTTCACCTTGTGGACCATGTTTCAGGCTACATCTATATTTAGGGTGTAACATAAAACATTTCCCAAACCCTCCCCACCTGAATTGTTATGTGCTTCTCCCTGGAGCTTCCTGTTGCATTCTTAAATTGAGTGTGGCTGTTCATGGCTCCAGTACTACAAGTCTTATATGCCCCCACAGCAGAGGGACTCACAGATTGCGCACAAGTCCATTGCTTATTTCCTCCAGGCCCATAACTGAAGGCCCATACAGTTGCACTTAGGGATGCACTGATATTTCCTCAAGTGCTCGCCAATACCAATTACCAATACATACATTTTAATTGTATTTTTGTTTTAACACTGTACCTTTAACTTTTTTGTTTGATCAACTTTATTACTATTACAAGGGGTGAACAACATCCCGTGTAATAGCATAATAAGTCCAAGCAGAACCAACACTAGGGCAAGCTTCTTGTAGAGCTGTAGCAAACTCTAAATAAATGAATGACCCAGTCTCCGCCCCATGGTCCGAAGGCCATGCAGTATTATTATATTATACACGATTTATATAGTGCCGACAGTTTGCTCAGCGCTTTACAATGTATAAGGGGGACAACACAATTACAGTACAATACAAAAGGTACAGGAGGGCCCTGCTCGTAGAGCTTACATTCTAAAGGGAGGGGGTGGTGGTACAAAAGGTAATAGCTGCAGAGAATGATTTGATGGGGGTGGCTCGGCGACAGTTGTTAGGTTGGTGTGGGATAGGCTTCCCTAAATAAATGAGTTTTCAGGGATCTCCTAAAGGTGGACAGGGTAGGGGATGATCGGACAGACTGGGGCAGGGAGTTCCAGAGGATGGGAGAGGCCCTGGAGAAGTCTTGAAGGCGAGCATGAGAGGAGGTAACAAGGGAGCTAGAAAGCAGGAGATCCTGGGAGGAGTGGAGGGGACAATTTGGGCGATATCTATAGATGAGGTTGGTGATGTAGTTGGGGGCGATGTTGTGGATGGCTTTGTATGCTATGGTTAGCATTTTGAATTTTACACGGTGGGGTAGAGGAAGCCAGTGAAGGGATTGGCAGAGAGGGGCGGCAGTCACAGACCGATTAGTGAGGTGTATTAGTCTAGCAGCAGCATTCATAATAGACTGAAGGGGGGATAGCCTGCTTAAGGGTAGGCCATTAAGGAGAGAGTTGCAGTAGTCAAGGCAGGAAATAATCAAGGTTGCCTTGTGGTGTCATTAGTCAGGAAGGGTCAAATTCTGAAGATATTGCGGAGGTGAAGACGGCAGGATTTAGCCAGTGATTGGATATGGGGGCTGAAGGAGAGGTCAGAGTCAAGGATTACAGCCAGGACCCTGGCATGTGTGGAAGGACCAATGGTTGTGTTGTTGATATTAATGGAGAAGTCACGGGGGGGGGGGGGGGGGTGATCGTGAAGGAGGAAATATAACAAGCTCAGTTTTAGAAAGATTGAGTTTGAGGAAGTGGTGTGACATCCATACTGATATGTCATTCAGTAAGTTTGAGATCTGTGAGGAGATTGAGGGGGTGAGTTGAGGAGTAGAGAGATAGATCTGGGTGTCTTCGGCATAGAGGTGGTATTGGAAACCATGGGAGGTTATCAACTGGCCCAGGGAAGAGGTACAGAGCGAGAATAGGAGGGGCCCAAGGACAGAACCTTGGGGTACCCCAACAGAAAGAGGAAGGGGAGCGGAGGAGATGGAGTTGTAAGTGACACTGAAAGTGCGCTGAGATAGGTAGGAGGAAAACCAGAATAAAGCAGAATTGCGGAGGCCAAGGGAGCATAATTTGCTGAGGAGGAGCAGGTGGTCAACTGTGTCAAAGGCTGCAGAATGGTCTAAAAGTATGAGTATGGAGTAGAGCCCATTGGTTTTAGCAGTTAGTAGGTTATTGGTGAGTTTTAGTAGGGCAGTTTCAGTAGAATGTTGTGGGCAGAAGCCAGACTGTAGGGGGTCGAGAAGGTTGTTGTTCATGAGGTAGCGACTCATTTGGTCATGGACAAGGCATTCGATGAGCTTGGAGGCAAACGGGAGCAGGGAGATGGGTCTTAAGTTCAAACAGGTGGGGTCTAGTGAGGGTTTTTTGAGTATGGGGGTAACCAGTGCATGTTTGAGCAGGGAAGGAAAGGTGCCGGTGGAGAGGGAGAGGTTGAAGATGTGGGTAAGGGAGTGGAGGATAGAGTGGGAAGGTGGTAGCAGTAATTGTGAGGGGACAGGGTCCAGGGAACAGGTAGTGAGGTGGGCCATGGAGAGGAGTTTATTAACTTCATCTGTGGTAACTGGGCAAAAAGAGGAGAGTGTTGAGTGTGGCGTTGGACCTGTTGTGTTGGGTAGGGGAGGAAGTTGAATGCTGGATATCTCCTTGCAAATTGTGTCGATTTTGCTATTGAAATGGTTGGCAATCTGTTGAGCGGTAAGCAAGTTGGTGGGTGGGGGCAGTGGGGTGTGAAGTAAGGAATTAAGGCTAGAAAAGAGTTGACAAGGTTTGGATGAGAGGGTTTTGATGAGAGTGTTGTAATAGGTTTGTTTAGCAGTGTGGAGGCAGGAGTTATATTTGAGAAGGGCAGATTTACAGAGGGTAAAGTCTTGCAGGGACTTAGATTTACCCCATACTCGCTCAAGAGCATGGCTGTGTCTCTTGAGACTTCTGGTGTCGTCTTTTTGCCAGAGTTGTGGCAGACAGGGCCTTGTTCTACGTGTAGAAAGAGGAGCAAGTATGTCTAGGGAGGATGATAGCATGTTGTTGTAGATGGAAGTGGTTAGGCCTGGGCAGGACAGGGGTGCGATTTTGTCATAAAGGCCATCAGTAGCAGAGTGAAGAAGGGAAAGGGTTGAGGTTGCAAAGGTTTCTGCGGGTAGTGGTTTGTAGGTTGGCAGCATGGGATATAGGAAACAAGGAGAGAGTGAAATGGATAAGGTTGTGATCAGAGAGAGGAAAGGGTTTGTTAGAGAGATTGCAGGGGGTGCAGTGATGGGAGAATACAAGGTCGAGAGTGTTACCATTGGAGTGAGTGGTGGTTTGTGTCCATTGTGTTAGGTTAAAAGAGGAGGTTAGGTTGAGTAGTTTAGAAGTGGTAGCAGTATTAACATTAACGTGCAGTAAATTAAATGGGTGGCCAGCTGGCTGAAAGGAAGAGCAGCCCAGCCATCGCAGCTGCCTGGGACAGGTGGGTGGTGGGTGTCACCCGGGTGTGGCCCATACCTCCCTAACAATGTCACTGCCCACCCCCAATGTGATGTCACTTCCGGTATCAATCAGGGGTATTTTCGCGATTACTGATACTCGCAAAAATGCTTAGTATCGGCACTGATGTAGGTACATGAGCTCTTTTAGACTCCTTTCACACTGGGGCGGGGACGGTGTCGGCGGTAAAACACTGATATTTTTAGCTGCGCTTTACTGACAATTTCACTGTGCTATTCCGCTGCTAGAGGGGCACTTTTACCCCCACTAGCGGCCCGAAAAAGGGTCAAACCCACCGCATAGTGCTGCTGCAGCAGCTCTATGTGGGCGGTATAGCCACACTGCCGCACTGATTTCAATGGGCAGGAGGGGTCCTTCACCAGTCCAAAGATGCTGATAGCAGGACTTTTTTTACCATCCTGCCAGCGCACTGCTCCAGTGTGAAACCCCTCGGGGGCTTTCACACTGGAGACACAGCAGCAGCTTTTTCAGGGCGCTTTGCAGACGCTATTTTTAGCTCTGTTGCGCCTGCAAAGTGACCCAGTGTGAAAGGGGTCTTAGAAACCTAATGGTACATTATATGGCCTCCCTGACTTCAGTGGGAGCACATGAAAAAACAAGTTTTGTGTGTGTTATTTAGGCAATCCTAAAAAAGAGGTCTATGGACCTGCTCCAAAAAGCTCATGTATGACACTTCATTCCTAAAATTGCACAAAAAGGTAAAAATTCTGAATTGCCTAACGTACTCTAACCTCAAATGTGAATGGGGGTAAGAGTAGGACAATGGCACTGATCCCTGAGCTCAGAAATCTAGATTTCTGTGTAGAGTCAGGATAGAATAGAATTATTTCCTCCAACAGTCATTTTTAATACAGTACATTCCCACTTACATGTGTTTTGTTACCACATTATGAATATATTTCAAGCAAAAGAAAGCATTTACTGAATGTGAAATGACTTGGACTAATGAGCTAAGAAATTGGTGAGAAAATAAATAGAAAAATAGTGGAAAACAATATATTAGGAATTGCCTTGTGGCTTGTAGCAATTAGTCTGTGGACACAGCTGGGAGCTATCATTTGTTGCTGGTTATTGTTAAAAAAAATTCAGACTGTTTCTGCAATCACATAAAAAAGTAACGCTTTCAAAAGTGTGTAGTGTGCTTGATTTTCAACAGTGTCAAAAAAGGAATGAAAATGCATTTGCAGGCAGTTCAGTGGCCAAATACCAGGGTACCCCCAGATTATTTTAGAAACTTGTTAAACTAAATGACTGCACTGAAGAAATTCTTGCCCATTCCTATTTTTCCATAAGATTTAAACTGTTTTGAGTTCCTTAAGCTTTTGGACAGATGGAGGAGGAATGGCCCAATGAACACAATAAGTTGTCATATAAAAGAAAACACACTGTCTATGCCAGCCATAGAAAACCAGGGTTCCTTGGATCCCTGGGGTCCATGCAGAGATTGCTATGGCTTCCTGAAGTTGTGTCTGAGTGACCTCCTATTTAATGGTACCTGCATAGTTCTCGGACCAGTGCTACATGGCAGAGCTAGCTATATGAACTTTTTAGCTTGCCTGTAAAGGTGACATTCTGATCACCACTGTAAGGGGGCTTTCCACCAGTGTAAGGGACATTTTGCCACTGACCACCAATGAAATGGTTATTGCAAGAGTTTGAGATCTTAAATGTTTTTTAAGGGTTTTTCAGGTTGAGAAAGGCTAGGCTATGGGGTTGATTTACTAAGACTGGAGAATGCAAAATCGGGTGCACCTCTGCATAGAAACCAGACAGCTTCCAGGTTTTTAGGTAAACCTGCACCCAATTTTGCACTCTTCAACCCCTATGCCTTTGTGGCCCAGGTACAACTACACCCAGATTTCTTGTACTGGCATAACAAGGGGGAAAAAAAGGAAATATCTCTCCAAAGAAATCATAGACCAAAATAAAGATCAAATCAAGAATAAAAATGCTTAGGAGAATTCGGTTGGTTGCAGGCTGGCTGTGGAGTTGAGCTGGGATTTTTTTTTGCTTTTGTTTGACGTGCGTCGCCCTTCCATGTGCTCCTTGCTAAGAAGGCCAGTTATAGTTGGGGGCAGTGCGCAGTTGTTTGTAGTGAAATAAAATCAGGTTTAGATGTCAACTTTCCCCTACTGGCTGGAGTTACTCTTTTTTTTTTTACAAATAGTGAAGTTGCTCCTTAGATTAATTACTTTTCCGCAAATTATTTTATATCAGCAGGACAACTTAGATGCTGTTCCCGTCTTGTTGATTGACCATAGGAATAGGTATCAGACACTAAATTATAAGGTAAGAAGTAAGGCAAGGCCAGGAATGACCCCAAAATAGTATAATATTTTATGTACAGTGTATAGTGCAATACCACCTTTGTGTAAAACATGATGATGTCATCAAGTTTTTGGAGAGGATTTACTAAAGGAAAGTAGGTTATTCACTTTACAAGGGAATTTGCCCCAGAACTTAGTTCATGAGCAATGACAACTTAGTGAAGCTCTGCTGACTTCCATCATCCATACATCTGCAAACAAAAAATGCTAAATGTTTTTTTTTTTTTTTGACGAGCTTCCGAAGTTCTAAAAGGCCCCTTCTGGGTATGGAGCCACAAGCATTTTTGACCTCTTGTAGTGAGAGGGCATGTGAGCTGGTAAGCAAGCCTCTCAGCCTTTAGTGGTGGTGTTGATACACAGAATCACAAATCAAGGTGGTGGATGGTGGTGATACTCACTAGGAATATCAGTATTTGTCACTTGTGGACTTTTTATTCCTATTTTTATTTCATTTAACTAGCGAAACACAGCATACGTTATACAATATTGGGACTGTGCTGATATCTCACAGATGAGTTGCTGCTTGTATCACTTTTTTACATTGTTTTATGTTGTTAGACATCTAGCATGGTTATTTCACTTTTATTACAAATGTGGATGGGGTGAATGTAGTGTACAATCAGTTCTAAAATATCAAAATTCTGACATACTAATTACACAGAATGGGGTGAAAAATGCAATAACTTATAGCCACCAGTCAGAGATCACTATCCTAAAGGCAGACCAGAACAACATGAATTCTTACTGGTTGAGTACGGTAATTAATTAGCTAAATTAGTAGTAGTCATGTGTTTGACGTTAGTGTAAATTTTGACATCAAAGTAAAAACAATACAGGAAAAGGAAAATTGACAACAGTAATTACAAAAGAAAATAATTTCTGTTGCCACTTTCTTAACTGGTTAATATGACTACACCTTTTTAATAACCTTATGCAAGGAAAAATAGTTTGCAGTAATACACAGGTAATCAGTTACATGTTGCCTTCTAGGAACATAGACTAGTTGAACAGATAAATGATCTGGTTACTAATATTTAACTTATTAAGTAAAGCGTAAAGTGCCGATATTTGCAGCATGTTATTAAATAACTTCAAATATATGTTGTTACAGTGTACAGTCTAGAATATGGTGAGTGGACACCTTGCTCAACATCATGTGGAAACATGGGCTCTCAAGTCAGAACACAGCACTGTGTGAACTCTGAAGGGCAGAGGGTGGACAATTCATTGTGTGAACATCTTCAGCCATTACCAGCCATTCCTCAGTCATGTAACATACAGGACTGTCCAATAAGGTGAGTCATTTGATCATTGACAGTTTTCTTTAGGTGTGAGATTGTATGATAACTGTAATATAGGGGACCCGAGAAAACCAGACACCCACTTCTAAACTAAACAGTTTGTATTGTTCTTAGAAAACAGTTTTCTTTAACAAATCAAACACAAAACAGTGCATAATTCTGGAATATTGAAAATAATACCTCGGCTCACCACCAGTATACCAGTCCCATACCTGGGTTAAGGCTCCCATCTGCTTCAAGGCACAGGAAAAGCCACAGGAGCTCAACACATAATGTTTAAGTTGCAAGACAGTCCACACTTTCTCACAGCTGTGAACTACTACACTACACCTAACAAACAGGTGCTGACTCCTTCTTGTTCCTTTTCAGGCCTTCCCTGCAGGTGGGTTAAACCTATTAAGACCAAGGTCCCTATAATCAGAGTTGGAGGCTCTTTCCCACACAAAGTCTCTCCAAGTCTCCGAATTCTGGAACCCATGTCAGTACTTACCAATCTTAGGCAAACTCATCCTGCATGGGTGAGAATGCTTGAGTACTCCCAAATTGCTATCCAATCATCCCCCTTAAAGGAACCACAACCCAAATAGCATACCTGCCATCCAGGACTCATCCTGTACATAATATCATCTAGTTATATATATTTTTTAACACAAAACTGGCGTCTCACCACCTTTTCCAATAAAAAAATTGACAGTACTACATCTCAAAGTGTCTTCCCAGTAGCTTTATAGCCCTTCCTGACCAGGCCATTTTTTGCGACACTGACAATTGTGCAGGCTGTGCGATGCTTTACTCAAATAAAATGTTTAATTCTTTTCCCACAAATAGAGCTTTCCTTTGTTTGTATTTGATCACCTCTGCGTTTTTTACTTTTAAACAAAGAACAATCAACTATTTTTTACTTTCTGCTCTAAAACACATGCAATAAAAAATGTAAAAATCACATTTCTGCATCAGTTTAGGCCAATATGCTACATATTTTTGGTAAAAAAATCCCAATAAGCGCATATTGATTTCTTTGTGTAAAAGTTATAGCGTCTACAAACTATGGGATATTTTTTTTTACTAGTAATGGTGGTGATCAGCAATAGGGATGAGCTTCGTGTTCGAGTCGAACGCATGTTCGACTCGAACATCGGTCGTTCGTGTGTTCGCCGAATTCCGAACGTTTAGGCCGTTCGCGGCAAAATTCGTGTGGCCCACAATGCACTGCGATGGCGCAATGCATTGCTGTCTCACGATTGGCCAAGCATGCCCTGTGACCCCGCATGCTTGGCCAATCGCAGCGCCAGCAGCGAGGAGAGCAATGGTTGGACACAGGCATCCTGCCTGTGGCCAATCATAGCTCAGCCTGTGTAGTGCACGCCCCACACTATATAAAGCCGCCTTTCAGGCGGCCTCGTGTAGTGTTTGTTAGCATCTGAAGCAGTGGGTGTTCTGTGTACCTTCAACACAGTTACACACCAATCGTTTTTGGCTGATTTACTATTTTGCTCTTGTGTAGTGGTTACTGTCTGTGCCCTGACCGCAGTATACACCACTATATTCACCTCACCTATATAGCTAGTGATCTAGCTTTAATAATAGAGCTTGCAGTCAGTAGTGTTAGTGCGTGCTGTCTGCGTGCTCTGTACCCAGTACATACCACTATATACACCTACATAGCTGTTCTCTATTTGAGCCCACTTGCCATCTGCAGGAGTTATTGGAAGTTGTGCTGTGCTTCCAGCACAGCACAGTATACATCTGTATATACCCCTTTAACTCTGCTGTTTTCTGGTTATTGTCTGCGTGCCCTGACCGCAGTATACACCGTGATATTCCCCTCACCTATATAGCTAGTGGTCCATCTTTAACAATAGAGCTTGCAGTCAGTAGTGTCACTCAGGAGATAGTGCGTGCTGTGTGCGTGCTCTGTACCCAGTACATACCGCTATTATCCACCTACATAGCTGTTCTCTATTTGGGCCCGATTGTCATCTGCGGGAGTTATTGGAAGTTGTGTGTGCCTCCAGCACAGCACAGTATACATCTGTATATACCCCTTTAACTCTGCTGTTTTCTGGTTATTGTCTGCGTGCCCTGACCGCAGTATACACCGTGATATTCACCTCACCTATATAGCTAGTGATCTAGCTTTAATAATAGAGCTTGCAGTCAGTAGTGTTAGTGCGTGCTGTCTGCGTGCTCTGTACCCAGTACATACCGCTATTATCCACCTACATAGCTGTTCTCTATTTGGGCCCGATTGTCATCTGCAGGAGTTATTGGAAGTTGTGTGTGCCTCCAGCACAGCACAGTATACATCTGTATATACCCCTTTAACTCTGCTGTTTTCTGGTTATTGTCTGCGTGCCCTGACCGCAGTATACACCGTGATATTCACCTCACCTATATAGCTAGTGGTCCATCTTTAACAATAGAGCTTGCAGTCAGTAGTGTCACTCAGGAGATAGTGCGTGCTGTGTGCGTGCTCTGTACCCAGTACATACCGCTATTATCCACCTACATAGCTGTTCTCTATTTGGGCCCGATTGTCATCTGCGGGAGTTATTGGAAGTTGTGTGTGCCTCCAGCACAGCACAGTATACATCTGTATATACCCCTTTAACTCTGCTGTTTTCTGGTTATTGTCTGCGTGCCCTGACCGCAGTATACACTGTGATATTCACCTCACCTATATAGCTAGTGGTCCATCTTTAACAATAGAGCTTGCAGTCAGTAGTGTCACTCAGGAGATAGTGCGTGCTGTGTGCGTGCTCTGTACCCAGTACATACCGCTATTATCCACCTACATAGCTGTTCTCTATTTGGGCCCGATTGTCATCTGCGGGAGTTATTGGAAGTTGTGTGTGCCTCCAGCACAGCACAGTATACATCTGTATATACCCCTTTAACTCTGCTGTTCTACAAAAAAGGCATCTGCAGGAGTTAGTGGGTGTTGTGTGCCTCCAGCACAATATAAACTACCCAACCACTGTTTTACCCAACTCCCTTCAGGCCATTACCATGTCTGGAAGGCCAGCAAGGAGAGGCAGACAGGCGCGAGCCGATAAAAGAGGGCAAGCAGGCTCTGTGTCTAGAGACAACAGTGCTGGTCGTGGACGCGGTGCATTGTCATCAGCACGTGGCCATGGGACATGCTTGTCCTTCTTTTCTGCAGCTGGACATGTTGAACCGCAACATGCCAACGACTTGGTAGAGTGGATGACCAAGCCCTCTTCATCCTCCTCATCCTCTCTCACCCAGTCTCAGGGTAGTAGAAAAGCAGCTGCCAACACATCGTCGTCCCTCCTCTCAATGTCATCATCAGTGACTCCTTCCCTAGACCCACCACGTCCTCCTGAGGAGTCTCCTGAACTCTTTGAGCACAGTGTTGGGTACATGCTCCAGGAGGATGCCCAGTGTTTGGTGGGCTCTGATGATGACACTCAGCTAGAGGAAGGCAGTAGCGTGAGCGCAGAGAGAGAGGATGCTCAAGAAGCACAGCAATCTGGCAGTCATGTTCCACAAGCTGCAGCATACTGCCAGGTTTGCTACAGCGATGAAGAGGGAGGGGATGATGAGGGCACTGACTCCACGTGGGTGCCTGGAAGGAGGGAGGAGGAGGAGGAGGAGGCACATGTCCAACGAGGCAGGATGCCCTCCGGGGGCCAGCTTAGGGGCAGCACACCGACGGAATCACACCGCAGAGCTCCGCCTGCGCAGAGCGCTTCCTCTGCGCGTTATTCTAAAAGTTCTTTGGTGTGGGCCTTTTTTGAGACGAGTGCATCAGATCGCACCGCTGCTATTTGCAACATATGTCTCAAGCGTATCTCACGTGGCCAAAACATCAGCCGCTTGGGCACCACAGACATATGTTGACCTGCCATGCAGCTCGTTGGCAAGCGTACCTGAAAGACCCACACCAAAGAACAAAGCGGACCTCTCCTTGCTCCTCATCAGCTGGCATCTCTAACCCCACTAGACCTTCAGTCCTCTCTGAAACCTGCTCTGAGAGGAATGAAGGTGTAGAATTAGGTGTGTCACAGCCAAGTGCTTCCGGGAACTCTGCTAGTGGTACATCCACATCCGATTATAGCAGGCAAATGTCCCTGCCCCAGCTGCTGGACCGGCGGAAGAAGTTTACTCCCAGCCATCCACATGCCCAGCGGTTGAATGCTAGCTTGGCTAAATTGCTAGCACTTCAACTGCTGCCTTTTCAGTTGGTAGACTCGGCCCCCTTCCGTGAGTTTGTACAATGTGCGGTTCCTCAGTGGCAGGTCCCCAAACGCCACTTTTTCTCACGGAAGGCGATTCCGGCTCTCTACCGGCATGTGGAAGGCAATGTCCTTGCCTCGCTGGACAGGGCGGTCAGCGGTAAGGTGTATATTACCGCTGACTCATGGTCCAGCAGGCATGGACAGGGACGTTACCTGTCTTTCACGGCCCATTGGGTCACCCTTCTGGCTGCTGGGAAGGATGCAGGACAAGGTGCAGTAGTGTTGGAGGTTGTTCCGCCACCACGCCTCCAAAATGCTACTATTGGTTGTGACACACCTCTCTCCTCCACCCCCTCCTCTTCTTCTTCCTCCATGGCCTCTTCCAGTGCTCTGTCCTCAGAACCAGCGGTGCTCCGTAGGCGTTGCAGGGGCTACGCAAGTACGCAGGCAAAACGATGCCATGCCGTGCTTGCGCTGGTTTGTTTGGGGGACAGGAGCCACACTGGGGCGGATGTTTTGTCAGCTCTGCAGGGGCAGGCCGAGAGGTGGTTGACGCCACGCCAGCTTAAGCCAGGAATGGTGGTTTGCGACAATGGCACCAACCTCCTCTCCGCCCTCCGACAGGGACAACTGACCCATGTGCCCTGTGTAGCTCACGTCCTTAACCTGGTGGTGCAGCGGTTCTTGGGCAGGTACCCCGGCTTACAGGATGTCCTGAAACAGGCCAGGAGAGTCTGTGTGCACTTCCGCCGATCATTTAATGCCTGTGCTTGGCTGGCTGAGCTCCAAAAGGAGTTGAACCTGCCCAAGAACCGCCTTATATGTGACATGCCCACCAGATGGAACTCAACATTGGCCATGCTGCAGCGGCTGCACACGCAGCAGAGGGCCATCAATGAGTACCTGTGCAACTACGGCACCAGGACAGGGTCAGGGGAGCTTGGTTTTTTTCTCACCACGCCAGTGGGGCATGATCAGGGATGCATGCACTGTCCTGTCACCGTTTGAGGAGGCCACAAGGATGGTGAGCAGTGACAGTGCATGCATCAGTGACACTGTACCTCTTGTCCACCTCTTGGAGCATACACTGCGTGGAATAATGGACAGGGCACTTGAGGCAGAACAGAGGCAGGAAGAGGAGGACTTCCTTGCCTCTCAAGGCCCCCTTTATCCAGACAGTGTTCCTGCTGTGCCACCCATCACACAGGAAGAGGGTGAGGAGGAGGAAGAGGAGGAGGAGGATGATTGTGTCAGCATGGAGGTGGAGGCTGGCACTCAGCATCAGCATCAGCAGCAGCAGTCTTATAGGGATGATTTACAGTCCCAAGAAACACGTGGACTTGTACGTGGCTGGGAGGAGGTAGCTGCGGATCATGTTGTCCTTAGTGACCCAGAGGACTCCGGACCGAATGCCTCAGCTAACCTACGCTGCATGGCCTCCCTGATCCTGCAAAGCCTGCGGAAGGATCCTCGTATTCTTCGGATCAAGGAGAGGGACCATTACTGGCTGGCCACTCTCCTTGATCCACGGTACAAGGGTAAGGTTGCCGACCTTATCTTGCCATCGCAGAGGGAGCAGAGGATGAGACATCTCCGGAAGGCCTTGCAGAAAGCTCTGTGCAACGCGTTCCCAGAGACTGGGAGGTCACAAACTCCTGGTCCTGGACAACGTGTTGCTGAGGCATCAGTCAGAAGGAGCGGTGGAGAAGGTGGCCGTCTGACTGATGCTTTCAGACAATTTTTTAGTCCGCAGCCCCAAGGTATGATTGGTTCCAGCACCCATCGCCAGCGTCTAATTTACATGGTGCAGGAATACCTAGGGGCAAGGTCAGACTTGGACACCTTTCCCACTGAAAATCCTCTGGCTTACTGGGTCTTGAGGATGGATCACTGGCCAGAGCTTGCACAGTATGCAATTGAGCTACTGGCCTGTCCTGCATCCAGCGTTCTTTCGGAACGCACCTTCAGTGCTGCTGGTGGCTTCGTTACCGATCACAGGGTGCGCCTGTCCACCGAATCAGTTGATCGACTGACCTTCATCAAGATGAATCAGTCTTGGATCACCCACAGCTACCAAGCACCTGAAGCTGATGTAACCGAATAATTTTTTTTGAAATACCACATCCCTTCAAGACTGCCTATGCTGATGCTGAGTGACTGTCCTGTTATGTTGATTGTCTATCCTTTTCCTCCTCCGCTGATATGTTGGAAGAACATTTTTGGTTCTGGGTGATGCCAGCAGCCCAATTTTTCTGCCCCTGTTTAACAGGGGCGTTTAAGTACAATTTTTGATGCAATGCTTTGCAGCAGGGCTAATTCCTGCAATAAAACTAGAGTGTATGGCAGAGGTTGCAGTGTGATGGCACCAGTGCCTAAGGCCCAATTTTTCTGCCCCTGTTTAACAGGGGCGTTTAAGTACAATTTTTGATGCAATGCTTTGCAGCAGGGCTAATTCCTGCAATAAAACTAGAGTATATGGCAGAGGTTGCAGTGTGATGGCACCAGTGCCTAAGGCCCAATTTTTCTGCCCCTGTTTAACAGGGGCGTTTAAGTACAATTTTTGATGCAATGCTTTGCAGCAGGGCTAATTCCTGCAATAAAACTAGAGTATATGGCAGAGGTTGCAGTGTGATGGCACCAGTGCCTAAGGCCCAATTTTTCTGCCCCTGTTTAACAGGGGCGTTTAAGTACAATTTTTGATGCAATGCTTTGCAGCAGGGCTAATTCCTGCAATAAAACTAGAGTATATGGCAGAGGTTGCAGTGTGATGGCACCAGTGCCTAAGGCCCAATTTTTCTGCCCCTGTTTAACAGGAGCGTTTAAGTAAAATTTTTGATGCAATGCTTTGCAGCAGGGCTAATTCCTGCAATAAAACTAGAGTATATGGCAGAGGTTGCAGTGTGATGGCACCAGTGCCTAAGGCCCAATTTTTCTGCCCCTGTTTAACAGGGACATGTAATTACAATTCTTGATATAATATTTCACAGGAGGGCCCCTTCCTGTGCCCACCCAGAGTAACGGTGAGGACTTATAGTGTTGTGGCACCAGCACCACAACCACCAAAGGTCAATTTTTCTACTACTGTTCAACAATGGCATGTAATTACAATTCTTGATATAATCGTTCACAGCAGGGCGCCCCAGCGCCCACCAAGAGTCACTTTGAGGGCTTACAATGTTGTTGCAAAACCAACACCTTGTTCCGCCATTTCTGCAGAGCATATAGGGCAGGCCCCTACTTTCAAACATCCAATTTACAAACATCTCCTACTTGCAAACGGAAGGAGACAACAGCAAGTGAGATGAAAAAAGATGGACGACAAAACAAATTATACAGGGGTGATAACCCTTCCCTATGTTTTCCAAAAAGCTTAAAAATAGTTTTTTTGACTGGAGCTACACTTTAAAAATGTACCAGTTGAAAATTACAAACAGATTCAACTTAACACAACAAACCTACACAGTCCCTGTCTTGTTTGCACCGCCTGTATACTGCTGTTCTGAGTATATAGGGCCTGGGGGCCACACGCATTTCCTTTTTTTTAATATGGGTACGGGGTTCCCCTTAATATGCGTACGAAACCCAAAGGGGCTGGTAATGGGCAGGGAGGGCTACCCATGCCATTTTTCTGAATGATTTTCAACCATATTGCAGGAACCAGATATAACATTAAAACCGCAAGCAGTTTTAAATGGTGTTATTTCCGTTTAATGTCATTTTGTGCAGGGACTGTTCTAAACACGGGAAACACGTGGCACTTCACAGGCATACTACAGACACCCCCCAGGCACCATATTTAAAGGAATATTTCACTTTTTTTTTTTCACTTTAATCGTCATTAAAATCAGTGCTCCCGCCAAAACGGTAGTTTTTAAAACTTTTTTTTGCAGTGACCCATGTCCCCTGAGGCAGGAGGCAGGTCGCCAAACCCATTTTAGGACAGTATCTTGCATATTAGCCGTTAAAATTAGCACTTTCCAATTCGAACGTTCGAGTCCCATAGACTTCAATGGGGTTCTAACGTTCGTACCGAACGCGGGGGTCGTTCGCAAGTTCTGGTGCGAACCGAACCGGGGGGTGTTCGGCTCATCCCTAATCAGCAACTTATAGCGGGACTGTGATATTGGGGTGGACAAATGGGACACATAACTGACACTTTTGACACTTTTTTTGGGGACCAGTGACACTAATACAGTACTGTACTAATGACACTGGCAGGGAAGGGGTTAACATGAGTTAACCTCCCTAATATTTCATTAGTTGCCTCGCTAATATTTCAATGTAGTAGTGGGGTGCTTTTAATAGTGGAAGACATGGATTGGTATTCCTGCTTTACAGAAACACAGGATCCACATCTTCTGTACTGACAGAGTGACAATCTGCCTTGTTTACATAGGCAGTGTACCGAACGATCAGTGGGTTCCAGTGGTGATCATGTTCATGGAACCCACTAATTTTCTCCCGCTGTGTAAAATCACAGCAGGAGAGTGTGGCGGCATGCACTCGCACCTAAAACCTGGAAGTGCAGAATCATGTATATATGTGTGATTATACACAGCACGGCCGCCTTGTAGTAGGGATGGGCCCCATGTTCAAGTCAAACGTAAGTTTGACTCGAACATCAGGTGTTCGATGCGTGTTTGATGGGTGTTCAATGTGCCCCATAATGCACGTGCATTGAAGGCTGATGATTGGCCAAAGCATACACCTGACCTGTATGCTTTGGCTAATCACAGCACAATGAGCCATGATTGGAAAAAGGCAGGGTGCGTTTGGCCAATCATGGCTCAGGGGCTAAGTCCACACCCCACACTATATAAGGCTGCTTACACGGCAGCTGTGTATAGTGTTTATAAATGGAGAGAGATTAGGCAGGTTAGTTGGTGGATTGAGTGTGCAGTGAGTGTAGTGTATATAATCATACAGTGTAGAATATATAGTGCACTCAGTGTAGTGTATATAATCATACAGTGTACAGTATATAGTGCAGTCAGTGTAGAGTATATAATACAGTGCAGAGTATATAGTGCAGTCAGTGCAGTGTATATAACGTAGTGCACAGTAAGGGCAGTCAGTGTAGTGTATACAACGCAGTGCAGTGTATATAGTGCAGTCAGTGTAGTGTATATAATGCATTGCAGAGTATACAATACAGTGTAGTGAAGTGGTTAAGGGGAACCCTATGACAGAATTAAGAAAAAAACAGGTCCTTTGGGTCTGGTATAGATTTTAAGTGCAACTCCACACCAAAATTTAAAAAAATTGGTGCAGGGTCCCTCAAAAATCCATACCAGCCCTTATCCGGGCAAGCAGCCTGGCAGACCAGGAAAGGCAGGGACGAGTGAGTGCTCCCCCCCGAATCATACCAGACCGCTTGCCCTCAACATGAGGAGGGTGCTTTGGGGTGCCCCCCAAAGCACCTTGTCCCCATGTTGATGGGGAAAAGGGCCTCTTACCAACAGCCCTGCCCGGTGGTTGTCAGGGTCTGTGGGTGGGGGGACTTATCGAAATCTGGTAGCCGGCCCCCAGTCGTCGTCCCCCATTCCTGGCCTGCCAGGCTGCTTGCTTGGATAAGGGTCTGGTATGGATTTTGGGGGGGGACCCCAATTTTATTTTTAGTTTTGGCACAGGGTTCTACTTAAAATCCATACCAGACCCAAGGGTCTGGTATGGACTGGGGGGGACCCTAAGCCATTTTCTTTTCTATTTTTTTTTTCATCTATATTGCCAAGAGTCGGAAATACATTACAGCCGTGAGCAAGTTTAAATTACATTGTTTTCCTTTAGAAATGTCATTATTGCTTCGGCATGTTCTATACATTGTACAAATGCACCCTTTTTCAGGCAGACTAAGAAGACCCCCAGTCATGATATAAAACTACAGTATCTCACAAAAGTGAGTACACCCCTCACATTTTTGTAAATATTTTATTATATCTTTTCATGTGACAAAACTGAAGAAATGACACTTTGCTACAATGTAAAGTAGTGAGTGTACAGATTGTATAACAGTGTAAATTTGCTGTCTCTTCAAAATAACTCAAAACACAGCCATCACTGTCTAAACCACTGGCAACAAAAGTGAGTATACCCCTAAGTGAAAATGTCCAAATTGGGCCCAATTAGCCATTTTCCCTTCCTGGTGTCATGTGACTCATTAGTGTTACAAGGTTTCAGGTGTGAATTGGGAGCAGGGGTGTTAAATTTGGTGTTATTGCTCTCACTCTCTCATACTGGTCACTGGAAGTTCAACATGGCACCTCATGGCAAAGAACTCTCTGAGGATCTGAAAAAAATATTTTTTTCTCTACATAAAGATGGCCTAGGCTACAAGAAAATTGCCAAGACCCTGAAACTAAGCTGCAGCGCGGTGGCAAGACCATACAGCGGTTTAACAGGCCAGATTCTACTCAGAACAGGCCTCGCCATGGTCAATCAAAGAAGTTGATTGCATGTGCTCAGCGTCATATCCAGAAGTTGTCTTTGGGAAATAGAGGTATTAGTGCTGCCAGCATTGCTGCAGAGGTTAAAGGGGTGTGGGGTCAGCCTGTCAGTGCTCAGACCATACACCACACGCTGCATCAAATTGGTCCACATGGCAGTCCCAGAACGAAGCCTCTTCTAAAGATGATGCACAAGAAAGCCCACAAACAGTTTGCTGAACACAAGCAGACCAAGGACATGAATTACTGGAACCATGTCCTGTGGTCTGATGAGACTGAGATAAACATTTTTGGTTCAGATGGTGTCAAGTGCGTGTGGCAGCAACCAGGTTAGGAGTACAAAGACAAGTGTGTCTTGCCTACAGTCAAGCATGGTGGTGGGAGTGTCTTGGTCTGGGGCTGCATGAGTGCTGCTGGCACTGGGGAGCTACAGTTCATTGAGGGAACCATGAATGCCAACATGTACTGTGACAAACTGAAGCCGAGCATGCTCCCCTCCCTTCAGAGACTGGGACACAGGGCAGTATTCCAACATGATAATGACCCCAAACACACCTCCAAGACGACCACTGCCTTGCTAAAGAAGCTGTGGGTAAAGGGGATGGACTGGCCAAGCATGTCTCCAGACCTCAACCCTATTAGGCATCTGTGGGGCCTCCTCAAACGGAAGGTGGAGGAGTGCAAAGTCCCTAACATCCACCAGCTCTGTGATGTCGTCATGGAGGAGTGAAAGAGGACTCCAGTGACAACCTGTGAAGATCTGATGAACTCCATGCCCAAGAGGGTTAAGGCAGTGACGAAAAATAATAGCGGCCACACAAAATATTGACACTTTGGGCCCAATTTAGACATTTTCACTTAAGGATGTACTCTCTTTTGTTGCCAGCGGTTTAGAAATTAATGGCTGTGTGTTGAGTTATTTTGAGGAGACAGACAAATTTACACTGTTATACAAGCTGTACACTCACTATTTTACATTGTAGCAAAATGTAATTTCTTCAGTGTTGTCACATGAAAAGATATAATAAAATATTTACAAAAATGTGAGGGGTGTACTCACTTTTGTGAGATACTGTATATGCCCTACAGATGTGGTGTGAGTGGGTCACAAAGTGGGATTTCAATCATACGGTTGTCAGACTACCAAGAAAGTTATACATGTAGCTATAAATGCTAAAGATAAATTTCTTCACAATGCCTATAGCTATAAAGGTGAGTAATGGCTTGATTTAAAGTACTTTAAATGCTTCTTCAGAACATTGTATATATACCCTGTTTCCCTAAAAATAAGACCTAGCGTGATTGTCAGTGTTGGCTGCAATATAAGCCCTACCCTCCAAATAAGCCCTAGTTAAAGTCCTTGTATGTCTTATTTTCAGGGTAGAGCTTATTTTTGGGGAAACAGGGTAGGGCTTATTTGGGGGGTAGGGCTTATATTGCAGCCATCACCGACAATCACGCTAGGTCTTATTTTTGGGGAAACAGGGTATATATATATGTATATATATATATATATATATATATATATATATATATATATATATATATGTGTGTGTGTGTGTGTGTGTGTATGCCAGCAGAAAATTTAAATGACTCTTGCAGTGTTTGTACTTAAAATGACTAAACTCTAGTTTAAGTATATATATTCTATTCAAGTATTTATTTGTATCTCTATAAAAGTACCTTCTATTGCTCTATCTTGCATGGCAGGGAGTTTTGTCAGATTCATCTTGGCAAATGGAAGAAGCTAGATATGAAGTAAGGACCCATTTTTGCTATAGTTAGCTAGAAAACTAATTAGAGAGGTTGGGGATTTGGTCAATTTTTGGGCCATATTGAATGTATGAAGGCCATGTTTTAGTGTACACATTGAAAGAACTTTTGTTTTGGGAGAGAAAACTCCACCTGTAGTGTTTGAAAGGATTTAATAAAATTGTATGCATATAATTAGTAGATATATTGGATTCCATCATCATATTAGAGATAAAACCCTGCAGCTTATGAAGTTCTTCAAAATGGGTATAAATCAATATTGGGGTATATGAATTATATTCTTCATACCACATAATTTCCATCCAAATTTCTCGTAGCAATCTGAAAGTGGGGCACTGTACATTTTTTGCTATTTATGATGGAGTCACAATGAAGTTGCATGCATTTTAACCTCTCATACCCGTACACCTCTTCTGGACCATATTCATTTATTCTATGAGCCAGTTTATTTGCCAATATTTTTGTCATTACTTTAGATAAAAAGTAAAGCATATATCTTTTTGTTGGGACAAACAAGGCTTTTTTTTATTATGTTGCCTTGCATCAATGATTTTATTGTTTAATGCAAATCGGTAGACAAAAAATACCAAAACTGACAAAAAATCAAAATTTTCTATATTGATAAGTGTTAGTTTAAAAAAATGTATTGTTATTGTAGATAAAAAGTATAATTTTTATTCTGCAATTTGTCCTGTTTTTAATTACTCTAAAATTATGATTTTTGCACAGTACTGAAAGGTTACTTGGAAACAAAATAAATGCTTTTTTTCAACTTTGTCATTTTTTTAATGCAACACTAGAAGCCTAATGTCACTGCTCCACCTTATTAAGTCAGAGAACAGTTTGAATTCATTGAGAAAATGCATAGCAATCTCTGAATAGTAACCATGCTGAGTGGCCGACCTCCTGTGTTCACAATACAGCAGGGCAGCTGCTCGGCATGGTGGCATAGTGCCTACTACAGTGAAACATATCCCGTTGATCTGCAGATGAATGAAACAGAGTGGATGCATAAATAACAATGTTACTTTGTATCTTTCTTTCTTGTTTATAAACACTGTATCACATCTACTCTATTTACACAACTCACTCTGTCATTTTGACCGCTAGGGGATGCCAGTAAGGGCAGTGATGGGGCAGGACATATTGTACTACACATATAATGGGGGAGATTTACTAAAACTGATGCACACTGTATCAGGTACAGCTGTACATAGTAACCAATCAGCTTATAACTTCAGCTTGTTCAATTAAGCATTGCCAATAAAACCTAGAAGATGATTGGTTAGTATGCACAGCTGTACCAGGTTCTGTGTTCATTCGTTTAAGTAAATCTCCCCCATTGCATACCTTGATGAAGTTTTTTGGGCATGCCCAGTGTTTTCATCTGGCTAAAAAATTGTAGGAGATAATAGATCCCAGGCATTTGTACTTTACAAAGCTTTTGCCTGATAAAACATTTGCTGTATGTGTATTTTAGCTGTGTATTTGGCTGGAGTTGCCCTTTCACAGGATATCATTTATTATTTTTGTAGATGGGCCACAAGTTCATGGTCTGAATGTTCTGCCTCCTTTGGCACAGGATTCCAGCTCAGACAAGTGGCGTGCCAACAACTAATGGCAGATGGTAGTGTAAAGGTGCTGGCTTTAAATTACTGTGGACTCACCAATCGACCAGCGGCAAGGAAGCCTTGTGTGACTGATGCCTGTGTGGACTGGGTTCCTCAACCTTGGGGACAGGTAAAAGTCAATGAGATAGACTTGTGTTAGCATATACAGTATGTCAACAAAAATTCACGAGATAGGGTTTTTCTATGTTTACACTCGTGCAAGAGAAATTCAGGTGGAATTTGATTTGCTGCTGTGGTCAACAACACACACTTATCTTTCCATTAGAGTTTAATACTTGAGGTTCAATGGGATTTCTGAATACATTGAGTTTTTTTTTTTTTTTTTATGTTTTTCTTAAAGGACAACTTCACCTTTAGTGAAGTTGTTGTTTAATAAATACCCCTCTCTGCTGAGTAAGGTCCACCTGGTATCATACTTACCTTCAGCCCATGCTCCAGCTTTTGCTTCTCTGACATTGTCCTTGACAGGTCCTCTTGATACCTAGTTTAAGTGCTGCAGCCCAATTCATTTCTATGGATAAACCATGCTCATGGTGGGCACCAGTGATCCTTTGGAGTACAACTTACCCATAGAAATAAATGGGGATTCGGCATGCATGCAGTTCGAAGAGGACTTGGCCAGAACCATTTCTTAGGATCAAAGAGGAAGGTACGTGTTATAAAAAGTTGTCTTCAGGGGGTGGGGATTTATTATAGTGGAAGTAAACCTTCCCATTGTTTCTGCTATTTGGCCTTTGTTTGATCTTCAACTGCCATGGTGCTGCACATGTGATCAGTTATGACACCAGCTATTTAATGATTTGACAGTTTGGTTGAGAGCACAACCAATGTGTCCAGCCCTGGTATGTGCCAGGAATTTAACTGTTTTTTGAAACTGTTAGTGTCGGTTATCACTGAGGCAGCACGACTTGCAGCGTGACTGCCTCAAGCGACCTGGACACGGACGCTGCGGTGACTTGCAAAACAACTTCTCTATAGAAGTCAATGCAAGTCGCCTCAAGTCACCCCCAAAGTCGTACAGGAACCATTTTCTAAGTCAGAGCGACTTGTGTCACTCCGATTAGAATGGTTCCATTGTACAGAATGGGACGTGACTTGTCAGGTGGCTAAGTCGCCTGACAACAATTCGTCCTAGTGTGAACCGACCCTTAAATCAATGGGTTTAGTTCCACTTTAAAGGACAACTTCACTAAAGGTGAAGTTATCCTTTAAAATAATGTTTGTGCTATTTTTATAGCACTTATTCTATGTATAAAGTGCTCTGTCTTGTAATTTCATTATTATTTCTACATGAACAGTAAAAAGGATTATATGTGCCTTGTCCTCCAATCAACAGTTGGATGTTGTTAACACTACCTAATAGGATAGACACTTGAAGGAGTATCTGAGGACCTTCATTTGATATACAGCTACAACAATAGAGAGCAGCAAACTTTTAAAAATAAACACAGACACATTCAATTACAGGCTTGAGGGATGGCTTAATCTGAATCATCTGTGTTCAATACCAACTTAGATCTGGACTCTTGATCACTACATGTCCTGCTGTATTTGTAGTAGATCTTTTGCACCTTGTCTTGCAGCTCACTAAATCCCAGCTTTTTTTTTTCCTGTGTACAATGACTGTATATTAAATCCATCAAAATTGTGTACATTGATCTAACACAAACATCCAATAATATACAGCCTATTCACACCTTGTAGAAAGGGGTATTTATCCAATAGCATGTACCAGTACTTGAAAGGATGTAGACAATATTCAATTCATGATGTTTTTGTGTATGGAAATTTACTTTAGAAGTTTTTCATTATAGTGTATTTCATTAGGGACCTGAACCAATCCAAACATCAATGTGTAACAGTGTTAAACCACCTTGGCAAAGGCAGTGCATGAGTAAGACCGCTTGGCTCCTATTATGCATCTTTTGTTGGTAGATGGTTGTGTATAATTAAAAAACACAGACCAGAGCTTAGAGCAGACTTGCCACAGACGTGTGTAAAAAATCAAAACAATTATGGAACTCTGCAGAAACATATACGTCTTCTTTCAAGTTCTACAGGAAACACCTTAGTGGAATCTTTAGCCAGCTACATTTAAATTTTAACTAAACGTTGACCAATATATTGTCGTGCATTTCCAATTATTTGTTTTAGAGTTTAATTCAACCCCCCTCCTTCCACCATGTTAGAAAAATTACAAAGGCAACAGAGATTACTTCTTAAACCTGCTTCTGGGTAGATCATGTGGTGCACAGTGCAAAATCCATGCCCATTCCTCCAGAGGCTTTCATAAAAGTAGTTTGCCAGAAATTGAAAGATGGTGGCACTGTCTATAATAAGTGTGCTGCTTGCCAAGGATGAGCATCACAAGATTCTATTATTGGATAGACATGTGCATTCGTTTTCGTCCGAATGCATTTTCGTCCGAATTTCAGCTATTTTCGTTTTCGTTTTGACAAACGATAACGAAAGCACAAAATCCGAAAAACGAAAGATCCGACATAAATAAATGCTTTATTTTCGTTTTCATTGTTACAACAGTTCGATATAGAATAGGAGATTCGACATGACTCTGACAACAATCTGTGTCTATAGAACCTGTGTTCGAATGTGCTTAACCTTACCTCTATTAGTCCAAGATTATATAGAGAAAATATTCGACAGAGAAAAAATATTTGACAGAGAGAAAAGATTCTGCAAGATACTGTCCTAAAAAGTGTTTGGGGACCCGGGTCCTGCCCCAGGGGACATGTATCAATGCAAAAAAAAGTTTTAAAAACGGCCGTTTTTTCGGGAGCAGTGATTTTAATAATGATTAAAGTGAAACAATAAAAGTGTAATATTCCTTTAAATTTCGTAGGGGGGGGGTGTCTATAGTATGCCTGTGAAGGGGCGCATGTTTCCCGTGCTTAGAATTGTCCCTGCACAAAGTGTCATTTATGCAGGAAAAAAAGTCCTTTAAAATCACTCGCAGCTATTATGAATTGTCGGCTCCGTAATACAGAGAACACTCATTGAAAGTCATTGATAAAAAAATAAATAAATAAATAAAAAAAAAAAAAGCGTGGGGGTCCCCCAAATTCAATTACCAGGCCCTTCAGGTCTGGTATGGATATTAAGGGGAACCCTGCCTCAAATTTAAGAAAAAATTTGACGTGGGGTTCCCCCTAAATATCCATAACCAGACCCTTCAGGTCTGGTATGGATATTAAGGGGAACCCCGCGTCAAATTAAAAAAAAAATTGACGTGGGGTTCCCCCTAAAAATCCATACCAGACCCTTTATCCGAGCACGCAACCTGGCAGGCCGCAGGAAAAGAGGGGGGGACGAGAGAGCGGCCCCCCCTCCCTCCTGAACCGTACCAGGCCACATGCCCTCAACATTGGGAGGATGCTTTGGGGGTCTGTGACCCCTCAAAGCACCTTGTCCCCATGTTGATGAGGACAAGGGCCTCATCCCCACAACCCTGGCCGGTGGTTGTGGAGGTCTGCGGGCGGGGGGCTTATCAGAATCTGGAAGCCCCCTTTAATAAGGGGACCCCCAGATCCCGGCCCCCCCCCTGTTTGAAATGGTAAGGGGTTACAAAAGTACCCCTACCATTTCACAAAGAAAGTGTAAAAAATGTTTAAATAAAACAAACACACTTTTGAAAAATTCCTTTATTAAAAATAAAAAAATAAAAAAAAGATTCCAGCGGCGGTAATCCACTCTTGCTATCCATCGACGGACGGTCATATCTCCAGCGATGTCTAATATCATCCAGCGCAGCGCAGCATCCTTCTTCTGTCTCCGTGGAGGAGACACTACAGGCATTCCGGCGGCTGACGTTTGTTATATACGGAGGGCGGGGCCACCCGTCACCTGACCCCGCCCCCCTCTGACGCAAGGGGAAACCCGGGGTTCCCTGTGACGTAGGGGTGACCCGCACCCCTCTGATGTAACACAGGCAGGTTTCCGTTACATCAGAGGGGGGCGGGGTCACCCATACGTCACGGGGAACCCCGGGTTTCCCCTTGCGTCAGAGGGGGGCGGGGTCAGGTGACGGGTGGCCCCGCCCTCCGTATATAACAAACGTCAGCCGCCGGAATGTCTGTAGTGTCTCCTCCACGGAGACAGAAGAAGGATGCTGCGCTGCGCTGGATGACATGAGACATCGCTGGAGATATGACCGTCCGTCGATGGATAGCAAGAGTGGATTACCGCCGCTGGAATCTTTTTTTTATTTTTTTATTTTTAATAAAGGAATTTTTCAAAAGTGTGTTTGTTTTATTTAAACATTTTTTACACTTTCTTTGTGAAATGGTAGGGGTACTTTTGTATCCCCTTACCATTTCAAACAGGGGGGGGGCCGGGATCTGGGGGTCCCCTTGTTAAAGGGGGCTTCCAGATTCTGATAAGCCCCCCGCCCGCAGACCTCCACAACCACCGGCCAGGGTTGTGGGGATGAGGCCCTTGTCCTCATCAACATGGGGACAAGGTGCTTTGAGGGGTCACAGACCCCCAAAGCATCCTCCCAATGTTGAGGGCATGTGGCCTGGTACGGTTCAGGAGGGAGGGGGGGCCGCTCTCTCGTCCCCCCCTCTTTTCCTGCGGCCTGCCAGGTTGCGTGCTCGGATAAAGGGTCTGGTATGGATTTTTAGGGGGAACCCCACGTCAATTTTTTTTTTTAATTTGACGCGGGGTTCCCCTTAATATCCATACCAGACCTGAAGGGTCTGGTTATGGATATTTAGGGGGAACCCCACGTCAAATTTTTTCTTAAATTTGAGGCAGGGTTCCCCTTAATATCCATACCAGACCTGAAGGGCCTGGTAATTGAATTTGGGGGACCCCCACGCTTTTTTTTTTATTTATTTATTTATTTTTTTATCAATGACTTTCAATGAGTGTTCTCTGTATTACGGGAGCCGACAATTCATTATAGCTGCGAGTGATTTTAAAGGACTTTTTTTCCTGCATAAATGACACTTTGTGCAGGGACAATTCTAAGCACCAGAAACATGCGCCCCTTCACAGGCATACTATAGACAACCCCCCCCTACGAAATTTAAAGGAATATTACACTTTTATTGTTTCACTTTAATCATTATTAAAATCACTGCTCCCGAAAAAACGGCCGTTTTTAAAACTTTTTTTTGCATTGATCCATGTCCCCTGGGGCAGGACCCGGGTCCCCAAACACTTTTTAGGACAGTAACTTGCAAATTAGCCTTTAAAATGAGCACTTTAGATTTTGAACGTTGGAGTCCCATAGACTTTAATAGGGTTCTAAAGTATGCTATATACTAGCTCCGTCGAATCTTCTTTATACATTCGACAGACACCATAAGCCTTCAAAGACAGATTCGACCGTGATTCATGTGGATTTTCGGACGAATGCAATTTTTGAACGAAAAATGAAATAAATAAAAACGAATTTCGGGAGTAACTAAATAAATTAAGTTTTCAGACGAAAACGAAATTCCGAAACGAAATATTTTACTCTGCACATGTCTATTATTGGATATGTAGTGTAGCTTAGATTGTTCCTATCCTCAACATATGACATTTTAGCAGGTTGGTCAGGCCACTCTGGAGTACAAGGATACATCCTTCCATCATTGTTCCTATATACATTAATACTAGTGCAGTGTTTTAGAGTTTAGGTCCATAGTATGTGTACGCAAAAAAAAACACTGTATAATATACCGTATTTATCGGCGTATAACATGCACAGGTGTATAACACGCACGCACATTCATTTTAAGAGGGAAGTTTCAGGAAAAAATAAAATGTTAAATAAGGCAGCTAAAATTGAAGTATTGGCGTATAACACGCACACGCTATTTGCACCCGATTTTCGTGGTGAAAAAGTGAGTGTTATACGCCAATAAATACAGTAAATGTTTTTTACATAAGGTTACCAGTTCTAGGGATAACTTATCACATCCACATTCTATAGGAAATGGTACAAATTTAGGAAAAAGGGACACCCTATGGGGGGGCAGCAGGACTTTATTGGATATGAGGTAGTCACTCAGGTAGATACATACATATTTAAAATATATTGATCATCCTTATTTGTATAATAAGGTTAAAAACATAAATGCGTCACTAAAACCTCCCATTTAAAAGCATACAAGTATTATACAGGCATATTGCTGAATCAGAGGTTCAATGTGAATCCATGTCCAATCCACGTTTGTGTTCATTACACAGGAACCTAAGTAATGAACATGAATGTGAACTAGTGTACTATCTGTAACTCCAAATATGGATTCACATTAAACCGCTGATTTAGTATTATGCCTGTATAATACTTGTATGCTTTTAAATGGGATGTTTTGGTGACTCATTTATGGTTTTTTTTTAACCTTTTTGTAGAAATAAAGATGATCTTTATATTTTAAATGAGTATGTGTCTACCTGAGTGACAACCTCACATCTAATAAAGTCCTGTTGCTGCCCCTTAGGGGTGTCCCTTTTTCCTAAATTTGTACCGTATGACATAAAATAGCCAGCATTCATAGTAATATAATTGCTAAAAGTAAAATACCGTATATACTCGAGTATAGGTCGATCCGAATATGAGCCGAGGCCCCTAATTTACCACAAAAAACTGGGAAAACGTATTGACTCGAGTATAAGCCGGGGGTGGGAAATGCAGCAGCTACTGTAAGTGGCAAAGAGGGTCAACAATGCCCATCTGCAGCTGCATGTCTCACTGTGTCTATTGCATGCCTCCCTGTGTCCTGTGCAGATCTGCCTACCTCACTGTGTCCTGTGTATACCTCCCTGTGTCCTGTGCAGATCTGCCTACCTCACTGTGTCCTGTGTATACCTCCCTGCGTCCTGTGCAGATCTGCCTACCTCACTGTGTCCTGTGTATACCTCCCTGTGTCCATTGCAGCCTACCTGTGCTAATCTTCATCCTTTGTGTCCTGTGCATGCCTCCGTGTGCCCATCTGCAGCCAACGATCAACGTGTCATAAAAACATACGGCGGCCATTCCAGTATTCAAAAGCCGCACCTCCTCTTCGTCTGTGATAGGCAGAACACTCAATTTCCCAGCAGTCAGTTTTCAGCCTATCACGGACATCCGCTCATCCTCGTCTGAGGTATGAGGATGAGGGGATGTCCGTGATAGGCTGTCCGTGATAGGCTGAAAACTGACTGCTGGGAAATTGAGTGTTCTGCCGAGGAGGAGGCGTGGCTTTTAAATACTGGAATGGCCGCTGTATGTTTTTATGACACGCTGGCCACCGTCTGTCTACATGACATGCCTGATCAGGTAGGCAGACGGCGGTGACTCGAGTATAAGCCGAGGGGGGCACTTTCAGCCTAAAAAAAAGGGCTGAAAATCTCGGCTTATACTCGAGTATATACGGTAAACAAATTGCATGAAGTTTAATGACCTACCACCAGAAAAGGCAAACCAAAACAGAATATGGAAAATAAAAAGCAACTATCAATTTGTATACTTACATTGGGGAAAACTGATACACTGTAGGCCCAGTCCACATCTATGCTGTTTTTGTGTGGCCACATTTGCACAGGTTTTGCTGCCCATTCATTTAAATAAGCAGCTGTACCTATGGGAAACACATGAAAAAGGCCCCTGCACTTTTTCTAAAATTGCGGTTACATGGTCCTATGTGTTTCTGCACATCCAAAAAGGTGTGTTGTTTTTCAATACGTGAAGGTGCCATTAAGAAATAATGGCACCCCCACCCATCTTCTAAACAGCAGTGGATTTTTGCTGCGGGTGTGGGAACACACAGTCCCATACCCACCTAGATGTGCACCTAGGCAAATCATGGCACAACTCAAAAAAGACGGGAAAATAAATCAAATTTAATTGTAAATTTTTTTGTCTCTGCGTCACCTGTCCCTGTTTAACCCTTCTATTATTTTCTCAAGTTACCTAAGAGTTAAAGAGAATGGATATTTTTGGCAAATACCTCATTAATATACCGGGAATATAACAATGCAGGTAGGTTAATTGGCTTCTGTCCAAAATTGGCCCTAGTATATGAATGGGGACCTTGGATTGTGGGCTCCTTGAGGGCAGGGACCGACATGAGTGTGCAATGTACAGGGATAGGGACAATTGTAGACACTCACTCAGGTTGAACTGGATGGACTGGTGTCTTTATTCAACCTAACTAACTATGAAACTATGAAATACAAGTATTTTTTTTAAAAAAGTGTTGTATACAGCATTTATAATTTTATTGCTATAGGCCAATGGTCTCCAAACTGTGGCCCTTTGCTTGCCTTTATCTGGCCCTTGGGGCACTTTCTCCCATTAATACAAAACACTATTCCTTGGACTGACACCAACAACGGGGCACTATTACACCCACTGAAACCAATAATGGGGCAATATTCCTCCCACTGACAACAACAATGCAGCACTATTCCTCCCACTGACCCCCAAGCCCGAGTCATTGTTTATTCCCACTGACTCTGTGGCATTTATTTTACTTCCACTGGCCATAGCTTGACCCCCTAATGTCTGAAGGACAATAATCTGGCCCTTTGTTTAGGAAGTTTGGAGACCCCTGCTATAGACCATATACTTTATGTCTACAGTTTGAACAGTGTGGCAGAGAACATGGATACTATATAAATGAATAATAAAAGTAATGGTAAAAAGTTATAAATCTTTACCTGTGCTGGAGAGTCAGACAGTGACAACAACAGATATTTGAACTTAAAGGATTTGCTTAAACAGAAGAGCATGTCAAGTTGGAATATATTTCTATGGACTGTATAATAATATAGTTATTGTACTTCCAGTATTGTGGTTTTGAAGGTAATATTATCGTATTTGGAAAGTACAGATGGGAAGACTCTGAGGTTTTTAAGTGTTGCTCAAGACACAGAAATAAACTGATTGACTTACATTACCTTTTAAATATCCATCCAGATGTAAGATATGTGCATGATCCGGTTTAAGCTAGTCAGAAAGAATATGAATGACCTTGTATTCATTCTGAACATTGTCTTTTTCTTTCAGTGTTTTAATCGCTGCACCGGACAAGGAATGGGCTTACAGCATCGGCACATTGTGTGTCAGAACCGGAATGGAACCGTGGTGCCAGACACTTACTGTGATAGAAGGAAGAGGTATTTGAATCCATCTAAAGTTAAGAAGCCAGTAACATATTACAGATGTAATACTCACGGGCATGCCAATTTTATGGTGGAAAAATTGTACATGTCCAAAAAACGGCAGATTGTTTTTTTCTGTCATTTAGCTGTTATGATGTTCTGGTAAGATCATCTGAAGGCCTTTATGGCTTTCACCACTCAAAGAGATTTGTAACATTTAATGTCTTAGTTAAATGCTGTGCAGTCACAATCCTTGACGTTAAAATGGAAGGCTTACAAACATCTAGAATGTGTAATCTATATGTATCTAGGGGAAAAAATTGAATATTATTAAATCTAAGAATTCTAATGTTGCTTATGCTTGACATTACAGACTACAACAAAACTTTGTATCTATATAGTGAAAGCATACTTGTCCCTTTCAAAGACAAGAATGCAGAAGTTTTAGATGGTGGAAGTTGCTGTTTCTTTTTTGGAGTGCATGTCAGTAGAGTTAGGCTACTGAGTAGCTTTAGCAGTAGTTTGGACAGATCAAGCAGGCTAAGATGACAGCTTGCTTGGCTGTAAAGGGTAGGAGGGTTTAGTGTCACTTTAACTCTACTGCCAGCTACCGTTGGGCCTGACAGTATCCACATAGATATATAGCTATATTCTCTTTTGTTTCAGATATTTGTAAATATTTCTACCACCTGAAACCCCTTAATTGGAAATGGAAGGGGTTGATTTACTAAAAGCAGTTGTTCCAGAGCTTAGTAAATGAACAGAAGCTCTGCTGACTTTCATCATCCAATCATGCAAAAATGCAGGTTTTTTTTATTTGTCTTGCATGTAATTTGAATATTCTTTGCAAAGTAAAGCTTTACCTCATTTACTAAGCTCGGGGGGAATTGCACTTGCAGAGTTCAACTGCACTTTGCAAAGTGCACATTTGAGTTGCCTTTAGTAAATCAACCCCTAATGCCGCGTACACACGGGCGGACTGTATGGCATACTTAGTCCGTTGAAACACATTTCAGCGGACAATCCGCTGGTGTGTGGGCTTCAGCGGACTTTTTCAGCGTGCAGTCCGGCGTACTAAGAATTTCGTTTTTTTCGAAATTCTGTCCGTCGTACTCGCCGCCTGGTATGAACTTAAAGGGGAACCCCAACGCCGAAAAAAAATCGGCGTGGGGGTCCCCCCCAAGTCCACAACAGACCCTTGTCCGAGCACGCTACCCGGCCGGCCAGGAAAGGGGGGCGAGCGAGCGCCCCCCCCCTCCTGAGCCGTACCAGGCCGCGTGCCCTCAACATGGGGGGTGCCTTGGGGAAGGGGGGGGCTGCGCGGCCCCCCCACCCCAAAGCACCTTGTCCCCATGTTGATGAGGACAAGGGCCTCTTCCCGACAACCCTGGCCGTTGGTTGTCGGGGTCTGCGGGCGGGGGGCTTATCGGAATCCGGGAGCCCCCTTTAATAAGGGGGCCCCAGATACCGGCCCCCCACCCTATGTGAATGAGTATGGGGTACAATGTACCCCTACCCATTCACCTGTAAAATAAAAGTACAAAAAAAAAACACAACACACGAGATAAAATACTTTATTGCACAGCTCCGGGGGTCTTCCGTCTTCGGGGGTCTTCTCGCCGGACTCCTCCGCTATCTTCTTGTAGCTCTTTTGCTAGCGGAGGAGTCCGGCTTTCTTCCTCGCCGCCGGCCTCTTCTCCCAACTTCGGGGGTCTTGTCCCCCTCTTCGGTTCTTCTGCCGGGCCACCGCGCCTTCTTATAGCTCTTTTACAGGCGGTGGCCCGGTCTTCTGTCGCCGTCGCCGCCGCCGCCTTCCGTTCTTCTTCTTCTTCTCCAGGAGATGTTGACTTGACGCTCTCTCCGGCCACAATGCCAGGGCCGCGCTGCACGGCCACTTATATAGGGACAAGGGGCGGTGTCACATGGCTTTATGTCACATGGGTTGGTGTCACATGGTGACCCCGCCCCCTTACGATGTCGTAGTCCCCATGTGACATCAACCCATGTGACCAACCCATGTGACATAAAGCCATGTGACACCGCCCCTTGTCCCTATATAAGTGGGCGCGCAGCGCGGCCCTGGCATTGTGGCCGGAGAGAGCGTCGAGTCAACATCTCCTGGAGAAGAAGGAGAAGAAGAAGAAGAAGAAGAACGGAAGGCGGCGGCGGCGGCGGCGACAGAAGACCGGGCCACCGCCTGTAAAAGAGCTATAAGAAGGGGCGGTGGCCCGGCAGAAGAACCGAAGAGGGGGACAAGACCCCCGAAGTCGGGAGAAGAGGCCGGCGGCGAGGAAGAAAGCCGGACTCCTCCGCTAGCAAAAGAGCTACAAGAAGATAGCGGAGGAGTCCGGCGAGAAGACCCCCCAAGACGGAAGACCCCCGGAGCTGTGCAATAAAGTATTTTATCTCGTGTGTTGTGGTTTTTTTTGTACTTTTATTTTATAGGTGAATGGGTAGGGGTACATTGTACCCCATACTCATTCACATAGGGTGGGGGGCCGGTATCCGGGGGCCCCCTTATTAAAGGGGGCTCCCGGATACCGATAAGCCCCCCGCCCGCAGACCCCGACAACCAACAGCCAGGGTTGTCGGGAAGAGGCCCTTGTCCTCATCAACATGGGGACAAGGTGCTTTGGGGTGGGGGGGCCGCGCGCCCCCCTTTCCTGGCCGGCCGGGTAGCGTGCTCGGACAAGGGTCTGTTGTTGACTTGGGGGGGACCCCCACGCCGATTTTTTTCGGCGTTGGGGTTCCCCTTTAAGTTCATACCAGGCGGCGGGGCCAGCGACGTCTCCTTCGCGGGCCCCGCCTACCTGGATACCCGCTCGAAATGAGCGGACTTTACTCCGGGCGGGAAAAGTCCGCTCATTTCAAAAGTACGGCGGACTGGCATACACACGGCCGGATTGTCCGCCGAAATGCGAGTACGACGGACAGAATTTCGAAAAAAACGAAATTCTTAGTACGCCGGACTGCACGCTGAAAAAGTCAGCTGAAGCCCACACACGAGAGGACTGTCCGCTGAAATGTGTTTCGGCGGACTAAGTACGCCATACAGTCCGCTCGTGTGTACGCGGCATAAGACATTGCCACTCTACCCGATACTGGGCAACCCACGCTTTGCCCCAGGCTATCAAGATGACTCCTTTAGGAACCTGTTATCAATGGGTTGTGTGCAAGCCTCACACTTTCTAACACAGGACAAATGGCCCTCAATACAAGATCTTATGGATATCGGGATCAACGGAATATCTAACATCTGTTCAATGGAAAGGACACTACTACACACCCTTTCGATCATGTAGAATCTACTGATTACTCCCCCCCCCGACTCCTACTCCCCAAGCTGCATTACTGAATTGGAACAAGACTTGAACTGTACATTTAGTCCACAACAGAAACAATGCATCTTTCAATTTACATATAAATTGTCCATTTGTATGAAAATACAAGAAACCAACTTTAAAATCTTAACCAGATGGTATAGAACACTGGCACCCCAACTGTTGGGATGTGGCTCAGAAAGGTAGAAGAAATAAATACATTTGAAGATCTAATTCTATCAGCTGGAACCAACAAGAACGCTACTCCAAGACGTGAACACGTTCATCTATTCAGATGAAGATAGGACCCTTCTTGGAAGCACGTCAGCAGCTTACAATGTCCGTAGATCGACTCTTGGTCTGGATAGTTCGTGATTTTGCATTTCTCCACTCTGTCCCCCCCAGCTCATATACCGCCCCCCCCACACACACACACGCGCACACACACTATAATTCTCTTTCTTTTTCTCTATCTACTCTAATTTCTGTTCCCTTAGTGTTTCTATAATATTTTCTTCTTTCTGTTTACTTTTCTATTCTATTCTGTGTGTTCACAGTAGCAGATGTTTTTTATCTGTTAATAAGTTAAAATGATAAGGGATGGTCTCATGGATATACCATACTGAACATTGCAATTCCTTTGGTGGTTGACAAATTGTTGTCATAATTATGGCGTGGTATAAGATTGTTTTTGTACATAATGATGTGACGTGTCATGGTCCGTGGACCTCGCCCTTTGACAAAATAATTCATAGAAAGGAAATCCTCCGGGGGTGGATTTTAAAGGCATGTACAACTCAATTAGGAAAAAGTACAAAAATATTTTATTATATAAAATGAACATAGAAATCATGTACAATATACATAAAAAGTTTTATCTCTGGGTACAATTATAGAGACATTGTTAATAGCAATGTACACCACTTGAATTTATAGTGTGATCCATGTGGGTATAATTACCCTACGCGTTTCGAAGCTTAATAAAGCATATCCTTCTTCAGGGGTGTAGATACAACATTTAAATGGAATAGAACTTGTGGCGGGGTAATGGTATCCCAGAAATATTATTTAATAAAAACAAAAGACAGTAGATGACCTCATATGCAGGGTTCAATTTGCCAGTGTTCAAAGCCCATAAGGAGGTAAAAAAGGAGAGGGCAGGTGGCTTTTAGCACAGTGCAGATGAAACCGAGACCTTCTATGGATAATGTAGACAAAAAGAAAGTACAACGGACTGGAACTCCAATGGAAGGCCACCCTGGTACACCCTTGGAAGTGTAAATAGGTGCAGATTAGATGACAGCCCGTTCGAGCGGCGTTCCGCATATACAGTCTTTGACAAAATAAAAGATTTAAAAAACAAACAAAGTTAATGCAGAGTTAAAGTGAAACTAAACTGTATCTGAGCACCACAAACTCAAAACACTGTTTAATTAATTTTTAATATTCACAGGAAACGCACCCATACATCCATGCCTCAATGCCTAATTTTGTTGTAAATCAATTTGAAAAACACCTCTCTAGCATTTCTAGCCAAAGTCAGATTATTCATGTAGAACTTACTTTATGGAATACATCATGGGCACTCATTACAATTAGAAGAAAAGAGGTTTAACCTTAAACTACGTAGAGGGTTCTTTACTGTAAGAGTGGCAAGGATGTGGAATTCCATTCCACAGGCGGTGATCTCAGCGGGGGGCATCGATAGTTTCAAGAAACTATTAGATAAGCACCCGAACGACCGCAACATACAGGGATATACAATGTAATACTGACATATAATCACACACATAGGTTTGACTTGATGGACTTGTGTCTTTTTTCAACCTCACCTACTATGTAACTATGTAACATCTGTCCTTAGCTCAGGTGTGCAGGCAGGTGGAGCTTGCTTCTTTTATTTTTTTTTACATTTCCTCAGTTGTTTTCTAGTTTCTGGCCTAGGCCAAAATAATGTCATACATCCTACGAGGGGAGGAAGCCCTTCCTCCCTCCTCCCCTCCTAGGATATATGACATAATTTTGCCTTGGCAGGAAACCAGGAAGCAACTAAAAAAAAAGTATAATATACCTTCCTATCTGTTTACTAATGCTAGCAACATAAGGATTAAAAATAGTTCATGCTGATTGAAAGAGTTTAGTTCCAGATAAGATGATGCTAAGAATACCCATTTATGTGCTAGGGAAATTAAAAAAGGCAGGGCTTTTGCTAGCACATGACTAGGTATTCAAATCGAAGATAGTTTCACCTTGTTTGCTTAGATTATATTTGCTAAGTGAAGAGCCTCTACTCTAATACTAAATCTACCCCTTTGTCTTTGTGATGCTATTTTGCAGCAAAGCCTTTACTCTTTGTATTTGCTGATTTGGAAGCTGGAATACTAAAGGGAAATGTTTTGTGGTGTGTTTTATCCCCAGGCCTGCTTCCAGAAGGGACTGTTCTTCGGAGATGTGCGATGTGTACTGGAGGACAGGCCCCTGGAGACCGTGCACTGCAGCATGTGGAAATGGTTTTCAGTCTCGGAAAGTAGACTGTGTGCATAGGAAGAACGGCAAAGTCTTGGCTGATCAATACTGCGTGTGGAAACGGAGGCCCATGACTTGGCAGCGCTGCAATATTACGTCCTGTGGAAGTATGCAAATATTTGGCTATTACAATCATTGACAATTGTATTAAAAACAAAATCTCCCTAACAGATGTGTATAATTGCCAGAAAAGAGCACTACTCGTGACACAAAATTAAAGTGCACCCATCACCAGAAAAGACATGTATATTCCAGCCTGTAAATTCCACAAGAACGAGTTGTATGACTGTTATTATGATATAATGAAAATTGCTCCACATATTCATTTAAAATGGTTGTTCTCAATGTAAGTGATGGCTACACTTTAACATGGTGTTATGTTCTGCAGTATGCTGTACCTTATTTTTCCACCGTTGTGTTTTAATTAGATCTTTTATTTTACAGAAGGAGAATGCAAGGATACAACTCACTACTGTACATTTGTAAAACAGCTTAAGCTGTGCTTATTAGAGCTCTACAAACAGAGATGTTGTGAATCGTGTAACGGAGCGTAACTTCTCCTGAAAAACCGTGCTCTGCGGTAAACTGAAGAGATGAGAAGGATCCTCAAAAACTTGTAAAAAGTTTGTACATTTAGGTTTAATATTTAGAATTTAGAGGTCTATTCAATGGAACACCCCTGCTGCCCACTGGAAAAAGAAAAGCATTAACCTAAAGGTGAAATGGTGTATGGCCGAACCCCGATTTATAGATGTTGCCAGGATTAGATAACTAATGTTGAAGGGCCAACAAACTTTAAAATAAATTATGTTATAGTCAAACTTTAAAATACATTAAGAAGTTAAAATTTACAACATTAAAATAAGTTGTGTTAACAAGCTGAAGTTTCAAACTTTAAAATAAGTTACGTTAATAAGTTAAAATTGCAAACTTTAAAAAAGTTTCCTATATCTACAAAGAATGTCAATCAACATTGTAACTGTAGTGTAGCCTATTGTTTCATACCCACCATTTTATGCAAAAAGAGACTAAAACGTCTCTATTCACAGTATTATATGGAATTACTAGACGAGGAATTAGATGTGTGTTAGAAATATCTCACTTCATAACAACTCCATATTAAATAAAGTCATAACTGATAAGCATCTGCAGCTTTTATATATTCATACTATTCTTAAAACCTATTTTGCATAATCCAGTTTTTATGTCTAGTAGCCATGTTGCTTTTATACAATATACCTTATTGCGGAATGGGCTCAAGGTGACATTTGGATAAATTGTACTAAAAAAAAGCATGTGCCTGTGTCATGGGTCACAATATAGTAAGTTGCCTATGTACGGTTCATGTTAGGTTATGTAGCTTAAATTGAGCATGTCATTGATTTCCTTTTAGCCACACTCGCTTCTGCTAGTTTACTTTGCTGGGTAAACACAAACTAAGCAGCTTATGTTTTCATGCGGTATGGGGATTTCCATTGAATAGAGTTACAAAAGGGAGAGTGAAATTAACTGACGCAACATCAAAGGTTCATTTGATGGAGAGAAGCATTTCTGTAAATTGTTATAGTACATCATTGTAGAAGGATAGAGAGTCATCAGCTGTATAACCAGATGTGAAGGCTGTATGAAGGTTGGATATGTATAGAATACAGACTCATGCTGTATTTACTAGCGGTAGCTACTCTTGCTGTATGCTCTGTGGCTGCAGTAGGTTTGGGCTTAGTAAATATATGGCCATGCTACTACACAGCTATGTTTCTTGTGTCATTCTATACAGTTCTGAACAATGAATTAATTAATTGTTCCGGCTAATGCAAATACACATTAAACAATAACTGATTCTTCACAAATTTCAATTGGCAAATACTTTGCCAAATGTTTTAATGTATAAGTATTACTTTTATTTTGGTGGGGTTTGTTGCCTTAAGTGGCTACATAACTCAACCACCCACTCAACATCCTTTACTACCTGTATAGAAGAGTACGGTAATTCACAATATTCAAGGTATACTATAAGTTTAAATCTAGCACTGCAGCAATAGTATCTGTTGTGGTGAGCATATATTATGTGAGTGTGTGTGTGTGCGCGTGGTATAAAATGAGTGTCAATCTATTAGCAGTATTAATTCTGTCAGTTGGTGCCATATTTTATCACAGTACAAGTGACTGAACCACAGTTACGTACAAAGGTACAGGTTCACTGAGTAGGACAACCAATGCGTTTTTCTAAAGGGAGCTTAGTAAAAAGAAGTATTCTAACCTATTCCTGGGGGTTATTGCACTTTTCCTAAACATCTCCTACATTAAAGGGTGCGTTTATAAAAAAAAATGCATAGTTATTTGGCCAGCCAACTGCTGGTTTATTTGTTCTGTGTAGATGGGACAAAATTGAATGTTCCCTTTTATGGCCCGCTGCAAGGTTTTATGTAGGATCAGTGACCCCTCACACAGGTCTTCAGGTCAAGCTATGGTCTCCATTTCTTCCCAACTTCCACAGCTACCTTCCCCTCTGGTCTCCAGCACAGGTTCCCCCCAGCTGTGCCATTGTGTCTTTGTACCGTTGTTGGTTGCTAGAACTGTGGATGACACCCCAGCATTCACAAGAGTGCAAGGGTGGACTCTTATGTAAGCGGGGGACTTTCATGGGTTTCTGATCCAAGGGGGGATTCTGATAGGGACAATCAAGTAAGGTTCTGATGTGTGCAAGTTTATCTGGAACTTCTTTAATTTGTTTTAATGAAGTTATTTCTCCATTGCTCTAAATCATATCATGCTGATTTAAAAAAAACTCCTACTAAAATGTATTTATTCATTTCAATTTTATTTAGTCATTTATTTCAGCCCATTAGTATGTGTAAAATATATTATGTGGCTCTCGTATTGAAAAGTTTGCATAACCCTGCTTTATACCACATTATGGCTACTAGATGGCTCTGAGGATCATTGGAAATAAATACTTATTTCTTCTGATCATTAGATTTGTATAGTGAACATAATGCAGTATTTTCTTGCACCACTCTATTTTTTATGTGTGAATAACATTCAACCTGTAGAGGAGTTAGAATGACAGCATTCAGTTTGTACAGAATGTACGAATAGTTTTGCTGGCCAACTAGTTATGCAATATTTTTTTGTAAATACACCCAGAAAGTGAAAGGCTCCTTTTTATGAAGTAAATATTCTTACTCAAAGCAGTGGAATAATGAACTATGACAATACTATATATTACTTAGTTTATTCGTTTATGTATGTACAGGCAACTGTTCTCATGTTGCCTATATGAAAATGTTCAGTTTGGTTTCTAGTGTGTCTACAGAATGATGTATCTAGAGATAAGAGAGAAATATTTAGAAGGAGCTCTATTCATGAGGTGCATCTTCCATTGCAACAATTAGAATGTTTCCATTTTTACCTTGAGAGACTACATAAAGAAATAAGAACAAAATAAATATTTCACTTTTTATTACCCTATTACCCTGCCTAGCGATTCCAAATTGTGAGAAATGACTACGGGCAAATGAAACTCCCTAGAAACAACTGTTTTACTCTGTGTGGAACTAATGACTAAATTCCTTTTCCTACTGTTTTGTAACGGGCTAGCATAGCTATCTGTCAGTTGTCTTTGTTTTCTTTTAATGCTAGGTTCAAACTTCTGTGGGTGCAGAACTGAGTGTAAATGGCATGCTTTCCAGCACCCACAGCAAAAACACGCATATGTTAGCATATGCATGGGGGTGCCATCACCCCCATTCATAATGGCACATCTATGCCCTGGAAACTGCAGCCCTTTTTCCCGTGCTGGACTGAATAAATTGACTGCTGTGCCCATGCAAATGTGGCCACAGGGAAACCAGCATAGTGTGATCCTAGCCTAAGACTACCAATGAAAACAGAGGATATAGGACTTCTTTAATTTGCATAAGGTTTAAAGTTAAAGGCTAACTCCATCTTTTAGAGCAAGTAACATGTTTTAAAAGAAGGAGTTATGCCATGTACACATGACTGGACTTTTCGACAGCAAAGGTCCGACAGGACGAATCCATCGGACAATTCGATTGTGTGTGGGCTCCATCGGACCTTTGCTGTCCAAAAATCTGACGGACTTTAGAAATAGAACATGTTTCAATTTTTTCCGCCGGAACTCTGCTGGACCCAGTTCCTATGGAGAAATCCGCTCGTATATATGCTAGTCCAATGGATGAAAACCAACGCTAGGGCAGCTATTGGCTACTGGCTATGAACTCCCTTATTCTAGTCCGGTCGTATGTCATCACGTACGATTCCGTTGGAAAGTCAGTCGGAAATCCGCCGAAAGTCCGTCGCGAGGACCGTCGGACCTCTTCTGCCGGAAAGTCTGGTCGTGTGTATGCAGCATTAGCCTTTAACTTTAATCACTATGCAAATTTAGGGTATAACATGTAACATGATGCCTAGTCAACCCCCCATCTCCAACAGTGTGCAGGGGTTCCTCTCCCTGGCTGCAGCTGTTGGCTTTGAATTGTGCACGGCTGTCTATGGCTCTGCCTGTATATTTGCATCATTCATTAATAGAGGTCTGTGAATGAATAAACCTCAAGTTCCATCTTCCACTGTTGCAGAGGGAATTGTAGTTATCAATAGAATGAAAGTACTGTGATTACCACACCTGTAGTCCATTAACACCTCCTCCAGTGCTCTAGCCCAAGGGTTCACAGTCTGGGGTGCGCACACCCCCAGCAGGTACAAGATGTAATTTTATGGGGTGCAACAAAGAGTGGTTTCTAGTGTACCTTGAGCAGTGGTAGTAGGTGGCTGTGTAGATAGCAGATGCAAATGTGGGTGCATTTTTTTTTTTTAAATGATGTGCCTTTAAAAGTAAAAAAGTTGGAAATCAAAAAAATCTAACTATGTGTATGTAAAAACTGACTTAGGTGGACGATAGTGTGGTATATCACCTTCTTTGTCCTTATATTGTCCTTATATTTCTCAGGTATGCCAGTAAAAGGATCACCCCCAGTATTACCAAGTCTGTATGTCAACTTAAAATAAACTTTTTGAATTAACTCCCTCCCCCATCCCCCCATATGTATTTAAAAAGCAATCTGGTATGGTTAGGAGAAACTTGTGTGTTGTATCCTGACAACATTTACCTAAAATTGGAAACATCAGCTTTAGGTGTTTGTGAAGGTTCTCATGTATCCAGGTCATGGTATATCTAGTAGTAGTTAGTCATATTCATCTGCATTTTCTCTGTAATCTTGAAGATGTTTCATAGCTTATCCAAGACATTTCTTCAGTTGTAATGAGTGTCAGGAAAATACTCCAGCAGTTATATCCACACAGGTAGCACCGACACCTTGATCCAATCACCATGGAAGAGCAGATGTTATAGTACAGAACTGGAAGTATGAAAATTGTGAAAACACAACTGACGCTGCTGATAATTGGTCTTGGATGGACACCTTCCTTGTGTAACTTAAGCCGCGTACACACGGGCGGACTGTCTGGCCAACTAAGTCCGTCAGACAATCCGACGGACAGTCCGTCCTACTTTTGAATGAATGGACTTGACCACACACGATGAACAGACAGTCCGTTGAAAGCTTGCGCAATGACGTGTACAGCACGTACGACGGGACTAGAAATACGACGTCCAATACACTGCAATGCAACCTTCGGCCGTGTAAATCCTTTCTGAGCATGCGCCATACTTAGTCCGTCCAACTTGCCTAAGTAAATTCCGAAATACTTAGTCCGCCAGACTGTCCGCTGAAAAAGTCAGCTGAAGCCCACACACGAGTGGACTGTCCGCTGAAATGTGTTTCAGCGGACTAAGTTGGACAGACAGTCCGCCCGTGTGTACGCGGCCTTAGGGAATCCATACAGGCTAGCTTCCCCCGAGATAGAGACAGTGGTACAAGGCCCGCTCAATGGTTTCTAGCTGTTGTAAGCCACAACCATGAGTTTTGATGACAATTCACACCTTCGGCCATGTAAATTGAAGCATCAAAATACGAGAAGCCTTTCTGACACCAAGGAGGAGATTATGTAACTAGTACAGGGTGGTTCCACAATTTTCACACCTCCCATCCTGTTCTTGGACAATTACATCTGCCTTTACAAATGCTGGGGTATTTTCCTGAAAAGGGGCTTAGACAAGCTGTAACATGTCTACATGTTACAGAACAACAGTTGATCATGAATTACTACTAGATATCAGCTTTAGGTGGAATGTACCATTAGGGTTTTTAAGCAGTGCACTAGGTTAATGGCGATGTTCCCATGTAAAATCCTTTAGGACCTCTTCACAGCACTGTATATAGAAGGTGATTAATTAAAACATATTTTTATGGTACAGCATTGAACCTGTATCAACATCAAAACCCCCAGACACAAGTGTGCTGGGCTGGTGTGTATTGTACTCAGTATGGTAGGTCATCTCCCAGTTAGACTTTTCTCAGTGATCAAATGTTCTCTTGACTTCCAAACCACTTCCTATGCAAACTTTTAGTCACATGGCTTGTATCAGTGAATGTTAGATGAGAACTACTGTATACAAATATTCCAGTACATTTGTCGTGTTAATCAATAATGGGTCTTGAGTGTTATTAGAGATTTATAAATTAAGAAATAAAGTTTGTAAAATACGTTTTTTGTACATATTTATGGTCTAATTTCAAGTGCAATATATTGTTCTGTACAGTGTTTAATAAAGATTTTGGGACATATATTTTCTTATTACCAAACCCTTTTCTTTGTTTCCCTTCTTTGTATTTAATGTTGAACTATGACAACTATGACAACATAATAGCACTTTTTTTTTTCCTTTTGCTATGACAAAATGTCTCTTCAGTTAGGTATGCATGAAATATGGATGCACCGTTGCTATCATTTGTTATTAATACCAATAATTTGACATTCCTAAAAAGCTTGTTATTCTTATCATAAGAAATAATAAAAATGTTTTTTATGCCTCCTGAACAGATTTTCAGTATTTTGGCAATAAAATATACTACAGTTATTCTGACACTGATGATTATTTTACTCGTCCTCAAATTCTTTCCAATGTATCGAATGACATTACATCGTTTATATGGAAAAATATTTTGCTACATGTTAAAGACGATTTTAAGATGTTGGGTAGCTCAGTGGTATTATCAAGTTTTATGTGCAAATAAAGCAGAAGGTTACAAAATATTCTATGAGAGTGTTTAAAACATAAATTCTGTAATAAAAATTATAACCTCTTAAGAGACACAATGAATGCTGATGTCTGCTTTCACAAGCACCAATGCCATAATGATGCAGTCTTGCTGGAATCAGTGCACAGTGGGAGCTTCTGAATTCTGCTCCTTGTCACTGGGAAGCTTCAAATGATTATGACATTTAGTAGAGGTCATTGGAAGCCTCTGCAAATACAACAAGGATATGCCAAGCTACAACATCCTTCTTTATGGAATATAGAAACAGGACATTATAATTACTGTCAATCCCCATATTATAGGTCTACTAAGACTACAAGTATTCATATATTTATATAATGACACATGTAGGAAAGCATTAGTAATAGACTAATTAAAGCCAAATTGAATCCTCCTAATGTATTACTGTAATCCAGTTAGGTTTCATATATATTAACCACCTCAGATCCGGAAGATTTTAACCCCTTCATGACCAGGGCTTTTTTTTTTTTTGCTATTCGCCACTGCGCTACTTTAACTGACAATTGTGCAGTCATGCAATACTGTACGGAAATTACATTTTTATAATTTTTTTCACACAAATACAGACAGTTCCCAAATTACATACATTCGACTTACATATGAGTTATCGTGAGAAAAAAGATTTCTCCACTGAAGCTTATCATCAATCCTTGTTTCCATGAACACGCAAAATTTTCAAAATCCAATTGTCACAGGGACAGAAAGTGAGGTGAAATCTTTTCACCAGGGGCACAGACAGCAAAATAAACATTACAAGGGTGTTATGCTATGGCTATGCTATCCAAACAATGTAAAAAAAATATGTTTTTGCTGGAGTTATACTTAAAAAATGTACCTGTTCCCACTTACATACAAATTCAACTTAAGAACAAATCTACGACCCTGCTGGGTTCTCTCAATGACCTGGGGAATTTCATATATTGGGCACCTGGGGCCTATGCTAACCTTCCGCACCCATCTAGGACAACTCTGAGAGTATGGGGGGGGGGGGTTGCTAGGAAGAGGTTCCTAAGACAGAATACCTGGTCGCCATTCCCACCATTATGGGGTAACCCTAGTCTTCCACATTTCTGGACAGTTCCGGGTCCGCAGCTTTGGGCAAAATATGGGGTTAGGGTACTCCGTGATATTTTGGTGGTGGGTACTCTGCTGGGATACCAAGACCTTGCAACTATATTTCAGCTGCCTAGATGGATGTTTTTCCGTCACTGGCAGCTGCGCCATGCAGCTTGAGCCCAGTTCCTGGAACCTATTACCTTCACCATGGATCCTATTGAGGAGCTTTTGGCACAGGAATCGGGGGGCTTCAGTAACCAAAACTGCAGTGTTTGTCCTCATGACACATCACAGGAAGCACCCTCATGGCTAACAGAGGACATAATTAGAAATAGACTTAGGAAACTTAACATTAACAAATCACCAGGACCATATGGCTTGCACCCGAGGGTACTTAGGGAACTCAGCCAAGTAATTGACAGACCCTTGTTTCTCATTTTTACTGACAGTTTACTGACTGGAATGGTACCAGCTGATTGGAAAAAAAGCCAGTGTAGCACCAATATTTAAAAAGGGCCCAAAATACATCCCTGAGAATTACAGGCCAGTTAGCCTAACATCAATAGTATGCAAGCTCTTGGAGCTGTCTTCCTTGTACCAAGCACTGCAGAAGGGGAGGGGGCCGAGACCCCCCCCCTGCTGAAATCCAGGAGAAGAGAAGGGGAGAGCAGTGAACATCAGCTGAGCGGCGCTTCCATGGCCAGCTCTGAGCAATGCAGTAGAAGGGGGGGCCGAGATCCCCTCTGCTACATCCAGGAAAAGAGAAATGGAGAGCAGTGAACACCAGCTGAGTGGCGCTTCCATGGCCAGCTCCAAGCAATGCAGGGGAGGGGGAGTGAGATCCCCCACTGACAGCCAGAAGAAGAGAAGGGGAGAGCAGCATATAGTGGCATTATAAGAAGGCATCTGATTAAACAATACCACAGAAAACACACACCTTTCATACTATACAACAACAATCGCAATAGTGAGGATTCTAGCAGTTTACAATAACTTTAAACTAGGGCTTATTTTCGGGGTAGGGCTTATATTGCAGCCCTTCCCTGAAAATCTAGGTAGGTCTTATTATTGGGGTAGGTCTTATTTTTGGGGAAACATGGTATGTGGTGTATGGAAAGTAGCACTTACTTTTCTGTTTATACTTTATCCCCCCACAATCTCTTAATAATAAACAAAATACAGGAAGAGAAGCTGAGTACTTTAATGGACCTGGAAGAGGGTCTCTCTAATGGACACAGAGAAGTCTGTTAGAGAGTCTGTTAGAAAGAGCCCCCAGACATACTACATACATACTACAGTAGATTGTGAAGAAAACAATCCGTGCCAAAATTAATAACTTCCTCCTATAACAGGGTAAATGTGTAAAATTACCAATATATGTGACTGCACGGCTGCTGCATGCTTATAGTGATAAACAACACCAAATTCAATTCTGTTTTCTAAATTTATAAAACAATACTACAGTAGATGGTCAGAGACTGCAGACACGATGCAGGAGATGCTTAGAGACTGTGGACATTATACAAGAGATGGTCAGAGACTGCAGAGATGATGCAGGAATGGTCATAGACTACGGACATTATACGAGAGATGGTCAGGGACTGCGGACATGATACAAGAGATGGTCGGAGACTGTGAACATGATACAAGAGATGGTCAGAGACTGCAGACATGATACAAGAGATCAAGGCAGCCTACTAATGCCCATCAAATGTAGCTTATCAGTGCCCACAAAATGCAGCCTACCAGTGCCCATCAAATGCAGCCTACCAGTGCCCACCAAATGCATCCAGTAATTGGACACTGCGGTTGATTTGAATAAATTTTATTATAGAAAAATACACCATAGTATAAAATATAACACAATTACCAAAAATAATCAATCTGAGAATTACTTTCCAAGATAATTAAAAAGACAACATTGTCATTAAAAAGAGGGAGAGATGGGGCATGGCCGGCTGCAGAGCTCGATGGATGTGTGGGAGTTGAGCTCCTCTCCTCAAAGACAAACAGCGGCTAATAGCGACTTTCCAGAGGGAGTTTTCACCCCAAAATGGAGCGATCTCCACACCACAGCATCCATGGCCAGGAAAAGATGGCCACACCACAGCAACTATGGCCAGGAAAAGAAAAGGCCACAGGAAGCCCCAGAAACAGGGATTTTGTTTCATGGCAGACACATGGAGGTAGGCAAGATGGCACCGGCCGTTCATCAACCCTGGCCCACAACACACACTCCACCCCTGCTAACTCTTTATCTGTCAGCAAAAATAGTGGGTCCCCAGACAGCCAGCAATCCTACCCTAATACCCTTCAGTCTGCAAGCCCAGCTAAAGCCTAATTCCGTATGGATGGCTCTGGATGCAGCCCTACAGCTAGTCCCAGCACTGACTCTGGGGGGGAAACTAGAGACCTGCCTGACAGCATAGAGGTGTTCTTAATGAATAATCAGCCAGTTTATGGACACAGTGCTAAAGGACATGTTGCTGTCCATAAGGAGCTCAATCCAAACTGACATGATGTCTTGCATGCAAAAGTTCAATAAGGAGATACAGGCTGTACAATCCAGAGTGGGGCACATTGAAAACAAGATGGGGGAGTTTGCAGATACTATGAACGATTTGGTAGATGCCCATGATGAAAAAGAGGAGGTAATAGAAGGGCTCAAATCTAAAATGGCTGACATGGAGGACAGAAGTAGAAGGAACAATCTAAAAATCAGAGGGATCGATCCCAGAGTCTGTACAGCAAGGAGACCTGCGTGAGTACGCCACTACTCTGTTTAAAGAAATCCTTCCTGACCTCACGGATATAGATGTAATCATAGACAGGCTCCATCGCCTGCCTAAACCTTCATACCTCAGATCCCTAGGGATGTAATACTACGGTCAAATTTTTACCATGCAAAACAAAAATTAATGTCTGCAATTCGCACTAAGGATAATATCTATCAAAATCTGCAATTTTTTGCAGATCTATTGCAATACACTCTCCAGAAAATAAGAAGCCTCACCACAATTACCAAAGCCCTCAGGAATCATAGGATCAACTACAGATGGGGCTTCCCCACAAAAAATCACGATTACCAAAGAGGGTCATACCTTCACCATAGTCTCCCTGTAAAAAGGTCTGTTCCTGCTCAGAGAATGGCAGATACTTCCAGAGCCTGTCAGCAGGCCTGACTCCCCTAGTACCATTCCCCATGCAGATCCTGGATGGCAAAAGGTAAAGGCTAAAAATTCTAAAAGTCACTGAATACGTGGAAAGCTAATAAGTATTATCTTGTGTTCTATGGGGAGAGTAGCCTCTCTCGGCTCACAAACTCACCCCCCTGATACTACTTGAGCAGCAAAATACTGCATACAGGTATGCAATACCCATACTTGGATCACAATGTTCACTTGACAAGTTTAAACATGCTATTCAAAGTTCAAGTTTTTATGTTCATAATCAGTTTTATTTTTCTTCTTGTTATATTTTTTCAACACAGTCGAAACTTACAGATTACTTTACAGTTCTCACATGAAGCCACTACTGTTTCTCCCAGGTCAACACCTCCAAAGAGACTTCACCAGCACAGCCAGGCTGGAAAGATGCCTGCACTTCCAAATGTGAGTACAGCAAATCTCTGGTCTGCACTAGCACTTAACAATACAATCTATACCAGCTCTGACCACTTGAGGGAACTCTCCACTCACAAAAGAACTTACATGAACACAGAATGTCAAAAATCTAAACCTACTTTGTCCACATGGGGGTGACATTTTTTTCTACAAATACCAAAGGACTCAATCACCCTGTCAAGTGTAAGTCATTATGGAAGGTAGCTAACAATTCAAAAGTGATGTCCTATGTGCTCAGGAAACGCATTTTAATAGTTTGCCCCCGCCCCCCAAAAAATGCACAAATAAACAGTTCCCCCATATCTTTACTGCAAACGCAGATTTAAAAAAAAGAGGAGTTATTGCAATAAGGGATATTGTCTCATTTCAACTCCATGAATTGATTGCAGACCCACAAGGATTGTTCATAATATTAGTTTGCGTTATCGACTCCTCAACGTACACCTTTACGCCCCGAATTCTAACCAAGTACGCTTTATTAACAAAACTTTTCGGAAGATATGGGCCCACTAAAAAGGAGCCCTGGGGATATGTGGGGACTTAAACCTTATCCCAGACTCACACCTTGATTCCCCCATCAGAAAAACCCAAACGCTTCAAAACACAATACAACAGCAAAACGTATTCGACGCCTGGAGATGTCTTCACGCAGGGGAAAAAGACTTCACTTTTTTTTCTTCACCACACAGGTCATACTCACGAATTGATCTATTCCTAGTAGATCAATGGACCTTGTCCAGAAATGTAGCAGTATCCATAAATGATATTACATGGTCAGATCATGCGTCTTTAGTGCTGACAATCAGTGACTCATTTTCCTCGAACCCTGTTCCCATCTGGAGAGCTAACTTGCTTCCTTTACAGGAAAAACAATTAAAACTATATTGGAACAACATTTAATGCAATATTTTAGCGATAATGTGAATTCTGTGGATGATAAGTTTACATTGTGGAATGCCCATAAGGCGTTCATGAGGGGTATCTTTATTAAACTGGGGGCAAGAAGGAAGAGACAGTACCAACAGCAAATACAGGATCTCACAAACAAAATTCACAATTTAGAAATCAGTAATAAACAAAAAACCCACACCCTCAATTTCTAAACAATTATCCCAACACCATTATGATCTTTGATTGCTGCTATTAGGAAATGTTGAAAAGTCTAACAGACATCTAAATATGAACTATTATGTAAATGGTAACAGGGCGGGGAAACTCATAGCACAACTTGCTGCAGATACAAAACCAAGATACCATACATCCAACACCCAATCACTAAAGATAAACATCAACACCCACAAAAAATTGCCAACACATTTTGCCATTATTATGGATCTCTGTACAACTTGGTAGATGATCCAAATACTATTCAACCAACCACCGAGGCTATACAGGGCTTTCTGAAGAAAGTGTCTCTTTCCCAATTAACTCCAACACAACTACAGCACCGTAATTCTCCCTTCACAAACCAGGAAGTGTCTCAGGCTGAAATCGAGATTTTGTAGCTAGGTAACTCCTAGCCTCATATTGATTAGTGGTTTCAAATTAATAATAACTACTGCAGTAGGGAACAGACACAAAAGATACACTCAGCATCTTTCCAAATAACTGTTCTCCTTTATTATGACACATTTGAAGGTTTTTATACACATGGTTATGTAGGTATCACATTAATATTACAATTGTCGGTTTATGGTAACAAAGGGCATTACATAGGCAGGCTAATTCTAATCAGGACTCGAAAGAATGCAAAACATGTACTGAAAACGTTATTAGTGCCGTGTGCACAGTGAGGGCATTGTGCAATACATATAAAATAGAATACAATTATATACAGAACTTACAAATTTCCATTACAAGGCTATAGATACGCTACCACTAAACAAGTCCCCAGTTCCTGATGGATACATATTTTCAATGCTGCCGCTGTCTCTTCCTCCTTCCCATCAGAAATGTTGAAAGCACTTGTAATCACCCTGCCCACACCAGGGAAGGAACCATCTCTTTCACAGAATTTCAGGCTGATGTCATTACTTAATAACGACCTGAAACTATATACCAAACTGATCGCACTAAGGCTGATAAACATACTTCCACAGCTAATACATATGGATCAATCCATATTTACAAAAGGGCGTCAAACCACTGACGCCACTAGGCGCCTAATTAATATAATCCACCACGCAAATCTGTAGGGAACGCCTTCTGGGCTCCTGGCTTTGGATGCAGAGAAGGCGTTTGATTGGATACATTGGGAATATCTTGCCAGAGTATTGAAGAAGTTTGGATTCCAAGGCACCATATTTTCTGCTATTATGGCATTATATTCCAAGCCCTCTGCCCTGGTTTATACCTCGGGGGCACTTTCCGCTACATTTAATATTACAAATGGGACTCGCCAGGGGTGCCCACTTTCACCGTTAATTTTCAACCTTCTCATGGAACCTCTGGCTAGTTACATACGCAATCACCCTCAAATTACAGGACATAGGTTTAACAACTCAGCACACACCATCAGTCTATTTGCTGATGATGTTATACTCATGATCACAGACGTAGAGTCCTCATTAGCCTCGATACATCAAACACTCAAAATGTTCAACGGTATATCCTACTACAAAGTGAACGACACCAATGACGCGTACACATGATCGGACTATCAGACTTTGCAGCTGAGGTCCGCCGGACTTTCCGAACGAGTGAACCTGCCCACATACGACTGGACTTTTCCGGCGGACCCCGACCCCGACAACCAACGGCCAGGGTTGTCGGGAAGAGGATAAACAAAAAATGTGTAGCGCTAAGGCTTGTAACAACCATAAAGGTCAGAAGACGACCAATACAGTGCAATGTGCAACTCAAAGCCCAATGACTAGTAAACACTAGAAAATAAAATTCAATGTGAGGAACTGGATCCAGATGTGAATCAACCGTGGTGTTTCAGAAGTGATGACTGCACAAGGGAGTGGTGCACATGACATGGAGAACATCAATATTGTGAATACTTAATGAAGTACTCTTACCAGCAGGGGTGGACACACATACCATCTGGCAGTGGGTCAAATGCGCATGAAAGGTGGTCTTTTGGGTGTGGTGCCAAGTCCCTATCCCAGGGATATGTTCACAGCCACAGGTGGTCTCGACACATGTCCAAAACTTCAGACTCAACCTTGTCAGTGCGCACCTGTCCGAGAGCCAGGAAAAGACTGAAGAGGCCCTTGTCCTCATCAACATGGGGACAAGGTGCTTTGGGGTAGGGGGGTTGCAGGGCCCCCTTCCCCAAAGCACCCCCCCATGTTGAGGGCACGCGGCCTGGTACGGCTCAGGAGGGGGGCACTCTCTCCTTACCCACCCCCTTTCTTGACCGGCCGGGCTGCATGCTCGAATAAGGGTCTGCTATGGACTTTGGGGGGACCCCCACGCCGTTTTTTCAGCGTAGGGCTTCCCCCTTAAATCCATACCAGGTGATGGGGCTAGTGAGGTGTCAATCTCGCTGATGGAGGCGGACTAGCACACAGACGGGCGGATGGTCTGGCGTACAATTTTGAGTCAAAACTTCTTTCTAAGTCCGCCGGACTTTTGGAAAGAAAAAGTCCACCGGAGCCCACACATGGGTGGACTGCCTGGCGGACTCTGGTCCACCGGACCAAGTCTGCCTGATAGTCCGATCGTGTGTACGCGGCATTAGTTATACATCCTTGGCATCAATATACCTCCTAAAACTAGGCACAAAATGGAACAATTATACCCATATATGTGGAACATCACTGGTATAAATTACTTAGGCATCAAATTAACACCTAAGACAGAGGAATTGTTTAAAGGAAATTACTCCATATTCTTAGATAAACTACACCCCAAACTCCAAGATCTAGCAAAAACAAAATTATCCTGGTCTGGGAGACTGGCAGCCTTTAAAATTGTACTGCTACCACAATTTCTATACCTATTTAGGACCATCCCTATCCCAGTGCCTAACATCTTCTTTATTAAAGCCCAATCTATGATCCACAGATATCTTTGGCAAGGAAAGAGGGAGAGGTGTGCATTCTCCAAACTAATCAATACTAGGAAGGTGGGAGGAGTGGGCTTAGTAGTACTTAAAGACTACTACTTTGACTCAATATTGGCACAAATTAAAACATGGTTCCCCAAAGCCCCAATACCATATGGAAAAAATTGGAAAATATACAACTTAAAGGTGGCGATCTTCATCACTTTCTTCTTATCTGACTGACCTAGAAATAGAACATGTTTCAAATCTGTCCAATGGACTCAATACCTATAGGGAAAACCGTTCGTCTGTATGCTGGTCCGACGGACCAAATACGACACAAGGGAAGCTATTGGCTACTGACTATTGAACTTCCTTTTTTAGTCCCGTCCTACGTCATCACGTTCAAAACAAACAGACTTTCGAAAGGACTTAGTCCGTTCATGTGTGGCCAAGTCCGTTCGTTTAAAAGCCCGTCGGAACTCCGCTGAAAAGTCCATCGGGAAGACCATCTGACCTAGTCTGCTGGAAAGTCCGGTCGTATGTACGCGGCATTACACTAGACGTTATCTAACAGTGAAAACAATACAACAATCCCCAAAAGAGGGCTGGGGGTTGCTGCTCTCCTCCTGAGCACAGTGTGTTCCCAGTTGGGGTGCCTGGGCAGGGGAGCGATGTTCCTCACTCTTGATCTAACAAGATATTTCGGAAACCAAATCCGTCGGATTTTGTCCGTCGGATCTTGTCCGAAACTGTTGCATACACACGGTCGGACTAAGCTGTCGAAAAATCCGATCTTTCAGAACGTGATGACGTAATTTCGTTATGATGGGACTACGTTCAGGCTAGTAGCCAATAGCTTTGATGTAGGAATTTGATCTGAGCATGCGTGGCACTTGGTCTGATCAAAATTCGCTACACATGATCGGAGTATGTCCGACCAGCCCAGTTGGTCGGGAAATATTTCCAACATGTTGGAAAATTGGGTCCGACGGATATTCCGACGGAATCAGTCCGATACATACCACACACAGTCGGATTATCCGACGACACGGTCCGATAGGACACATTCCGACGGATTCTCCGACCATGTGTACAAGGGCTTAAAGTGGTTTCAAACCCTCCCCCACAACTTTGTCCCACGGCACACCACTGATATCCCAGGAGACTTTATAATCACTCAGAGCTTCCTCCTACACACCATGTGACCCTGTGACCTCACATGCAGTGTAAAGCAGGGCATGGGACAGCATTACTGCAGGCTTATCAACTGAAGCTGATAGGACTCACACAGGCAAACCCTAGATAATCAGCACAAGTAAATACTATGAAATAAATCAAGTCAGCTATGAACAGGGAAGCAGGGTTACCAGGGGCGTAACTATAGGGGGTGCAGCAGTCGCGACCGCAACTGGGCCCTGTGCTGCAGGGGGCCCATGCAGCCCCCTCTACATACTTCTCCCGGGTAAACAAACTTTAAGCACACAGATGCAGTGCAGCCCTATGAGAGCCGGATCCACTGCAGGCTTGTCTGCTAGCCCCCCTCCTTCCCCGTCATACACAGATGATGAAAGGTCTTTCTGGGAGATATGCTGATCACCCTTCCAGCACACTGGATGGAGCCCAGGCCAATGTGGATGAGTGCGCGGCCTGCAGCTTGGTCATGGTGAGTGAGAGGACCCCATCCCCCACACACCATTACTTACCCCCTCCATCTCCCCCTGGGGACAGGGGCCCCTTCTCACGTGGGGACAGGGACCCCATCTCCCCTGGGGACAGGGACCCCTTCTCACCTGGGGGCAGTAACTTCATCTGCCCTGGAGAAAAGGACCTCATCTCTTTTGGGGACGGGGACCCCATCCTGCCTAGGGACAGTCCCCCAATGGGGCACCTAAAAATTAAAAAAAAATAATTAAAACTACTGATGCCAGTGGTGGAACTACAAGGCTCACAAAGGTCATACCTGTGACCATGCCCTGGATTTCCACCGCCGGACTTGGAGGGAAGGGCCTTGTCTGGGGTTCAGGGGGGCCCTTCATGGTTTCTTGCATCGGGGCCCTGAAGGTTCTAGTTACGCCACTGAGGGTTACCATAGAAACGTTGGACTGAGAAGGAGGCTTGGTTAACAGAACAGGAAGTGCTCAATGTTAGGGTGGTAATACACTCCACTGTGGACTCAGAAAACAATGCTTAAGATGGTGCTGCCTAACCCCTGGAAACCTTTTTTTTTTAAGTTTCTTTAAACAGTAAGTAATATGCGATTTGGACTGGATTACAGTGGCTATAGTTTGATAATTACTTATTATAATGGACTAAATGAAAAGAAGCATCAGAGTGGGAGAGTTTACTTCCTCCGTAAAAGGTATACTATTTCAGAAGTTCACTGGTCTGTCTGGTGTATGGTGGAGAGGGAGGAGCACAGTAGGGTGGGGAGGGAGGAGTTGTAGTTAACAGTCCACAGCTAATCAGCAGGCTCAGTTAAATAGCAGCAATAGCCATAAAAGGTATTCTCACCCATGTATGTGTCTCCTCATACCTTTGTCCAGTCCCTCTGGTCTGAGCTCCACTCTAAAGGTCATTGGTTCATTCCACAGAGGAATAGTCCAGATATTGAAAGGAGTGTCCACCAAATGCAGCCTTATCAGCGCCCACCAAATGCAGCCTGCCAGTGCCCACCAAGTGCAGCCTACCAGTGCCCACCAAATGCAGCTTATGAGTGCCCACCAAATGCAGCTTATAAGTGCCCACCAAATGCAGCCTACCAGTTCCCACCGAATGCAGCCTACCAGTGCCCACCAAATGCATACTAACAAACCCAAGGATAAACCGAGGAAAAAAACAAGCTTTGCTTACCACCAGTCCACAGACAACCAATTAACCTGTCTAACAATATGCGTTAAAAACAGGGGTTTAGTCTGCACACATTTGCAAATGCATGCGTAAGCCACAGAGCCCCACCAAGGCACCCCGATATCTGTGGTACCTAACACTGACTTATGAGTGTCCCCACAATGGAGGCACATGGACCCACCAAATGCAGCCTACCAGTGCCCACCAAATTTAGCCTACCAGTTCCCACCAAATGCAGCCTACCAGTGCCCATCAAATGCAGCCTATCAGTTTTCACCAAATGCGGCCTACCAGTGCCCACCAAATGCAGCTTACCAGTTCCCGCCAAATTCAGCCTTATCAGTGCCCATCAAATGTAGATTATCAGTTCCCACCAAATGCAGCCTAGCAGTGCCCACTAAATGTAGCCTACCAGTGCCCACCAAAAGCAGCATTATCAGTGCCCACTAATTAAAACCTAACAGTGCCCACCAATTTCAGCCTACCAGTGCTCATTAATTGCAGCCTACCAGTCCTCACAAATTGCAGCCTACCAGTGCCCACCAAATGCAGCCTACCAGTGCCCACAAAATGCAGCCTACCAGTGCCCCTGGATGACACAGAGCAACAGCGATCTCCTGCTGCCACAGAGCTTGGATTTGAATCACCCAGACGGCCACTGTAACAAAGTCCCACCTCCTAGACCAGCTTGTGGCCCCTATGCTGCACGTCACACTGATTAAATTTCACTGCATTGGATCAGTGTTCTGACTATTACAGGAGCCCGATCTAGGAGGCGGGACTTTGTCACAGCGCCACCAGGCATTTCAGACTAAAGCTCCATGCGGCGTGTTTGACATACACAAGGAGAGGAGCAGGGCCATCTTTAATATTGATTGGACCCTAGGCAAACATTTTCCCTCCTACCCCCCGTGGAATTTCGATCTCCACTCCAACATCCTCGAAAAACAAAGAAACACTTTGACTTATCTAAAAAAAACTTTAATAATGTAAACATAAAGAACTGGTCCACACTCATTAATTGGTCCAGGCTCACTGATTGGTTGCTAGAGGTTACTGCAGATGTTTACCGCTCACTGATTTGTTGCTATCGGTTACTGCACGTTATTACTGCTCACTGATTGGTTGCTAGAAGCTACTGCTTTTCATTCGCGCTCACTGACTGGTTGTAGCATGTCATTACCACTCACTGGTTGCAAGAAGTTCTTGCTTATCATTATTGCACACCAATTGGTTGCTAGAGATTACAGCTGGTCACTACTGTTCACTGATTGGTTGCTAGAGGTTACTGTACATTATTACCACTCACTGGTTGCTATGGGTTACTATGCATCATTACCACATACTTTTTGGGTGCTAGAGGTTACAGCACATCATTACAGCTCACTGATTGGTTGTTGAAGGTTACAGCACATCATCTCCTCACTGCCTACACACATAGACTGGGGAGGAGAGGGGACCCACCAATAGATAGAAAATGATAGAACTTGGTATTAGCAATGAGCCCAACACTGGCTGCAGCCACCCTGGTATCTGAACCAGGCCACCGCTCTCGTTGGCCAGTTGCACTGTCCATCTACCATCAGGCTGCTGCTGATTGGGCAGGACGCTGTAGACTCCAGGGTGCAGACTGCATATATTGTGTGTCTACACATTGTGTAGTATACACGCTGGAAAGCAAAAGCTTGTTTGGCATCACTCCTGAAGGAGCCGCTTGGTAATTTTGGGTTCTCTGTTCTCCGTCTCGACTCCAAGAACAACCTCAGCCTCTCTGACACACCAGGTTGAATAAAAATCGCTACAGGCACAAGTAAAGACACGTGTAAAATACCTTTAACCTGGCTGTGAATTACTACTAGTAAATAGACACACACCCATTTAGTGGTAAATACTCTAAGCCTGGGTTTACACTGTAGCGAAGTCAGACATCGCATGTGATTCACACCGGCACTGTGGTGCCAATCACATGCAATATCTGTGCAGTGCAAGTTCAGCCATACAGCCGTATGGCTGAACTCGCATTGGATTTGCATAAAAAAAGGTGCAGGGACTTTTTTTTTTACCGCACTGGAATCAGATTGCATGGGTGTTCTCACCCATGCGATCGGATTCCTGTCCAAATCCACAGTTCACACTGGGATCTGTGAACCGATCTGGGGGTGTCATTAACATTGTATTTACACCTGCAGCAGTTTACACAGAGCAGTGTGAACTGCCTGCGGGAGAGATGTGATGTGGGAACTGGCCTTAGACTCGCGCAGTGTGAATCTAGACTTAAGCTATTGCTATGGGTTGGAATGGATAGCAACTTGAAGATAAATAAGCACACAGCAGATAAATTATGACACAATCTGCTAGAGCAATAACTTTGGCAAATATTAGGTATTATACCACGAACTAGAATATAAAGGTGAGTTAGCAAAACAACAATAAACAATATTAATAAACGGTAAATGCAGTATAGATGAGGAAAATACTATAATAGATTAGAGTGCATTCTGTGGGATTGACAGAATCTCTCAAGGAGGTACCACTTTAACTAAATAAAGGGACTAGGCCTCAGGGCAAAAACTGTTAGAAGCAGTCTTTAGTCCTGAGCCCGGTAACATTTGGCGCACTATAAAGGTTCTATCGGGTTGAGGTTAGGCCTGCAGAACTATAGGGTAGCTGAAAGGTCCTAATGGCTCAGTCTCTAGTGGAGGTAATTAATAGTGGCCACAAGGCCCTATCACCAGACCCAGTGACGCAGCAGCAGTCACTCCTCTGATCAGGTGTCCTCTCTCTCTGGCTTGTGCGTGGCGACTCTAGTAAGCACCAGAGCAGGTCTCTACCCTGGCAGCAGCTTGGTCCCGCCACACTCAGATCACACTCTGTACTCTTTGGTAGTCCTACAGACGCAGCAGTGGGATTTCACTGGCACAGGCTCCCTCTCTTCCTCAGATGGCATCCCTTAACATGGTCCTCTCACACACTTGGCCAGTGTATCACTCAACTTTAGGAGAAAATATTGCCTGGGAAAATCTGGTTCTCTCCTACTCACTGCTGCAAAGCTGGGTGAGGGCTGTCGTCCATGTCCCATTGACTTCAATGCACTGTCCACCCTCTGGGACTACATGTACCCCTCTCAGTCCACAGCTCTCCTCTGTATCCCTCCCCTATCCACAGCACTCCTCTGTAACTCCCATCCATCCACAGCTCTCCTCTGTACCACCCATCCACAGCACTCCTCTGTACCCCTCATCCACAGTTATCCTCTGTACCCTCCATCTACAGCTCTCCTCTGTATCCCTCCCCCATCCACAGCTCTCCTCTGTACCTCCCATCCACAGCTCTCCTCTGTACCCCCCATCCACAGTTATCCTCTGTACCCTCCATCCACAGCTCTCCTCTGTACCCCCCATCCACAGTTATCCTCTGTACCCTCCATCCACAGCTCTCCTCTGTACCCCCCATCCACAGTTATCCTCTGTACCCTCCATCCACAGCTCTCCTCTGTACCCCCCATCCACAGTTATCCTCTGTACCCTCCATCCACAGCTCTCCTCTGTACCCCCCATCCACAGTTATCCTCTGTACCCTCCATCCACAGCTTTCCTCTGTATCCCTCCCCCATCCACAGATCTCCTCTGTATCCCTCCCCCATTCACAGCTATCCTCTGTACAGCTCTCCTCTGTATCCCCCATCCACAGCACTCCTCCGTACCCCTCATCCACAGTTATCCTCTGTACCCTCCATCTACAGCTCTCCTCTGTATCCCTCCCCCATCCACAGCTCTCCTCTGTACCTCCCATCCACAGCACTCCTCTGTACCCCCCATCCACAGTTATCCTCTGTACCATTCATCTACAGCTCTCCTCTGTATCCCTCCCCCATCCACAGATCTCCTCTGTATCCCTCCCCCATCCACAGCTCTCCTCTGTATCCCTCCCCCATCCACAGCTCTCCTCTGTACCTCCCATCCACAGCTCTCCTCTGTACCTCCCATCCACAGCTCTCCTCTGTATCCCTCCCCCATCCACAACTCTCCTCTGTACCCTCCATTCACTTCTATCCTCTGTACAGTTCTCCTCTGTACCCCCCATCCACAGCACTCATCTGTATCCCCCATCTACAGCTCTAACTCTGTACCTCCCATCCACAGCTTTCCTCTGTATCCCTCCCCCATCCACAGCTTTCCTCTGTATCCCCCTTCCACAGCTCTCCTCTGTACCCCCATCCACAGCACTCTTCTGTACCTGCCACCCACAGCACTCCTCTGTATCCCTCCCCCATCCACTGTTCTCCTCTGTATCCCCCATGCAAAGCCCTCCTCTGTACCCCACATCCACAGCTCTTCTCTGTACCCCCCATCCACAGCTCTCCTCTTTACCCCTCTATCCAAAGCACTCCTCTGTACCTCCATCCACTGCTCTCCTCTGTATCCCTCCCCCATCCACAGCTTTCCTCTGAATCCCCCATCCACAGCTCTCCTCTGTATCCCCCTTCCACAGCTCTCCTCTGTATCCCCCTTCCACAGCTCTCCTCTGTATCCCCCTTCCACAGCTCTCCTCTGTATCCCTCCCCCATCCACAGCTCTCTTATTTATCACCCATCCACAGCTCTCCTCTGTATCCCCCCATCCACAGCTCTCCTCTGTACCCCTCATCCATAGCTCTCCTCTGTATCCCTCCCCCATCCACAGCACTCTTCTGTACCCCCAATTCACAGCTCTCCTCTGTATCCCCCCAATCCACAGCGCTCCTCTGTACCCCCCATTCACAGCTCACCCCTGTACCCCACATTCACAGCTCACCCCTGTACCCCACCTCCACAGCTTACCACTGTACCCCGCATCCACAGCCCACCCCTGTGCATGGCGTTCACAGCTCACCCCTGTATGCCATATTCATAGCTCACCCCTGTACGCAGCGTCCACAGCTCACCCATGTACACAGCGTCCACAGCTCCCCCCTGTATGCGGCGTCCACAGCTCACCCCTTTACCCCGCGTCCACAGCTCATCCCTGTATGCGGCATCCACAGCGCACCCTGGTACGCGGCTCACGCATGTACCCTGTGTCCATAGCTCACCCCTGTACCCCGGATCCACAGCTGACTCCTATACGCAGTGTCCACAGTTCACCCTTGTACCCGTGTCCACAGCTCACCTCTGTATCCCCTTCCACAGCTCCCTCTATACCCCGTGTCCACAGCTCACCCCTGTACCCTGTGTCCACGGCTCACCCTTGTACCCCACGTCTACAGCTCACCCCTCTACCCCGCATCCAAAGCTCACCCCTGTACATGGCATCCACAGCTCACCCTTTTACCCCACATCCACAGCTCACCCCTGTACCTGTATCCACAGATCACCCCTGTACCTCACGTGCACAGCTCACCCCTGTACCCCGCATTCCACAGCTCACCACTGTAGCCATATTCACAGATCATCCCTGTACCCGGCGTTCACAGCTCACCCCTGTATGTGGCGTCCACAGCTCACCCATGTACCTCGAGTCCACATCTCACCCCTATACACGGCTCACAGTTCACCCCTGTACCCTGTGTCCACAGCTCACACTTGTACCCATGTTCACAGCTCACCCCTGTACCCCGCATCTACAGAGCACCCCTGTACCCCGCATCTACAGCCCATCCCTGTACGCGGTGCCCACAGCTCACCACTGTACCCCCATCCACAGATCACCCCTGTCCCCCACATCCATAAATCACGCCTGTACCCCACTTCCACAGCTCACCCCTGTACCTCACATTCACAGCTCACCCCTGTACCCATATCCACAGATCACCCCTGTACCCCGCGTCCACAGCTCACCCCTGTACCCAGAACCACTTATCACCCCTGTACCCTGTGTCCACAGCTCAACTCTGTACACGCCGTCCACAGCTCACCCCTGTACCCTGGGTCCACAGCTTATCCCTATATGCGGCGTCCACAGTTCACCCCTGTACCCCGCGTCCACAGCTCATCCCTGTACGCGGCGTACACAGCTCATCCCTTCACCCCGCATCTACAGCTCGCCCCTGTACCCCGCATCTACAGCTCACCCCTGTACACGGCGTCTACAGCTCACTCCTGTACCCCACATCCACAGATCACCCCTGTACCCCGCATCCATAAATCACGCCTGTACCCCACTTCCACAGCTCTCCCCTGTATCCCACGTCCACAGCTCACCCCTGTACCCATATCCACAGATCACCCCTGTACCCCGCGTCCACAGCTCACCTCTGTACCCAGTGTCCACAGCTCACCTCAATACGTGGTGTCCACAGCTTACCCCTGTACCCTGTGTTCACAGCTCACCCATATACCCATATATAAGCCGCATGAACAACTCAACTCTCCCCCCCCCCACCTTACACAACGTGCCCCCATTCCCTACACAATTGTCACCTATTTTCACAAATTCACCCCCCCCCCCCACAAACACAAAGTTTGGAGCTCTTACCTTTTCACAAATCAAATTCAGTCCCCCCCCCCCCCCCCATTTTTACAGCTTTCACCTCTTTTCAAATCCAGCAATCTTACCTTTCACAAACATTCCCCTATTGCTCACTGTTCCCATCTCTTCACAAATCCTCCCACCCCCCAGCTAGCACCTGTGACTTCAGTACACCTCCAGATGATTGTCTGCAAAATGTGCCCCACCCCCCACACACACACACTCTGTGCGGTGCTGCTGACCAGAATAGGAGGGGGCAAGCGGCGGAACACAGAGAGATGCTCTGCTGCCCACATTCCCTGTCACAGCCACTCCGACAGGGAAGGAAGAATGACAAGCAGCCAACAGCTCTACCTTGAGTCACAGACTCAATGTGGCCGTTTGTACTAACCGGAGAGCAAGGGGGCAGGGATCACACTGCCCAATGCTAAAGACGGTCCTGGAGAGGAGGAGGGAGGGGAGCACTCTGTCACATTGGCACCACCTCATCTGCAGTGCCTGGGTGCGGTGCACCCCACGCACCTGCCCAGGATCGCCCTGATAGCACCTGTATCTAGTGCTAGGTTGTTAGGCAAATGTTGTTATTTTTTGACTCTTCTGTAATCATTAGAGCAGCTGTAGACTTCTTTGGGCTGCTTTTGAACACAAAGATAGCAGATTTGATTGTTCTTCCCTACTTTCTAGAGCCTTCAGGAACATAGGAGGTTGAGCAAGGCAAATAGGCAACCTAAATATTTATTCTGCTCCAACCAATCCCTGGGGAGGTGTGCTCAATAGGTGGGTGGAGAAGCAAATAAATAGTCTGAGCTTTGGTAAAGCAGGGACTTCCCATCTGGCTACCCCCATCCCTGCATCAGTTCTCCTGATTCAAGCTGATGTTCATCGAGGTCACAACTGTGGCATAGCTGGGGGGGGCAATCTCTAAATCCTTCTGAAGCTAAGGATCCATTCTAGAGAATTTACTAAAGAGTGTTCGGTGGAAGCTGAAGAGTGCATAGCTGTCCTGTAGCATTGTGACCTTTAACATCTCCCTCACTGAAGAGTGTCCAGTGAAAACTAGAAGGGGGCATCAGGCTATCATGTGACATTGGGAGTACAGCCCTAAGTTTCAGGACCCAATGACTGTTATTTATTGGGTCCGAGGGCCTGTGGTTATTCTGATTGAGATAGGCCTCCCAAGACCTCAATTCTGGCTACCTTATTTTCTTCTGGCATCACGGCTATTCAGAGAAGGTTAGTCAAGTCAAGTGTGTCCTATTATTACTATTTTTTATGAATGGAGCCACATTAAATCCACCCCTGTTACCAGTTCTACAAGCAAATAAACTTTAAAAAGACATCACGAAACTGTGGGGGCCAGATGTTGCCCTTTGCTTGCTTTTATCCGGCCCTTGGGGTATTATTCTCCACACTGTCAGCAGCAAAGAAGTAGAGTTCTTGCCACATACACTAACAATGGGGCACTATCCTTCTAACTGACACCAATGATGGGGCCCTATTCTTCCCACTGACACCAATGATGGGGCACCATTCCTCCCACTGACACCAATGATGGGGCACTATTCCTCCCACTGACACCAATGATGGGGCACTACTTCTCCCTCTAATACCAAAGACGTAAGTCTTTACTCCCACTGACACAAGAACTCCAGACTTCTCCTGCTGACCACAATCCGGCCCCTCTAAAGTCGAAAGTCGGTTTGGAGATCCCTGCCCTGGACTGTTTAATGATCCTAAATGAGTGGACTGTTGCTGTGTGCTGTGCTGCCCCTGCACTCAGAGCCAGTTAATTACAGTGCCTCCTACGGGGGTACGCTAGATACTTTATATCTTAGTTTTTTTATGTACCGTATGTCAGAAAAGTGATTACACCCCTCACATTTTTGTAAATATTTTATTATATCTTTTCATGTGATAACACTGAAGAAATGACACTTCGCTACAATTTAAAGTAGTGAGTGCACAGCTTGCATAACAGTGTAAATGTACTGTCTCCTAAAAAAAACTCAACACACAGCCATTAATGTCTAAACCGCTGGCAACAAAAGTAAGTACATACCTAAGTGAAAATGTCCAAATTGCGCCCAAAGTGTCAATATTTTGTGTGGCCACCATTATTTCCCAGCACTTCCTTAACCCTCTTGGGCATGGAGTTCACCGGAGCTTCACAGATTGCCACTGGAGTCCTCTTCCACTCCTCGTATGACGACTTCACGGAGCTGGTGGATGTTGGAAACCTTGTGCTCCTCCACCTTCCATTTGAGGATGCCCCACAGATGCTCAACAGGGTTTAGGTCTGGAGAAATGCTTGGCCAGTTCATCACCTTTATCCTCAGCTTCTTTAGCAAGGCAGTGGTTGTCTTAGAGGTGTGTTTGGAGTCGTTATCATGTTGGAATACTGTTCTGTGGTCCAATCTCCGAAGGGAGGGGATCATGCTCTGCTTCAGTATGTCACAGTACATGTTGGTATTCATGGTTCCCTCAATGGACTGTAGCTCCCCAGTGCCGACAGCACTCATGCAGCCCCAGACTATGACACCACCATGTTTGATTGTAGGCAAGACACAATTGTCTTTGTAGTCCTTACCTAGTTGGCGCCACACATGCTTGACACCATCTGAACAAGCATATACTGATTGGTTTGCGCAAAAGTTATCGCATTGTAAGGGATCTTCCCGGGGTAGGGTGTGTTTTGGACACAGTTCACAGCAGACTTGGACTTTATAAAGCAGACCTTGGCGTTTATTCGTGGTACAAACAGTCCAACAAACAAAGTATACAGCAACACCGTGCTTCTTGTGTATAACAGGAACAAAATAATAACAAAACAAACAACCTAGCCCGGCTGGGCGCTTACTAACAGGTTCTTCTCATCTGACACTTATAAACACAGCGTCTTTCGCCTGGATATCGCAGGGTGGATTTTAGCTCCAGCAGTGGCTGTGCTTGCAGCTTCCTCAAACACACAGACTGTTCGTTTCCCTGGCTGAGAGCAATCACCTGCAGGCCCGCAGAGCCTTTACCTTCCCAGGCTAATTAGGATCAAAGCTCACCTGATCCAAAACCCAGAACTGGATCGAGGGGGGAGGGGGTGTGGAATGACAGGTCCCTCTACCAAACCTACCTGCCATTCCATATAAACCCAGGCCCGGCAAGATTTAAATAACAACTCAGCAGCATATTGCTGTTGAGAAACTGATCCATCCTGGACTTACCATCTCACACTATGTAGCAACCTAGGTGAGATGTACACCCCCTCAACCACTTCTCCAGTGACATGTCTACATATCCCCCCCCTCTTTTTCAGACCGGAGGGCTGAGCCTTTTGTCCCCACAGACAACTCACCCTTGACAATGCATCAGCATTTGCCTGTAATTTCCCTGGCCTGTGTTCCACAGTGAAATTAAAGTTTTGTAAGGACAGAAACCATCTAGTCACTCTTGCATTTCTCTCCTTGTTTAACTTCATCCATGTTAGGGGGGCATGGTCTGTCACCAACTTGAATTTCCTGCCTAGCAAGTAATACTTTAAAGATTCTAGGGCCCACTTCACTGCCAAACATTCTCGCTCCACAATGGCATAATTTTTCTCGGCCGGGGTTAGTTTTCTACTCAAGTACGTCACCGGATGCTCCTCACCATTCACTACTTGTGAGAGTACTGCACCTAAGCCTGTGTTAGAGGCATCTGTCTGGACCAGAAATTCTCGCCTGAAATCGGGGGTGACTAACACAGGTGGTTGGCACAAGGCAGACTTAAGGCTTTGGAAAGCCTTCTCGGCCTCTGGGGTCCACGTGACCATTGCTGTCTTTCCGCCCTTTGTCAAGTCAGTTAGTGGAGCAGCAACTGAGGCAAAGTTCAGCACAAATCTACGGTAATAACCCGTAATACCCAGGAAAGCTCTAACCTGTTTCCTTGTCAGGGGTCTAGGCCAATTCTGTATTGCCTCAATTTTATTTAGCTGTGGCCTAACCAATCCTCTTCCAACAATGTAGCCCAGATATTTGGCCTCTTCTAGGGCTAGAGCACACTTCTCGGCATTTATGGTCAACCCTGCATCACTTATGGCATCCAACACGGCCTGTACCTTACAGAGGTGACTTTCCCAATCAGGGCTAAAAATGACCACATCATCGAGGTAGGCGGCTGAGTAATCACGATGTGGTCGCAGGATCAAGTCCATCAACCTCTGGAAAGTTGCAGGCGCCCCATGTAACCCGAATGGCATCACTACATACTGGAATAGCCCATCAGGGGTGGAGAATGCAGTTTTCTTTTTAGCCTCGCCAGAAAGTGGAATCTGCCAATAGCCCTTTGTGAGATCGAGGGTGGTTATGTACCTGGCGTTACCTAACTTCTCAATCAACTCATCTACCCTGGGCATAGGATAAGCATCGAACTTGGAGACCTCATTCAACTTTCTGAAATCGTTACAGAACCTCCAAGTTCCATTGGGCTTTGGGATTAGCACAATCGGGCTGGACCATTCACTCTGTGACACCTCAATTACCCCCAGATCAAGCATACGTTTTACCTCATCAGATACGGCTTTTCTACGTGCCTCCGGTATCCTATAGGTCTTTAGGTTTACTCTACTTCTAGGCTCAGTTTCAATGTGATGATGGATGAGGTGGGTACGCCCTGGGAGGTCAGAGAACTTGTTTTTGTTTTTCTGTAAAAATTCCAGAGCCTCCTGTTTCTGGCACTTCAGGCATCAGGATTACTTTGCCAACATTTTTCTTCTCTTGCATCTGTCTCATGGCATCACCCACCTGCTCAAAAGGATATACGCTGTCGATTTTGGGCTTGATCCTTCCTTGCTTGTAAAGGTCAAGCAGTTTAACCACAACATCTGTGATCAGCTCAGTCGCCTACCTCGATGATGTGGTCATTTTTAGCCCTGATTGGGAAAGTCACCTCTGTAAGGTACAGGCCGTGTTGGATGCCATAAGTGATGCAGGGTTGACCATAAATGCCGAGAAGTGTGCTCTAGCCCTAGAAGAGGCCAAATATCTGGGCTACATTGTTGGAAGAGGATTGGTTAGGCCACAGCTAAATAAAATTGAGGCAATACAGAATTGGCCTAGACCCCTGACAAGGAAACAGGTTAGAACTTTCCTGGGTATTACGGGTTATTACCGTAGATTTGTGCCGAACTTTGCCTCAGTTGCTGCTCCACTAACTGACTTGACAAAGGGCGGAAAGACAGCAATGGTCACGTGGACCCCAGAGGCCGAGAAGGCTTTCCAAAGCCTTAAGTCTGCCTTGTGCCAACCACCTGTGTTAGTCACCCCCGATTTCAGGCGAGAATTTCTGGTCCAGACAGATGCCTCTAACACAGGCTTAGGTGCAGTACTCTCACAAGTAGTGAATGGTGAGGAGCATCCGGTGACGTACTTGAGTAGAAAACTAACCCCGGCCAAGAAAAATTATGCCATTGTGGAGCGAGAATGTTTGGCAGTGAAGTGGGCCCTAGAATCTTTAAAGTATTACTTGCTAGGCAGGAAATTCAAGTTGGTGACAGACCATGCCCCCCTAACATGGATGAAGTTAAACAAGGAGAGAAATGCAAGAGTGACTAGATGGTTTCTGTCCTTACAAAACTTTAATTTCACTGTGGAACACAGGCCATGGAAATTACAGGCAAATGCTGACGCATTGTCAAGGGTGAGTTGTCTGTGGGGACAAAAGGCTCAGCCCTCCGGTCTGAAAAAGGGGGGGGGGATATGTAGACATGTCACTGGAGAAGTGGTTGAGGGGGTGTACATCTCACCTAGGTTGCTACATAGTGTGAGATGGTAAGTCCAGGATGGATCAGTTTCTCAACAGCAATATGCTGCTGAGTTGTTATTTAAATCTTGCCGGGCCTGGGTTTATATGGAATGGCAGGTAGGTTTGGTAGAGGGACCTGTCATTCCACACCCCCTCCCCCCTCGATCCAGTTCTGGGTTTTGGATCAGGTGAGCTTTGATCCTAATTAGCCTGGGAAGGTAAAGGCTCTGCGGGCCTGCAGGTGATTGCTCTCAGCCAGGGAAACGAACAGTCTGTGTGTTTGAGGAAGCTGCAAGCACAGCCACTGCTGGAGCTAAAATCCACCCTGCGATATCCAGGCGAAAGACGCTGTGTTTATAAGTGTCAGATAGGTGAGAAGAACCTGTTAAATAGGGCGCAATTACCTCTGCCCACTCAGCGGCTGGTAACTTCTCTCGCTCAGCCACGCGCTCAAATACTGTTAGATAGGCTTCAACATCGTCCTCAGCAGTCATCTTTTGCAGCGCTTTCTGCACAATCCTTCTCCCAAAAAAATCTCTGGAGCGGCTCCCATCACTGTGGGTGGATTAGCAACCACAGGCGCCTCTCGATTTGCTATCAGGTGCTCGATAAGTTGTTGTTGTGCAGCCATGGACTGTTCATGTCGTTGCTGTTGTTGCAAACTCACTTGCATAAACTGCTTCAGCATCTCCTCCATGTTGCTGGACTGTTCTTGGAGTGTAGTTGCAGCTTTCACCCAGGACATCAGCAGCTGTAGCCAAGTCTGTCCACACCGTTGCCCCTAGCAACCGTGTTGCCCGCTACCTCCACCAATTGTAAGGGATCTTCCCGGGGTAGGGTGTGTTTTGGACACAGTTCACAGCAGACTTGGACTTTATAAAGCAGACCTTGGCGTTTATTCGTGGTACAAACAGTCCAACAAACAAAGTATACAGCAACACCGTGCTTCTTGTGTATAACAGGAACAAAATAATAACAAAACAAACAACCTAGCCCGGCTGGGCGCTTACTAACAGGTTCTTCTCACCTATCTGACACTTATAAACACAGCGTCTTTCGTCTGGATATCGCAGGGTGGATTTTAGCTCCAGCAGTGGCTGTGCTTGCAGCTTCCTCAAACACACAGACTGTTCGTTTCCCTGGCTGAGAGCAATCACCTGCAGGCCCGCAGAGCCTTTACCTTCCCAGGCTAATTAGGATCAAAGCTCACCTGATCCAAAACCCAGAACTGGATCGAGGGGGGAGGGGGTGTGGAATGACAGGTCCCTCTACCAAACCTACCTGCCATTCCATATAAACCCAGGCCCGGCAAGATTTAAATAACAACTCAGCAGCATATTGCTGTTGAGAAACTGATCCATCCTGGACTTACCATCTCACACTATGTAGCAACCTAGGTGAGATGTACACCCCCTCAACCACTTCTCCAGTGACATGTCTACAGCATCTACAAAATAGGGGATAAATAGGGCATTTTTATTATGTTTCTTTTAGTAGTAATGGCGATAATCTGTGATTTTATTGTGACTGCGACATTGCAGCGGACAGATCGGACACTTTGCCGGCGTATATCGACATGAGCCGGTCAGCAAGTGGTTAAATATAGTTAAATATTGAATCTATATAATGAAAACTGTTGCTGAGAAAGATTTTATTTCTGCATGCTTTATGGACTTATGTTTTAAATAATGAGAAATATTATTTTTTTAATACCTCCAATGGTTAAGTTCTGAATTGATCAGATAGATTCTGTAGTTATTCATGTTGGATGAGGAATATCCACTCCAGCCAGTATTCACCCCCAGCCCCATACACATGAAGAAATACCCATATACCCTATCCCTACCCTATCTGGATATCAAGTTACTTGAAAGAATGACTACAGCTTTTACATGGACATTTTTGTTGTTCATCTTTGTTTAAAGTGCAAAGATACCGCTCTAGTCTCCAGTCCCACAGCAAAGGTATCCACTCCAATTGGACTTCACAGGTGCTGGCTATGCTTGTTGTAAAGTAGAAGAAAAGTAAGTCTGGATGGCCGCACTTCAAGAAAGGCTTCTTTATTAGTTTGCAATAAAATCCAAAAATACAGTTATATCATCAGAACACGGCATACAGCATGGATAGCTGTTCATCTTTGTTGTTCTAATGCCATGGGAGGTGCTGAGATGAGTAAAGGTGGACTCCTGCTGGAAAATGTTCCTGGGAATTACATCTTGAGGGTTAGCTTATGACGCACGCCCAAGACCTACAAATTCCAGTGAGTACCACAAGGGAGAGATCCAGATGCCAGCCCAAAGACCCAAGTCTAGCCCAATGCATCAATTCCAGTCAGACTGTGGATGGCAAGTTCTATCCTTACAAGGAGGCAGGGTTTGGGGTTGAGAGTTTCTGTTAATATGGATGAACACAGAATCAAACCAAAAGTTTGGGAAAAATTTGAGAAAATTAAAATTATAATGTGGACTTTTTCCTTTTTTGAATTTTATGGACATTCATAAGCCATGCAAGAGACTTTTTTTGTGTTCTTCTTTGGGACTATTTTTTATTTGGCCTAAAGGCTGTCATGCCCCTCCCACTTGCTTTTATGGACTGTCACGCCCCTTCCCCTTTATATTTCATGGACAATTGCTATGCAGCTGAGATTTTGATATCTACTAATTCTGATGTGTTTGATGTTCTCTATTTTTATATGTTTAAGATAGTGATACAATTTATGAAAACGTAGTCCAGGTGAATGCCGGAGGCATATTGGGGGCAACAGGGTTTGTGATTGTCACATTCATGACAAAAGAGAGGATTGAAATGGGCATGTAAAAAGACCCCCTTATGTTCATGTGTTTTGTAATCTCAACTGCTCCTTTAAGTATCATTTTGCTGATCAAGTAAATATATATTGTTGTTTAAGATGTGAGGTTGCGTTGGAATCGAAACCAGACATAGGGGACTTACGTAGTTGTCATGGGATAGTCTGGAGTTATATCTAGGTGACATAATATAATGTGGCATAATGAGTCTGTTTAGATACAGAGATGTAAAGAGTTAAAGTGGATGTAAACCCACTCTCATCCTTTCTAAACTACTGTCATAGTGGTTATCTATAAGGATATACATGCCTCCTGCATGTATCCTTACCTGTCAAATGTCTCTCCTCTGTCTGTTATGAGACCCGACAAAACTGCAGATTCTGTGGGTCTGTTGTCCGGAGCTCGGTGGGTGGAGTTGTGATATCAGTAGACTCCCCGCCTACCTCTACACTCCCCTTGTCAACATGCACTTTCTCCTGTGTATTTCTTACACTGAACTTCTGCTATGATCACTAACATCCAGTCAAAACCCAGAAAGGTCACCACATGACTTCAGCATGCCCAATCATGCTGGGGGTGTGGAGCAGCCAATCCTTGGAGAGCCGGAGAAGAAAGGAGGAGAATGTCTTTCAGGCTCCTGCATGATATATGCAAATCACCTGTCACTCACAGCAATGGGGAAGAACTGACTACTATTTCTCTGTGTGTCAGTTTTTTATCTTACTGAAAAAAGATAAGAGGATTGCTCAGAGCTGGATTAACTCTTTGTGGCAAGACTGGGCACAGATGACATGAAATCCTATACTGTACAAGCCTTAATTGAAAAAAAAAAAAATTGAGTTTACATCCACTTTAATAAATGACAATGACTGGTTGAATGCATGTTAGAAGGAAATATGTCATTTGAACATGTACCCTTGGTGGAAGATGGTTGGTGTGCCCAGCTTTCATTTATACTTAACACCCTGTCTGAGCCATAACAAATTGGAACAGTGTATGAAACACTGTGTTTTGTCAATTATTTATATACGCTGTCCCCTATGCATAGAGATATTTGGGTATGAAAGCAACAGAATCGGCCGATGATGAGATAATGATAATAAGATAATAGTCAGGATTAGTGGTTAAAGAGGAAGTAAACCCTGATGGCATGCGCCATTGGAATTTTCGGCACACTACAAGTGAAATATCTCCTAAACAGCGGACGTTTAATAGATATTTCCACTACCTATAGGTAAGCCTTATTCTAGGCTTACCTATAGGCAGAAGTCCAAAAAGTGGGTTTAAAACCACTTTAAAGGTGAAGGAGCACCTTTCAGGGATGTTATTGTAATATGTTTGAGCAACAACTGGATAAAAAGAAGATTCTAAGTTTTGGCTTTAGAAGGAGAAGCTGATAATGGGTCAATTGCCAGCAGCCAAGTGTATGACTTGGACTACTATATGATGTGGCTGCATGATCAGCTCATTTGGCTATGAGAGAAGCGCAAAATGTTGCATCAACAATCAACCCAGTGTCAAGAAATCCCAATGTGTTTCACTCCTCAAAGGAGCTTAATTATGATTAGGTACCTTGGAGGAGTAAAACATGTTGGACTTTCTTGGCACCAAGTTGATTGTCAGTGCATTGTTTTGCTTCAATAAATTCAAGTTGGATTTTTTGATGAGCAGCTCCTCCTTCCTTTTTTGGATTATTAAAGTGTTACATGTTTTTAGGGGTTCGTGACCAGGCAGGGCCCGGAGAGCTTGCTCCTACAGCCAAGAGCTGAGTACAGCTTTCAGCGGAAGACTATCTCTTCCAAGTATTTGGTGGAAGACCAACATCCTGTACAGTAAGTCTTGGTGTTGAAATCATCAACAGGATGATTTTTAAATACACACCAATTCATCTTTAGGAGGGTGAATCACACATGAATAACAATAGTTCTTAAAGGAAAGAATGTGCCTCAAATTATATCTTTTGATCCCTAAAAGCACCCACCACCTCTAAGATGGTACACTCCAGAATTCTGAATTAATCAATGAGTCAGAATTTTGCTAATAATGGATTTAACAATGACTGTAGCAATCCAAGCCAACCAATTAGGTATCTCATAACCAATTTATTTTAAACCTACAAGTGAACTCTTGTCCAACCCCCTGTCCTTCATAACCGCTAACCCCCAACCTTAGCGTGTATTTTATGCCTTTTTAATAATTGCTTTTTCCACAAATCTTCAGACCAGGCACATGATGTACAAGGTCCTCTTCACCTCTTCTTCGGCACCAAGAAGTCCATAATGATGCAGAATGCAGTGATGACACAATGTGTTATTGTTTGTGAGTTCATGGAGCTGTGGTGATGTTCTCTTAGGGGGATGAGTCCATGATGCCCTACATTGCCAGAATGTCTTTAGTACTCATTCAACCAGGAAGACTGAGGACATCTAGTGGCTAAAAAAAGGATTTCTTTGGAGGACAGCCCTGGATTGAAAATTAGTATTGCAGCCAGAACTACGTTTTTATTATTTCAACCTTTGGGGGAACCACTTAAAAATTGCATGGAGATGGGCTTGAAATTAATTTAGATTACTACAGATTTGTGCATTCTCATTGCACAAGCCTTAATGAATATGAATATGCTTGACACTTGTATTACACAACTACCTAATCTAAGATAGATTTTTTTCATAAGTGTTTGCTTCGTATTGCTGGATAAACATTTCTTCCATCCTGACAACTGACTGTGATGGAGCAGTATTTTTAGACAGACAGCTTTAAACTAATTTCTTTTCCTTTTGTTTAACACCCCGTTAATAAAATACAGTTTCTCTGTTGTGTTATTCTGGAGGTCATGTACTTTTTCCGTCCAGTGCTAAGGAGAAGGCACTGACAGTTATGTTATGTTTGGCCTAGATTAGAGGCTTTACATTGACTTCGTTGTCTTTAGTTCAATATCCTCAATTTCCTACTACATGATCCTGACACTGACTAACAGCTCCATAACCAACTCTAATAAAAACATGTCAGTGTCTGGAGCTCCCTCCTCCATTCAATCACAGTTAATTCTAATTTAGCGGCTCTGAAACTGGAAGCATAGATTTTGAATTAAATGTTTAAACACCATGCAAATACTGACAAAGAAACTGACATTTTATTAGTGAAAGTTCATTTTTAATGCACTACAGTGATGGAGTGTTCAAGCTTAGTACACAAAGATTTCATTGTTGGACACAATAAATCTACAGACATAATATGATTTGTGCTTTGCTGATATTCTTAAGAAATTCAATATTAATGTAATTTTTAATACGAGTAACAAAAGTTTTGTTTTTGTAACTCCTAACAAATTAATTTTACAGATTTATAGAAAATAAGATCAAACGTTTCAGAAAAAAAACGAATAGAAAGATATAAATTTAATTTTACTAGAATATAATCAAGAAAAATAGGTCATTTGTATCATTAAAACCAAACACAGAAGCTGAATTACTTGCTTTGCCATTTCAAGTTAAGTTGTTAAAAAGGTAACTCCATTTTTGTAGAAAAAAAGTTGCAAAACAAAAAAATTATACAGGTTGCAACAAAGTTTGTTAAAACTCTTGCAATGTATTTTTGAATCCCCAAAGGTTTTTTTTTCCTTCAACTAAAGTGGAGTTACTCTTTAAATACAACCCTCTTCTAGAGATGTTAATTTATCTTTGCACTGAAATGGAAAGCAGGATTTTTATGGTGGTTGTTACACAGGCTCACACTTAAAATAGAACTATGACCTTACATTAAACAAATTTGTGCTGCAGAATTATATTCCAAGTACATCTGCATTGTTTTCTCTTAACACCCCTCAGCCCCTGCAAAGTCCTTCAAATACCTGTTGTAGCTTCTAGTAAACTCCACCTAAGGCAGCTTCTTATGATGGGGTGGCAACAAAGCGCTGCTCCAGAATTCAGAACAGAGTTGCCACTCTCATGTAGGCTGTACCTGCTTGAACTACAGTAGGATTATAAAATGTTGCAGGGTATGTGGCTTTCAGCATTGTCACTGCTGATTCACAAGCGTATAGCTTGTCAATCAACACATGGCCATAGCTAGTCCCTCCCACTGATTTTTTGATTGACAGCACTGCCTTTGTTACCGATACCCTCAACTGTGAGCTGCAGTGTCTGGGAAGGGGAACGTGCGAGACATGAATGAAGGAGGATTTGGCTCAGGCATGGAAAGTAAAGAAAGTTTTTTGGTTTACTTTATGATGCTTGTGCATCACATAGCAACCGATTTGGTGCTTGTTTAGACAGGTTGTTTTGTCATACTGGAGCCTTTAGATTTACATGTATGGGTTATCTTTAAGTATGCATGACTAAACATTACTGCTCTTTTAAAATTAGTATCTGTGTTTAACCAGTTGCCGACCGCCGCACGCCGATGTACGTCGGTACAATGGCACGGGCAGGCATAAGGACATACATGTACGTCCCTTGCCTCCCGCGGGTCGGGGGCCCGATCGGGCCCCCGCCCGGTGCCTGCGGCGGTCGGTATTCGTGCGGGAGCGATCCCGGACGAGGGGACGGCCATTCATTCATGGCCACCCCCTCGCGATCGCTCCCGACGAATAGAAATCCCCGGTGACATCACTTCCTCTCCTGTAATGTAAACACAGGAGAGGAAGTGATGTATTCTCTCCTCCGTGTCGGTATTTTTCGTTCCGACACGGTGGAGAGCGGATCAGTAAGTTGCACCAACACTCACACACACAGTAGAACATGCCAGGCACACTCACACCCCCCCTTTACCCCCCGATCACCCCCCCAATTACCCCTGCCCCCCAGTCACAGTGACACCAATGTCATTTTTTTTTTTTTTTTTTTTTTTTTTTTGCATTGGTGTCATTTGTGACTGTAATAACTGTTAGGGCAGTTAGAGTTAGCCCCCTTTAGTTCTAATGTACCCCCCTAACCCCCCCAATAAAGGTTTAACCCCGTGATCACCCCCCGTCGCCAGTGTCACTAAGGCTGGGTTCACATTGCAGCGGTTTATGAGAACGAATGTGATTCGCACCGCACTGCAGTGCAAATCACATCCGATCTCTGTGCAATTCGAGTTCAGCCATTCGCCGCACCCGCCATACCCGCCGCACCCGCCGCAAATTCGCACGGGACCCTTTTTTTGGCCCGCAGCAGAATCGTATCGCATGGGTGTTCACACCATGCGATCCGAGTTTGCAGATCGCACTGCGATATGCGAACTGATCTGGGGGTGTCAGTAACATTTCACTGACACTCCCAGCAGTTCGCATAGGGCAGTGTGAACTGCCGCCGGGAGGCATGCGATGCGGGAACCCGCCGCGGATTCGCGGCGTTTCCGCATCGCTCCAGTGTGAACCCAGCCTAATAAGCGATCATTTTTCTGATCGCCGTATTAGTGTCACAGGTGACGCTAGTTAGGCAGGTAGGTATTTAGGTTCGCCGCAGCTTTTTATAGCGCCAGGGACCCCCATATACTACCGCATAAAGCCCCCTGATTGCCCCCTAGTTAACCCTTTCACCAGTGATCACCATATAACTGTTACAGGTGACGCTGGTTGGTTAGTTATTTTTTTATAGTTTCAGGGCACCCGCCATTTATTACCTAATAAAGGTTTAACCCCCTGATCACCCGGCGGGTGTCATTTGTGACTAATAACTGTTAGGGCAGTTAGGGTTAGCCCCCTTTAGTTCTAAGGTACCCCCCTAACCCCCCCAATAAAGGTTTAACCCCGTGATCACCCCCCGTCGCCAGTGTCACTAAGGCTGGGTTCACATTGCAGCGGTTTATGAGAACGGATGTGATTCGCACCGCACTGCAGTGCAAATCACATCCGATCTCTGTGCGATTCGAGTTCAGCCATTCACCGCACCCGCCGCACCCGCCGCAAATTCGCACGGGACCCTTTTTTTGGCCCGCAGCAGAATCGGATCGCATGGGTGTTCACACCATGCGATCCGAGTTTGCAGATCGCACTGCGATATGCGAACTGATCTGGGGGTGTCAGTAACATTTCACTGACACTCCCAGCAGTTCGCATAGGGCAGTGTGAACTGCCGCCGGGAGGCATGCGATGCGGGAACCCGCCGCGCATTCGTGGCGTTCCCGCATCGCTCCAGTGTGAACCCAGCCTAATAAGCGATCGTTTTTCTGATCGCTGTATTAGTGTCACAGGTGACGCTAGTTAGGCAGGTAGGTATTTAGGTTCGCTGCAGCTTTTTATAGCGCCAGGGACCCCCATATACTACCGCATAAAGCCCCCTAATTGCCCCCTAGTTAACCCTTTCACCAGTGATCACCATATAACTGTTACAGGTGACGCTGGTTGGTTAGTTATTTTTTTATAGTTTCAGGGCACCCGCCATTTATTACCTAGTCTCACTAGTGTACCCCTAAATTTAGGGGTGTCTACTTTCCAAAATGGGGTCATTTGGGGGGGGTTTGTGCCATCTTGGCATTTTATGGCCTTCAAAACTGTAACGCCCTTAGAAAGCCTGAAGGCGGTGCTTGGTTTTCGGGGCCCCGTACGCGGCTAGGCTCCCAAAAAGTCCCACATATGTGGTATCCCCATACTCAGGAGAAGCAGCAGAATTTATTTTGGGGTGTCATTTCACATATGCCCATGGCATGCGTGAGCAATATATCATTTAGTGACAACTTTGTGAAAAAAAAAAAAAAAAAAAAAAAGTTTGTAATTTTCCCGCAACTTGTGGCAAAATATAAAATATTCCATGGACTCAACATGCCTCTCAGCAAATAGCTTGGGGTGTCTACTTTCTAAAATGGGGTCATTTGTGGGGGTTTTGTGCCATCTTGGCATTTTATGGCCTTCAAAACTGTAATAGGTAGTGAGGAGTGAAATCAAAAAATTACGCCCTTAGAAAGCCTGAAGGCGGTGCTTGGTTTTCGGGGCCCCGTACGCGGCTAGGCTCCCAAAAAGTCCCACATATGTGGTATCCCCGTACTCAGGAGAAGCAGCAGAATTTATTTTGGGGTGTCATTTCACATATGCCCATGGCATGCATGAGCAATATATCATTTAGTGACAACTTTGTTAAAAAAAAAAAAAAAAAAAAAAAGTTTGTAATTTTCCCGCAACTTGTGGCAAAATATAAAATATTCCATGAACTCAACATGCCTCTCAGCAAATAGCTTGGGGTGTCTACTTTCTAAAATGGGGTCATTTGTGGGGGTTTTGTGCCATCTTGGCATTTTATGGCCTTCAAAACTGTAATAGGTAGTGAGAAGTGAACTCAAAAATTTACGCCCTTAGAAAGCCTGAAGGCGGTGCTTGGTTTTCGGGGCCCCGTACGCGGCTAGGCTCCCAAAAAGTCCCACATATGTGGTATCCCCATACTCAGGAGAAGCAGCAGAATTTATTTTGGGGTGTCATTTCACATACGCCCATAGCATGTGTGAGCAATATATCATTTAGTGACAACTTAGTGTAAAAAAAAAAAAAAAATTTTTTTTTTGTCATTATTCAATCGCTTGAGGCAAAAAAATAAAATATTCAATGGGCTCAACATGCCTCTTATCAATTTCCTTAGGGGGTCTACTTTCCAAAATGGGGTCATTTTGGGGGGTTTTGTACTGCCCTGCCATTTTAGCACCTCAAGAAATGAGATAGGCAGTCGTAAACTAAAAGCTGCGTAAATTCCAGAAAACGTACCTTAGTTTGTAGATGTGACAACTTTTGCGCAAACCAATAAATATACAATTATTGACTTTTTTTTTACCAAAGACATGTGGCTGAATACATTTTGGCCTAAATGTATGACTAAAATTGAGTTTATTGGATTTTTCTAATAACAAAAAGTAGAAAATATCATTTTTTTTCAAAATTTGCGGTCTTTTTACGTTTATATCGCAAAAAATAAAAATCGCAGAGGCAATCAAATACCATCAAAAGAAAGCTCTATTTGTGGGAAGAAAAGGACGCAAATTTTGTTTGGGTACAACATTGCATGACCGCGCAATTACCAGTTAAAGCAGCGCAGTGCCAAAGTGTAAAAAGACCTCTGGTCATTTACCAGCAAAATGGTCCGGTCTGAAAGTGGTTAAGAAAAAACATACTAGTATGTGAACAATACACAACATATATCATCATATCATACTTATTTGATTTTAAAAAGATTATCTAAAAATATGTTTCTCAGAAAGTGAGCTAATATAAAGTTGCTTCAATAGTATATACTGTATAGATGTTTTCTTAAAGAGTTAAAAAGTTACTTGACTTTAATACTTATATTGCAAGCTATTATTTAGTTTAGTTTATTCGTTTAGTTTTTAGTTTTTATTTAATGGAGATCAGCAAAAGAATAAAGTAAAATTGTATTTGGTTCAGTTCAGTGGTTCACCCACAAAGCAATGCGGTACCCTTGTTTTATTTTGTTCATGGAGGAGATGTAGGCAAATTTTGCATTTTCATACAAGTCTATGCAAATGCAAAACTATCTTGAAGCAGATCAAATACAGATCTGGAGTTCAACTGCAGGTCATATGCACAGGTCAATTAATTCTAAATGTTCTCAGAAATGCCATCGACAGAGGCGCAAAGCCTGGTAACATAGGTCCTTTAAATTGAGATTTGTCACACTGTATGCATGTTATTCAAATGAGAATTATTCAAATGAGAAAATGTAAGTTCACCTTTGGAGAAAAATGAAAACGTGAACTAACACCATCCACCTCCCTCCTCCCTCGCTCGTTCCCCGCTCTACTTACCTCCATGGATGATGAGTTGCCAGTGGCCCGGAGATTTGAAATCCCTGATCTTCTCCCTCTTCCTTCTGCAGATCTTCTGGGACAGTTTAGTGATGTTTTGTGCCGGCACTGACCATTCAGAATCACTAAATAGTCCCAGAAGCCCTGCAGAAAGAAGATCTGGTAGAGTAGGCATTTCACATCCCCTGGACCACTGCACCAGCTGCACAGGCATTGACAGCTCATCACCCACAGGGGTAAGTACATAGAGATCCGCAAGGATGGGGAGCACGGTGTTAGTTCACCTTTTCATTATTTTTGAAAAAGTGAACTAACCTCTTCAGTATCTGTAGTCTCCTCTATTCTCACCTATAAATTACAATGTTATTCTTTTGGTGACCTCTAACTAAATAATGATAGATCTATTTTAAGGATTCATGTTATGTTTCAGCTCAGCAAGTCTGTGTCTACTTCAAACATGCAGTAAGAAAATCATTTATTATTGTTAATTTTACCATTAGGTTGAATGGATTTTTGAAGAAAACACACATATACTAAGTAAGAACATGAAGGATTTTTAGTAAATTATAAGCTTAGTTTTGTTCTGAATTAAGAGATAACTGCAATAGCTCTAGCAAGGTTATCTTCATTTTTGTGCAAAAATGAATTCACTTCAGGAGTAAGGATTTTTCTGAACATCTTGTGGCCTCGGCTGTCAACGCTTTCAAAGGCATAACCTGGAGGAGATTGGTAGTTTGCAGGGCAGACTTCATTTTTCTTGGGTGTATAATCAGAACGATACATGGTGCCACTTTGGAATGGAGCAGAACTGTGCAGAGCTGCATTTGTAGGCTTGAAACTCTGAGTAGGATGTATCTCATGGGGTAGGTAATGTGATTTGAAAGTTGTCAGGTCATCAAATTTTCCTACAGCCTTTGGAATTTCATGATCTCGCTTGATCATTTCTTGACGCTTACTTTCCCAAGGTTGAAAATCTTCTTTCATTGTAGAACTTCCCTGAAAGGGCACGTTGCTCCTTCTTCCATGGGAGACTGGACGAATTGGGGCAACATAACTGAGGTGGTGTGGCACATAAGCCAGATGATTTGTAGTGTCCATCTCCATGTGCGTAGTAGGTGGAATATATTCATAAGATTTCTGAACTTGAGTTGGAGCTACTGACCAAGGCTGAAAACTATCACGGAATTCAGTGCTGCCTTGAAATCGAGCATTGCTACCAACTTTACTATAATCAGGTTTGCAACTTTTTGTTATCTCTCCAAGTGTTCCCTTGAAATTGATGCGATGAGTAGTGAGATCATCAAATGGTTGACTACTGGGTTTATATTCTTGTTTTGGTCTTTGATGCCTTGGCGAAATTTCATGGGGAACAAATGAAGTACGATGGTTTGTGGTGCCATCAAAAGGGATGCTATTGCGTTTTGCTATACCAGGAGGCTTGAAACTTTCTCTTGGCATTATTTCCTTTGCAAAAAAATCATCTTGGAATGTAGTTGAATTTCCAAATTTAACAGTAGGAGGTTGGTAGGTATGTTCCTGTTTAGCAAGTTCTCTTTTACTGATATCCCATGCTCTGTAGTCATCTTAAAAAAGTTAAAACATGATACTTTTTATTAAAGATAGTCACTTTATGAACCCAAGTAAAGAAACACTGCACACCTGTATGCTTTGCTCACTGAATTATAGCATATTATTTGCATATACTGCTATATTAGTAGCTGAAAAGAGTTGCATTCAAGTGAAATTTAAGGAAATAATACAATAAGTTGGCAAATAGATTTAAGATTCCCTAGGTCGCATCATCCCTCTGACCTATGTTTCTGAAGCCCATCAACTACCTGTCTGCTATGTGGAATCAAGTTCCTTATATAACAGTATTTCTCAACTGTGGTATTATTGAGTTCCCCTGGGGTACCATAAGTACAGTACCCAGTTTGTCCTGGATTAGCATCATGGCTTGCAATGGTGCAGGCAGGCCAGTCGCCAGCGCCATAAAAGCTAATGAAGCTCTAGGGCAGGATAAGCATGTCATTTCTTGATATGACTTTGGTGGCTGGCTCGCCCGCACCATGGCAACAAAGGGAGGCGGCAGGTAGGGCTGCCCCCCAGCATTCAGGAGAAGACGCAAGTTTGCCTCCTCCAGACCTGCTCCACCTCCCACCTTCTGATGCATTGCCGAAGCCAATAAGTAGTGCTTTGCTGTGAAGAGAGGACTGTGTTATTGGGAGTGCCTATGATGGGGAACTATGTGATTGGTGAGCTCTGTGATGGAGAACTGTGCAACTGGGGGACTCTGGGTGATGGGGGGACTATATGATTGAGGGGCCTCTGTGATGGGGGGCTATGATGTGATGAAAGGATGCTGTAATGGTGGAGAGGAGACTATGGTGTGATGGGGGAGTTTAATGTATAGAGGGGCCTCTCATGGGATAGAAGGACTCTGATGTGATGGGGGACTTTGAAATATTAGGTGGGCCTCTGATGTGTTGGGGGGTTTCTGATGCAAAGTTAATTTCATCAAGTTGGTTGTGTCACCACGTATTATTTCACTACCAATTTTGAACAGAGAGAACAATTAGTTCCTTAGAGCTGTAACAAAGGCCATCTGAATCAAAATGGAACACCCATCCCTAAACATAATGCAATGATGTTAATCCAAGGTAGGCAGAAGGCAGGGCCACCTCTGGCATTCAGGGGAGTATGGAAATCTGCCTCCTTCAGACCTGTTCCACCTCCCACCCTCTGTAAGTTTTTGCAAACTTTCAAACCTTTGACCATGTTCTTTGAAAATCACTATCTGTCTTGACACAATTTTTGCCACAATGATGATTGGATTAGGGTGACAAGTGGTCACATAATAACTTCCGGAATGAGAATACAACATAATTCTCATATAAATATTAACAGACATAAAAGAGCTACACTTGTAGGGTTATAGTGTGCTTTCACATTTATATTGTGTATGGTGTGTGTTGCCAGTTAGGTATGCATTTAGATTTGCACACGGTTGCTGTGCAACAAATCTTGTGGGCTTAAGGTTCATGGCTATGGTAAATTTATGGTGAAATACACCAGAGTGAGGTTTAAAGTAGCACAAATGCCCTGCCTGACCTTTAAACTGTGGTCAGCAGGGTTAGAATGCCCAATATTAGCCCTTGTACACACGGTCGGACATTCCGATGGAAAATGCCCGATCGGACCGTGTTGTCGGATAATCCGACCGTGCGTGGGCTTCATCTGACTTTTTCCGTCGGAATGTCCCACCAACAGTTTGAGAGCTGGATATAAAAAAAATTCCGACAACATGATCCAATCGGACTTTGTCCGATCGTTTGTAGATAATTCCGATTGGACAAAGTGCCACGCGTGCTCAGATCAAATTCCTAGACCAAAGCTATTGGCTACTAGCCTGAACGTAGTCCAGTCGTAACGAAATAACGTCATCACGTTAAGAACGATTGGATTTTCCGACAACTTTGTCCGACCATGTGTATGCAACACCAGTTTCGGACAAAATCCGTCGGACAAAATCAGATGGATTTTGTTGTCGGAATGTCCGACCGTGTGTACAAGGGCTCAGACCTTTGCTATGTGCCAACCCCCCACTTCAAATTTTGAGCACCAGCCGCCACAGCTTTTCAGTAAACTCCAGCTGCTGGAACATAACTGTCTTTTGCTGATAAATGTGTAGGAAGGATCGCTGCCTACTCCTGACCAGCCCATGTAGATAAACAGTGAGGAGGGAGTGGCCTCAGCCTACATATTTCCACTAGACTATGCCATCTGACACGTTTCACCCCCTCCCCAGTAAGAGACGGATGACGATCACCATTCCCTCACCCCCCCGCCGATTCTCCCGGCGACAGCACACAGAGAGACATTTTCCATTCTCCTCCTGGCTGAACAGGAACAGGAAGTGTGTCCGAAGACTCCCTGGCCAATAGGGGCTTCCTGACTGGGAGGAGAATGAGGAAGACAATACCGAATATAAATTTGGTATTGTCAGCCTCTGGCTCTAAACACATGCTTCAAAAGAAAACCCCCATTGTACATTAGGGGGCCGGATGCATGGATGGGGGGGTGGCGCCCATACGCCCCTAATGGACTGGCCTCCACTGCTGTAAAGTGACCCCTAGCAATGAGGAAGAGGCAGATAATGAGGTAGATGACTGTTTGTAAATGCTACCATTTGGTGAGAAGGAAAGTTCTGAATGATAGGCACTCATCAGCAAAGGAGGATTTTGTCTAGGGGCAGCTTACAGAAGACTGGTAAAAGTACCAGCAGTTTGGGTACCCCAAGCATGTGGAAACACATGACTGCACCACAGAACTCAGCGGGAGCAAAAGACACTAATTTCTCCCTTTCTGCATCCCCCTTCCACCGCCACAAGATTCTCCTACTGCGTCTTCCAGAAAATCCATAGCATCTAGTAACAGGGAGGGAAGCATCACAAGAGGTTTCAGAGGCTTAGGATATGCCACATCAAGTGGGGTAGAGGGTCATTGTGCTACCTAAGGGGGACTGCTTGAACCTCAGCAGATTTCTCCAACACACACACACACACACACACACACACACACACATTGTTCTCTCCGGTAACATCCTTCCCAAGGGAAGTGTCTCTTCCACAAACGATCTCCATGTCCAACATCTTAATGACAGCTAGGAAAACTGCTGGCTTTTAAGGTTGGTCTCATTTTAGGTCATGGAGTCAGCCCCATTCTGCAAGTTTTATGGCTAGTGCTACAACGCAGTGACAAATGATAGGATGATGGAAGTCAAGTGAAAATTGAAGCAAATATTCTCTTGAAAAATCCTGCATTTTACCTCAGAGTTTGAGGCCTAGCGTGATGCTCTGGCACTGTAAAGATGCCATACAATGTATCCACAGCATGAGCTTAGCTACAAAAGTTATAATGTTAGCAGATCAACCTCAACTGCAAAAGTTAAAAGGTCTCTATTTGTCACCTGTGTACTGTCCTGGTGCTGGCCAATTCCTACCATACACAGGCCTGAAGTCTATATTTTTAGTATCCTGGGAATGATTGGGGTTGTAGAAATAAGATAGGGCTCAAAGAAAGTGGGTATGTAGTTTTGAAGTGTTTTTCTGTACTCTTTTGGTAATTTAATTTTGTTTTAAGACAAAGTTTTGTACTGCGGAAAAAAATAAGATCACAAACTATACAGTGTGCCACTGTTCAATTTTATGCAGTTAAGGACTTTAGCTTTATTTTTTAAGAGGAACCATCTTATAGCTTTTAGATCTGTTGTAGCTGCTACTTCAATGGGTCGATTAAGGCCTATTACTGGAAATCGAAGCGGCACATCACTGCTAAGAGGTCCAGACACAACTTTATTCCAATAAATGTCAGGGGGACAAGCTAAAAAGTATTCAATGTGGTCTGGGGGTCCAAATAGTGCTGTATTTAAGCAAAGCTAAATGTAAAGGTAAAAATATTTACACATCCAGATATGTGATGTCATAATAATTTTTTTTGTACTAATCTGTAACCCCACAGCAACCTTATGGCATCTCTCAAGCATGAACAATAAAAAATTGGTGTTCTTTCAAAGTTACCCCTAAGCCACATTAAACTGCCATGCATTGATGTGAACCATTTCCATAGTAAACACTGGAGTCTTAAGCAGCCCATAGAGTCATTTTTTTCACTCAACCAGTGGGCTGAACAAAAAAGTGACTTGATTCCCCCATCCACACACTCGATGTGGATAGGAGAATCCTCCCCCCTGAGATATTGCATTTGGACAGCGGAGGGACTTCCCCACTGTCAGAATACACTAATCAGCACTGCGGGTTATAGCCTGTAGCACTTATTAAGTAGGGAACATCCAATCAGTAGATCGACTTCTGTACAACCAACCTACCCATACATGCCCTGAAATTCAGCTGATCCTGAACCAGGCAAACTTTGATGCATATAGAGATAGCCTGAAACTGTAAATAACCCCAGGTTGATTAACTTACCTTTATAAGTAGGGTTTGTGTCAAACTTTCCCATGTTAATTTGTCTGTTTTCTATCGGTCGTGCAGGTCCCACTGGTTCTATTTTATGAGCATTAAAATCTCGGTTATAGGTTGTCCCAAGTTCAATATGTCCTGGCTTTGGTTCATATTCTTGATGAGGACGTACGGGGCGGTTTGATACATCATACGGGATATAATCTGACCTGAAACATACATATGTTTAATACAAAACGTACTTCAGAAATCAAGTGATTCAAAATTACTATATTGTCTATTTGAAATTACACCTAAAGGATTCCTATTGTACTATTATTCTGTTATACTTCTTGCTATCTTTCTATACCGTATCTACGGTAAAATGCATTTTTTTGTCATTAAATTCACAAACTGTATTTAGATACATGCCAATTAACCCTCCCCCCATCACCTTATCCTTGATATCAGCAGATTTTAGGAAGAATAGGTGACATTTTGAATATCTATGAGGACCTTCATACATCTATGGAGCCCCTTGATGGATTTTTGATACTGGTCAGCTTAGATGTTTGGAGCCAGTAATGCTATACTACACCACTGTGTAGTATAACATTATTAATTACACATTCTGCTGCAGTCTATTGTCTATAGCTAATGTGAAGCCTAACTCCAGGCAAACAGCTAACTTCAACAGATAAAATTAATTACATTTATGAGTCATTTTTCCTGCCAATGGACTTGAATTATTGTTCAACCTATCCTGAGATTTACACAGCTCTGGGACACAGCCCAGCCCTGGCAAAGCAGAAAACCAAATGTTTCTGCATTTAAGTAACACAAACAGGCCTTGTCCCTTCTCCAGCCTGTGACTGGACTGTAAAAGGAGAAGTAGCACACCGATCATCTCATCCATTAGTCACTCCTTGCAGTGCAGCACAACTGATTGGCTCCTTCTACTGCTTCCTCTTTCCCCAATCTGAGTTCTACTATACAGTGGATTGCAACTCAAACTAAGGTACTGTAGTTACACTGATTGCATTTAAAAATACACATAAGAATGCATTAATGTATCTAGAGGTGCATCATTTATATGTGCCTGGAGTTCAGCTTTAAGTATAAAGTGTGCTATTGCAGAGCTCCCCTTCTGATAATGTTGAGTCACAGGCATGGAACAAATATGTAGATCAGGGGTCCTGGCTTCACTTTGACTTTCCTGAACTGCATGCTTGTTCCAGGTCATTTGCACAGAAAGAAACTAGGCCAAAGTATCAATATGACAGTCAGGCAACTAGCATTTCCCAAAGGTGGTCAGCAATGGCTGCAATATTCTTCTCAGTGGAGCTTTCCTTTAAAGTGGTTGTAAACCCTTACATGACTGGCATCAGATAATGCACAGTGATGAAACAAACTCAGTCTAGCTACAGTCTTCTCTTTTCCACATCTGCTTAAAGTGATGAATTTGTAAAGCTTTTCTGAGAGTTCAGAAAACAGGGGACGGAGAGCTAAAATTACACACTGCAGAGCTCAGTGAGGAGAGCTCTGTAAGCTGATTGGAAGGAAGAGACGACCCCCCCTCCACACAGTACACAGAAACAGAGCTGGGGTTGTTGATCAGCTGGAGGTCTTTTGGTGTCAAGAAAATTTGTCTGAAGTGATTCTTAGTGATAACAGAGGAACAAAGCAGCAAACAGAAATGACACTTAGTGCTCTTAATAGAGACACACCATAGAGGGATATAATTTCTTCATATTTCATGTCTGAGGTTTACAACCACTTTAAGTGTGTTAAGAAGCCAGTTTTAAATCCAGAAAAGATGAGCAAGTGTCCCTCTTCAGATCTATCTTCTTAGCAAAGAAATACTGATTTGAACAAACTAAGACATTATCGTACTCCCTTTGACTGTTGTCTAAAACAGTGGTCTCCAAACTGTGGCCCATAGGCCAGATGTGGCCCTTTGCTTGCCTTTATCCAGCCCTTAGAAATGTATTTCTCCCACTGATATGAGGCCCTTTCCTCACACTGACACCAATGATGGGATGCTATTACTCCCATTAATGCCAATGATGAGGCACTAGTCCTCCACTAATACCAATGGTGGGGCGCTATTCCTCCCACTAATATTCCTCCTCCTACTAACCACAGGTGTCAAAGTTTTTTTTTACTCTCACTGACCACCAAGACTGAGATATTGTCTACTCCCACTGGCCACAGTTCAGCCCCCGTAAAGTCTGAAGATCAGTAAACTGACCCTTTGTTTAAAAACACTGGAGAACCACAGTCTAAAAGAATCAACACACAATTTAATGTTCACATGATTAAAACCCAACTCTGGAAATTATATAATATCTACCTTCGCAGTAGGCCCCCAAACTGCAAGGGTTATATACTCTTTATGTGGAGGGGTAGATAAAGAGGCAGTAATATCCCCCACTCCAGAGCGCTCTTCTTCTCCCTAAAGCTCCAAGCAATAGTCAGTCCCTTGGTGTCACAGGGCTATTAACACTGTACTGTACCTGAAGGTGAAAGCATGCGACCGCGGCTGAGAGTGGCTAAGAGGGGAGGTTGCAGTGACCCAGCCACACTGCTGGATGGAACCTACTGGAGTGCAAAATAAGATTATACCTTATTCCGTCACCCTTAGACATAACAAAAGCATTTAACCAGTGAAGGGGCTATTTTTTTGTTGTGCCTGGAGTTGGGCTTTAATGGTGATGGCTGCATTATTCTTAAAAAATTCCAAATAAAGCATTCAAAAACATTACTTAAATGTTGTTACTCCTTCCATTTTTCCACGGTTGCCTTGGTACACATGCGTTGGTTTCATGCTATTTGGTGGTTGTACATTATCATACTGAGGGTATTTCTCCACATATTCAGTCAGTAGACAAGGTTGTCCAGATTTGTCAAAAATCTTTGTAGGAATATGTGGGCAGCGGTGACGCCTGCAGGAAACAAACAGATTAAATGATTAAGAGCATTGTGACCACAAATTACTTTAAAACCTTATATGATAAATGGGCCAGGACAGCACACCATAGAAGTTAGCCCTATAGATGGTGTAGGCTGGGTTCACACTATTGCAAACTGGATGTGTTTTTCTCCGCATCCAATTTGCATGTCAGGAGACTGTGAACGGCTCTCTACGGAGCCGGTTCAAGCAGCTACAGGACGGCTGCGGAGCAAATTGCACAGGAGTCCTGTGCATCTTCTGGTCTGTTTCAGGTTTGAATTCAGACAAAAATTCAGAACAAAATCGGACCTGAAAAGGTGAACAGGGATGTATCAGACCCCTGCTGTGAGCCGCTCTGCAAAACAGTGTAAATCCAGCCTTAAAGATTAATTCCAGATAGGGATATTTTATACATAGTTACATTGATCCAGCTTGGACCAATATAACTAGACATGTGCCATACCTGGCCAAAGCCCCTGGGCATTGCTACTTCAGTGGTTTTAACTTGCTTCCAGGTCCCATGCCAAGCATCTGCCTGCTACATTCTGAACACAGGGTGGAAGGAGTGTAGAATGTGACGTCACCACCTCACCTCTCCACTTTTCCAATCAGAGAATGATTTTAATCCATTCAGAAAATACAAAGCATCCCCTTAATTGCACCACTGACAAATGGGCAATTCCTGTGTTCACAAGTAGCAGGGCAGCCAATCAGCGCAGGACCCTGAAGCAAATGGAAATCACTGGAGTAGCGATGTGTACTTCAGTGATTTCCAGCTTCTAGGGGCCTCAGCCAGGTATGATATATTGTCATATGCAGTTACTTGGTCCAAGCTAAGCTGTGTACAATGACCTGTACACACGGTCGGAAATTCAGACGGAAAAGGTCAGATCGGATTATATTGTCAGAAACTCCGATCACGTGTGGGCTCTATCGGACTTTTTCCATCAGAAATTCAGACGGAAAAAATTTGAGAGCAGGATCTAAAATTTTCCAACAAAATATCCGATCAGACTTTTTCCGAACGTTTGTAGGGAATTACGATGGACAAAGTGCCACGTATGCTCAGATCAAATTACGAGACCAAAGCTATTGGCTACTAGCCTCTATGTAGTCCCATCTTATGCAACGAACGTCACCACGTTCCGAACGATTGGATTTTCCGACAACTTTGTCCGACAACACCAGTTTCGGACAAAATTCGTCTGAAAAAATACGACGGATTTTGTGGTCAGAATGTCAGACCGTGTGTACAAGGCATAACTATGTATAGAATATTAATATTAATTTCTGTAATTCACCTATAAGCATATCAATGTTTATGTGGTTTAGTAGCTTTTATATTATTATAATTTACTTGGCTGGATTTTACTGGATTTTAACATCACTTAAATTCTACATAAAATAAAATAAAAATGTAATGTATTCTTCCTGCTATTCTTGCAATGAATAAACAGAGCACTGGAAAATTTAAAAACCCATATACTTGAAATAGGTTTTGGACTGTTTGGTTACATTTGGATTATTTGTGAATCATTATCAGTAAAACATAGGGGTCAGAAAGACCTATGGTTTCTTAAGTGCAGTGTGGTAGTGAATTACTGGACTGCTTGTAAAGCACACCCAAACTGCTGCATGAAAGGATGTAAATATAATCATGCATAAAAGACCCCCATGTGCTGATTAGTGGAGACAAAATAAATATGTCTTCATCACAGAATCACTGTACCTTCTCTATCCAGTCATAGCTGTAAATAAAAAAAAAAAAAAAATTTTTTTTTAAATACTGACACCAGTGCAGGAACTATGAGGATCGCAAAGGTCGCACTTGTGACCGACCCCTGGTGTTCCACCACCATGGGGGGCCCAAGACGACAGGAAGGGTCCCACTTCGTGACCGTAATAAAGGGTCCCACAATGGGAGTAAAGGGCCCCAGGCTCATTGGAAAAGGGCCCCAGACCCAGAGGGAAGAGCCCTGGCTGGGGGTCAGGACAGCTCTTTATGGTTGCAGTCTGGCCCTGTAGATTCTAGTTTTGCCTCTGCCGATAGCATCTATGGGAATTCAAGTTTTGCACATCCAATAATAATAAGCAGTATGTATACTGGTTGAAAGTCACACAGTCTACTGTTATAGCTAACATCTACTGTATTTATAGCAATGTTCTGTTGCAGTGGCGGATTTAGTTGCTACGTTACTTGTCACTGCAACTTTCCTATGTAGCGAAGTTGAGATGTACTTAGTCCCAGGACAGGTTCATCGAGTGCCCAGGGCAAGGATGTGGAACTGGGCCCCTTCCCACATTGTTAATGCATGTCTTGGGTTTACAGCCCTTTCCATCTTCCGTCCCCTTGCTCTGCTGTGCCCTGGGCAGCTGCCACTCTTGCCCACCCATTGTTCCTGCCCTGGGTGTAATCACACAGGTGCCTGCATATGACTGTAATCAGGACTGGCACTATGTACTGTCTGGTGGAAGGCAGACAGGAATATCCATGTGTGCCCCATACCCAAAATGTGTAAACTTACCATATTAATTGGCCTGGTAAATACTGGTGAATATTAGCTGACTATGGCAGTTTACATTTATCTATGTAGCTTATATATTCAGTAGAGCTTTGGCAGTGAACATTAAAGTGGTTTTAAAGGCTCAAGGTTTTTTTTACCTTCATGCATTTTATGCACAAAGCTAAACACCTTTTGCGTACAGCACCCCCCAAGCCCCCTAATACTCACCTGAGCTCCTTCTTGAGCCAACAATGTGCATGAGAGCTGAGGTTTTCTGGGTCTCTCATTCCTCATTGGCTGAGACAGCCGCAGCTCTATGTGTGTTATGGATGTATGGAGCGGGTCTCGGTAGCAAGCACGCACCAGTGATTCCAGAGCAAGCAGCTTCCTAGTGGGGGGCACTGGCTGAAGAGGAGGAGCCAGGAGCACCAGCAGGGGACCCCAAAAGAAGAGTATAGGGGCTGCTCTGTGCAAAACCACTGCACAGGCCAAGTAAGTAAAACATGTTTGTTATTTTTTATTTTTTTTTAAAGAGCCTTTAATATCGCTTTAAAGAGGAACTACAGTCTTCTCACATAATCTGTAATAAAAACATCTTTGCCATTATGAAATTTCCCTCCAACCACTTTGCATATTATTTTATATATACTGTAATGATTCTGTACTTGCCAAATATGCTGCAGAAATCTCCATCCACTGAGTCTGGCCACAACCATTTTAACTGTGGGCAGCTGAAGCTGCTGCCTGTTCACTTCCTAGATTTACACAGACACACAGAGGCACACCTCATTGGCCCTCTTATGACTCACTCACCCCCTCCCTTCCTGGCAAACTCTCACGAGAGTGAGAGAGAAAGCTGTTCATGATGTCATAAGCCTAGGCTAATGTCCAGACAAGAAAGGGGAAGTGGGCTGGCAGAAAATAAAGGTTTTACTATCCAAAGTTAAAACAACAAGGGCAGAAGATTTAATAGATGGAAAGATGAAAAAATGACTGAAGTTCGGCTTTAAGTCATACACTTTAGTCTGTACCTTTGGAACCTTCTATTGATTACAGTCATTTGTCTATCAAATGCCATTAGTCATCCACATAGTTGTGCCAACTTAATTAGAAACCAGTGAGCCTACCAATAGGTGTTTAGGTGTACTAGAGGGAACAAACTCTATGAGCACACTATATACAGTATATATATATATATATATATATATATATATATATATATATATATATATATATATATATATATATACACACACACACACACACACACACACACACAGTTGTGTAAAAAAAAAAGTATTTGCCCCTTCCTGATTTTTTATCCAAGATGCAGCTTTTAAATTAGTTTTTCATTTATTAAGGGAAAAGAGCTGTTCAAACCTGCCTGGCCCTATGTGGAAAAGTAATTTCCCCCCCATGCTGGATCATGAATGAACTGTGATTAACCACATTTTTTTGGAAAGTTGAGTTAAATTTCACTTGCCACACCCAGGGCCGATTACTGCCAGACCTGTTGAATCAAGAAATCACATAAATAGAAGCTGTCTGAAGTGAAGCACGCTAACAGATCACAAAAAGCCACACTGCAAAAGTACAAACACATACAGAAAACCATATAACTTAAAGCAGAGCTCCAGACAGCGGGGGGGAGGCGGGGGGGGGGGGGAGGGGGGGAGTATCAAATGTATCAATTTTATTACAAGAATTAAAAACTACTCACAAGTGAAGCAGAGGTATACACATTTGACAGACAGCAGAAAAAAAACGGATATGGACGTCACTTCCGGGTTCCAATTGTTGTACAGTTTATAGGTCACATTAATGGTGGAAAAAATTATGAAATGATTTATCTTTGTCTCATTTTTTTACATCACAGAAACCTGACATTTTAACTGGGGTGAGTAGACTTCTTATATACACTGTGTTATATATATATATATAGATATATATATATATATATATATATATATACATACACACACACACACTATATTACCAAAAGCCTGCCTTTACACGCATATGAACTTTAGAGGCATCCCAGTCTTAGTCCGTAGGGTTCATTATTGAGTTGGTGCACACTTTGCAGCTATAACAGCTTCAACTCTTCAACTCTTCTGGGAAGACTGTCCACAAGGTTTAACCACTTCTTGTCTGGCCTATAGCAGAATAATGGCCGGATAGTGGTTCAGGTATCCTGACTGGGTGTCATATGATGTCCAGTAAGATAACTGCCGGAAGGCGCCCGTGGGGGCCTGCATCGTGGCGATCTGAGGTAAAGGTACCCCAAAAGTATGCCACCCTGGACCACCAGGCAGATGGCAATCAGTGCCCAGGCAGATGCCAATCAGTGCCCATCAGCAATGCCTACCAGTGCCATCAATGATACCTATCAGTGCCATCTATTATTGCCACATATCAGTGCCACCAATCAGTGCCCATCAGTGCCACCTATCAATGCCACCCATAAGTACCCATCAATGCAGCCTTTCAGTGCCCATCAGTGTCGCCTATCAGTGCTCATCAGTGTCCACCAGTGCCACCCATGAGTGCCCATCAGTGCTGCATATCATTGCCGCCTATCAGTGCCCGTCAGTGCCACCTCATTGGTGCCATCTCATTAGTGCTGCCTTATCAGTGCCCGTCAGTTCCGCCTTATCAGTTCCCATCAGGGAAGGAGAAAATGTACTTATTTACAAAATGTTAAAACAGAAACAAAAGAGAACCTTTTTTTATTTAAAAATTTCGGTCTTTTTTTATTTGCTTAGAAAAAAATAAAAACCACAGAGGTGATTAAATACCACCAAAAGAAAGCTCTATTTGTGGGAACAAAATGATAAAAATGTTGTTTGGGTACAGTGTAGCATGACTGCGCAATTGTCATTTACACAGCGACAGCGCTGAAAGCTGAAAATTGGCTTGGGCAGGAAGAGGGGTAAGTGCCTGGTATTGAAATGGTTAAAGAGGAAGTAAATCTTGATGGGTTTTACTTCCCCTTTATTTCCATGCAAAGGTAAAGCATAATGGGCTACTATGTGTCCTTTCTAAAGTGCGCATGCGTCGTGGTCATTGCCGCTCATCATTTTAGTAAATATCTTCTAAGGAGATATAATCCTAATACCTCCTTAGGCGATATTTCAAGTACCTACAGGTACACCTTAATATAGGCTTACCTGTAGGTAAAAGTGGTTGTACAGGGTGTACAACCACTCTAATGCCGTGTACACACAATCGTTTTTTCCGTCAGAATAACCTCTGACGGTCTTTCCGACTAAGTTCCGACGGAGTTCCGCTGAAACGGACTTGCATACACACGAACCCACCAAAGTCCATTTGTTTAGTTCGTGATGACGTACAACGGGACTAGAAAAAAGAAGTTCAATAGCCAATAGCTGCCCTTGCGTTGTTTTTGGTCCATTGGAATAGCATACAGATGAACAGTTTTCCCAATAGGAATTGATTCTGTCCAAAGATTTAAAACATGTTCTCTTTCTAGGTCTGTCAGAATTTTTGGAAAAAAAAGTCAGATGAAGCCCACATACGATCAGAATAGTCGATGAAATTATTCCGTTTGACCTTTTCTGCCGGAAAGTCCGGTCCTGTGTACGCGGCATTAGAGTGTGTCTATGGGAAAGTTTGACCATTCTTCCAGAGAAGCATTAGTGAGGTCAGGCGCTGATGTTGGCCTTCTCGTCCAATAAAGGGACAGTTGAGAGCTGTGCCAGTTAATGATTATAGACCATAAGAAAAAGTAAGCACTGAGCTTTGTATTCTATATCATTTGGTATGTTGAACTTTCAATACTGACTGGTTGTGATTAGCAGCAATGGACAAAGCAAGTGCATTGTGCAAATCACAGTTTCTACTGACCTCTTGTGGACAATAATGGTATGATGCTTAGATGTTTATTTTATTATTGTAGGTATATGATGTGGACAATTTACAAATATTGTACTTTCATATCAGGTCCTGAATTCAAGGACCTTAAGATCCCTACCTCACATTCATACATACACATACTTGGGCCAATTTAGACAGGAGCCAAGCATGTCTTTCGAGTATGTGAAGAAACCAGAGCACCCGGAGGAAACCCACACAAGCCACTGTGCTGACCACAGTATTTATGAAAAGTTCATATTCATGACATGCAACATTATACAAACTAAAGACTAAAGGTATATTATACCTTGCAACACAACATACATACATACTTATGTTTATGTACTGCAAAAGTACAAACACATACAGAAAACCATATAACTTAAAGCAGAGCTCCAGACAGCGGGGGGGAGGCGGGGGGGGGGAGGGGGGGAGTATCAAATGTATCAATTTTATTACAAGAATTAAAAACTACTCACAAGTGAAGCAGAGGTATACACATTTGACAGACAGCAGAAAAAAAACGGATATGGACATCACTTCCGGGTTCCTACGCGTTACGTCGTCAAGACTTCAACTGGGATCCCAGTTGAAGTCTTGACGACGTAACGCGTAGGAACCCGGAAGTGACGTCCATATCCGTTTTTTTTCTGCTGTCTGTCAAATGTGTATACCTCTGCTTCACTTGTGAGTAGTTTTTAATTCTTGTAATAAAATTGATACATTTTAAATTACTACACTATGGCGGTTTTCTCTGGTCTATTCCCCTGAGTTTATCCACCATCCATGAGGAAGCTAGAGAAGTCTCCTAAAGAGTTTGTTACACAGCCATCCCTGCAATCATCCCTGGCTATCTTGGTGTCCATTACTAATTTTGCTGTGTACCCACAGCAGTGAGGTAATTGCATAGCAATAACACTATCTGCACGGAACATCACGGATGGATTGGCTGCCCAGCACGTTGCACGTTTAATTCAGTGTGTTTACCGAATTGCACGATTTGATTTGAATGTGTATGGGACATCTCATTATGAATCACGATTGGCACTTGGATTAAGAATCTGTTTAATTTTCTTTGTTTATTTAATTTTTGGCTCCATTCCTTACACGTTTAATTACGTTCACACATTTTATATATGATCTTTGATATGTATGTTAAATTTGTGTTTTTTTGCACATAGAGTCACCTTACGGTTTATGCACTAGGTAATCACTTTATGGTCTATTGCAGTTTTACCTTAGTTTATTGTTATATATGCACAGAGTCACTTTCTGATATATTCATGCATGGTTGCACTTTATATAGTTTTATAATTGCACATTACTGGTTTTATTGTGGCTATTGAATATTTTTAAATTAGCGCATCACATTTTTTTCTCTATTTATTTTCATTAGTGAGAGACAACTCATTTAGTGACTGCTGCTTTGTTCATTTGCTATTCTCGCTCTCTTCTATTTTTTTCCATAGAGCGCAGAAGCCTCTAGATACACATAAATTTATTTTTGCCATCTATGTTTTATAGGTCTACTAAAAAATATTTTTAGATAGTACATGATCTTTTTACAAGCTCACTGATTTAAAGCCCAATTCTGGGCATATAAAAAAAAAAATCCCTTATAGTAAGGCTGTGCCCGCACTGCAAGGGTATTTGCTTGTTTTGTCTAGGGGAAGAATGGTCTAGCTGTGGGGAGGAGTGGAGGATTGGGTAAACAAGGCGTCATTCACACCATGGTGCAGAGACCTCAGTTTTTCTCTGTGCGCTCTGCAAGGGCACAAAAAAAAAAAACAGTTGTTCTCTATGTGCTCTGTTTGAACACTATTTACACAGGTGAGCACGACTTACATGTGTGTTTGCTTCTATGTGGCACAGGGTGCTTTACATTTTTTTCCTTTTTCTTATTTATTTTACTTTTTATTTTTGCACTGTCCCTTTCATTTTGTATTTTTTTTTTGTCACTTTTATTCATATTACAAGGATTGTAAACACCCCCTGTAATAGAAATAAGCATGACAGGTCCTCTTTATTGCAAGATCTGGGGTCAAAAAGACCTCAGATCTCACATTTACACTTAAAAGAAAAAAAAAAAAAAAAAAGTCATTTTACATTTACAAAAAAAAAAAAATTGTTTAGGTGAAAGTAACGTCAGAGATCAATCCGGTCCTCCAAGGGCATAGAGTCAAGTGGCGGCTATCTTGATCGGATCGTTTCCACCTTTACCGAGCTCTTTGGTAAGCACGGAAACAACCGGGAATCGGAGTGGGGGGGGCAACTCATCCGCTGCTTATAAAAGTGATCCCGTGGCGAATCTGCCACCAGATCACTTTTATGTGAAAGAGGATCGCCCAATGTATCTGCTGCCATAACAACGGTATATAACATCAAAGTAATAACATATATATATATATATATATATATATATATATATATATAGTGGGCCTGGAACTGGTTAAACTATTTTTTCTTCCAGCAAGAACTCATCTATGTGGTCTTTTATTTAACTCTCCAGTATCTTCCCAACTATAGAAGTTAAACTAACAGGTCTATCATTATCCCTTTTTAAATAGAGGCACCACATTGGCCCTATGCCAGTCCAGTGGTACTATTTCAGTCATTAACGAGTCCCTAAAATTAGAAACAATAGCACTGAACTGACAGAGCTCAACTCTTTTAGGATCGGTAGGTGGATGCCACCTGGTCTAGGTGCATTATCCACCTTCAGTCTGTCTAAATATTTCTGTACCATATCACTTTAAGTGATATAACTTTGCATAGCAGACAATCATTAGGTACCATTGCCTTGTCTGGTGACCAAGGACTCTATTTGGATGCTATACTGTGGACACAAAGCAAAAGTAAACAGGCATACACACATGATAATGGTTTACAGCAGCAGATAACCGTTTGCTGTACAACACAACAATAAACACAGATAATTACAAAGAATGCTTTAATTTTATTACAATATACATTTCAGATTTTTAGGTATATTCTTAATATTAGTTTAAAAAGTCATATATGTACATGGGGGCTGTACTAAAAGTAATGCAAAAGTGAGCATAACTTTTTCATTAACCTACATAGGACCTTCAAATTTCACATTTTGGTAGAGTAATGCCGCGTACACATGACCAGACTTTTCAACGGACTAGGTCTGACGGTATTCCCGACGGACTTTCGGCGTAGGACGTGGCCACACACGAACGGACTATATCCGTTCAACAGTCCGTTCGGTTTGAACATGATGACGTAAACGGGACTAAACAAGGAAGTTCAATAGCCAGTAGTCAATAGCTGTCTTTGCGTCGTATTTGGTCCATCGGACCAGCACCAACTAATGGTTTTCCTGATTTTTAGTCCGTCGGAATTGAGTTCATTGGATAGAATTCAAACATGTTCTATTTCTAGGTTCGTCTGATTTTTTTTTCCTGAAAAACGATCGGACTAGCCCACACACGGTCGGATTGTCTGACGGACTGATCCCATCGGACCTAGTCTGCCAGAAAGTCCAGTTGTGTGTACGTGGCATTACTCTTCCTTTATAGTAAGTCTTCTTCTTTTTCATTGCAGGTAAAAAAATGGATTCCAAGTAGAAGCAAAGTGCCATCATATGAGTTCTTGACAAAACAGGGGTGCAGGCTGCCCAACATCCACAGAAAGCTACAAAATTACACCATTAATAAGAGCAATGTCTTGTCATTGGTGGCTCTTGTCAAGTGTCAACTCCACAAACATTCTGTAGCCTCCGGTGAATGTTGAACAGCCTGAACCCATCCTTCGTCAAAAACCCAATGAAGGCACATTGCTTCTGCCTGGAATCCATTATTAACCTGCATTGAAAAAAAATAAAAAATAAACATTTTTTTACTACCGACTGCATCTACTAATAAGTAGCATATTTGAAACCTGGGGAGGATCCTTTCTTTAACATCCCTTTCCCCTTCATATAACAAAAAATTTGAATTACCAATCATGAAATTAAAGTAGAACTATAGGCAAACCTTTTCATTTTGGATAAAGCAAGGGATAATTATAACCTCTGTCAGATTTTTTGTCACTGTCTGTGTCCCGATACAGAGATATCCCTTCGCTTCCTGTCCCATAACCAAACAGGAAGTTAGAGGAAATCTCTGCAAATTAATGGAATTCTTTGGGAACCCCCAGGTCACCAGAACCTCTATTACTTTTCTGGGGACATCCCAAAATTTGGGATTTTCTTTTACTTTCAATGATAATGGTAAACAGGACAGAGAAGGTGAATCTCCTTAACAAGGGCTCAGGCAGCAACAAAAGCTCTCAAGTGTTCTAATTCATCTCCACTCTGACCAAAACTGTAAAAAAAGTTTTGCCTTTAGTGCTTTAAACAAATAATAACAGCAATAATAATAATAATAATGCCCAGATAAGCAGCTCAGAGAGTGACAACCTTATACTGGAAGTCAGTGTAAATGTGCCCCTAACACTGGCAGTTCTGCCCCCCATCCCATGTCACACTGGTGGTTAATGTAGAGCCTTCCTATCACACTGGTGGTCAGTTTTGTGCTCCTCTTCCATCATACCTGAAGCTATGCAAGCTTCATTGGAAGGAAGACCAATGTCCAACAGCGCATAAAATGCCCCCTGTAAGTGGCAACACCTATGAAGACCACATTTGCCACCTTTGCTTAGGTACACCACTAGTGAGCTGGAGGCCTGATAGGAGCTTAATGTCACATATGTTACCACCATGGCTGTAGATTTCAGGAAAATTAGGGCTATTAAGTTACTATATAGTGCAAACTGAATACTAGCAAGAAGGGCCACTTGCCAGCCAGTGAAAGTGGAAATGTCAAAATTACCAAAATGGCTAAGTAGGTGGTACAGGGTCCCCAACACCTTACATAAATGGGTCCCACAGAGTTATCTGCTGTGTTGGAGATGTCAGGGGGAGGAGGGCTCTATATGCTCCATGTCTTCTGGTCTTGCTGACATATAAGGCTGGTGAGTGACTCTAACCTGTTCCTAAAATTCAACTTTAGGTGGACCACCTCTCTCTGGGGTGGGTTTTAGGCTTCATGAATTTTTCTCATATCAACCCCCCACATTCTAGCTATCATTTTACTCTTAGGCCTCTTTCACATGGGCGGTAGTTCTGCCGATGTTAAAAGCATGTTTTTTTATTCTGAGATTCCAAGACTCGAGGCACATTGATAACTTGCAGTTGTACATTGAAATTTGCAGCGTTTACGTGAGTTTACATGCGGCTGCGTTTAGCTGCGCTGGAACATTTTTGCCATTTCTGATGTACTTTTCTTTCCTCGTTGCCTCTGCTATCCACAGAAGAAATAGTACACTGCGATTATCTGCTGTTATGTGCAGATAGCTGCACTAAATAAGTCTAACTGCACAAAACCCCATGTAACAAAACCATTGCTAAATGCAGTGTGTGAATGGGGCCATAGGAGAGCATTGTGTGAGTTAAGGTGCGGTAGATAACTTCATCTATCTGCAGCTAAAAGCTGAATTCCATCTGCCCGTGTGAAAGGGGCCTTAGGACGTTTTAATCTCCTTAGCGGTAATCCTGAGTGTGGCTCGGGGTGAATTTTCAGTACCAAAAGCGGTAACCCCAAGCCACACACGGAATCGCATCACAGGATCCAGGCAAAGTTACTTAGGGTGGCAGTGTGGTGTAGTGGGTAGTACTCTCGCCTAGCTGTAAAAAGGGTGTTGGTTTAAATCCCAACCACGACACCACCTGCCTAGAGTTTGCATGTTCTCCCTGTGCCTGCGTGGGTTTCCTCCGGATGCTCCGGTTTCCTCCCACACTCCAACGACATGCTGGTAGGTTAATTAGCTTCCGTCCAAATATTGGCCCTAGTATATGAATGTGAGTTGGGGACCTTGCATTGTGGGCTCCTTGAGGGTAGGGACCAATGCGAGTGTGGAGCGCTGCATAAATTGATGGTGCTATATGGGTACTTTAACCACTTGCCGACCAGACCATAGCTGAAAGACGGCTACAGCGCAGCCATGATTTTCTAGGAGGACATCCTCCCAGATTCTTGCTCTTGCGCGCCCCCCTGGGGTGTGCTTTCACAAACATCTGTGACTGCTGGGTCTGGAAGACCCGGCGCATCGCGGTAAACGGATGCTGGTTCCTCCCTCCTCTCTGTGTACTGATGAGGGGAGAGGGGGAGAGATTGCAGCAGTGCTGTGGGCTGGATGTGTAGTGCCCACAGTGCTGTTCTGTGACAGTACTCTGCCCATACTGTGCAATACTCTGCCAATATTATATTATACAGGTTTTATATAGCACCAACCATTTGTAATACTCTGACATACTCGCCAATACTCTGCCAATACTCTGCAATAAATTTTAACAGAAACAAAGAATTTTTTTTTTACCGAATTTTCAGTTTTTTTTTGATTTATAGGGCAAAAAATAAAAAAATAAAAAACCCAGCGGTGATTAAATACCACCAAAAGAAAGCTCTATTTGTGTGAAAAAAACATTTTTATATGGGTACAGAGTTGCATAATTGTCAAAGTCTGAGATCACCGAAAGCTGAAAATTGGTCTGGTTAGGAAGGGGGTTTAAGTGCCCAGTGGTCAAGTGGTTAGATAAATAATAATGTAACAGATGAGCATCATAATGTACAGGGATAGGGACATATGTAGACATGCACCCACACTCACTCAGGTTGAACTGGATTGACTGGTGTCTTCATTCAACCTTACTAACTATGTAACTATGTAACTATGTACTTACCTTATCCCCAGGATCCTGCAATGTCTCCTTGCTGTGTGCGAGCCTTCCTCTGGCAGATCTATCACAGTGCCGAGCTCCGTTCCCTGGCAGCATTGCGACGCATGGGGTCGGAGCACGGCGCCAAATTCAAAAAGTAAAAAATACAGTGCATTGAAATCTTACAGATTACATTACTGTATCAAATTATTTTGCATGCAATTTTATATTATAAATACTGTTCTTTCTGCCTGGAAACTGGAGATTGCCCATAGCAACCAAAAAGCGTCTCTTTACATCAAAGTGGTTTTAGACCAGCTAGAAAACAGCGATAATAAATTAGAATCACTTGCAGAATTGAGCGATAGTGATTTGTGGGGAAATCCGTCATCAAACACTGAAAGTAATGACAGTGACAATTCTGCAACTGCACAAATTTCAGTGTTTCTGATTTGATTACATTATTGAATGATTTTTATTATTATTCTATTATTATTTGTTATAATTATTTATAGTTATTTATTATTTTATCATTCATGATTTCGTGTTTCAAACTTTATCATACCCGGGATGTCTACTGGACTCTTGTTCGGACAGATTTTAGACCCCTTTCACACTGAGGCATTTTTCAGGCCCTACAGCGCTAAAAACAGCGCATGTAAAGCCCCTGAAAAAAGCTTCAGCTGCAAACCCAGTGTGAAAGCCTGAGTGTTTTCACACTGGGCGCTGCGCTGGCATGGCGTCACAAAAAGTCACAAAAAGTCCTGCCAGCAATTTTATTGCAGCGGTGGAGGAGCGGTGAATACCGCTCTTCCACCGCTCCTTCCCATTGAAAGCAATGGGGCAACGCTGCTATACCGCCGGTAAAGCACCGCTGCAGCAGAGTTTTGCGGGAGGATTTAACCCCTTTTCGGCCACTAGCGGGGGGGGGGGTTTAAAACTGCCTCGCTAGTGGCTGAATAGTGCCGCTAAAATGACAGTAAAGTGACGCTAAAAATAGCGCCACTTTACCGCCGATGCCCAGGGCGGCTCAGTGTGAAAGGGGTCTAAGTGAGTTATTCCTAAGAATTACAGGCCTACAATATAAAACGCCAAATTTCCATTCAAAACAATGTACCGCTTTGAACATCAAAAATCTGAAATAATCCTACATTAGTAGTTTGATGTGTTACTTTGTGTTACTATGTATTACACTGATCTCTAAGAGATGTAATGAATACTATTTGCAGTCACTGGATGTCATTACACCAGTGTCCCTTTGTATTTGTTCTCCTTAGTAACTCTTACTAATGTGTACAGGACATCATAGGCACACCCAGGCTATGCTCCTAGGCAACTACTCAACATGGACCTCAGCTACCTACATGTTATTAGGCTTAAATTCTAACCTTTGTGAGATACACACACAGCAAACAAACGAGTATTGTTTTTGGTAACACTGACACCTGTGAAAAAAGAATCTGTGGGAACAGACAGGTCCTATTAGTGTGCCATATAACTGTAATAAAGGCTGAAGCAAGGTAAACCAAGCCAGAATTAAAGCAAAGTATCATCTACTCTGTATCTACTCTAGAAACCTAATATCTGTGTATAACAAGTGGTCAGTTTTTTAAACATTAAACAATTTGCCCAGTGAAAGTACATGTACATTGGTTCTGTGCTAAAAAAAATGTTTTTAGGCTATTTCCTATGCTGGTCAAATGTTTCTCATTGATTTAAAAGGGAAAATACTACATTTGGCCACTAGATGATGCTAAGTATCGTAGTATCCTAAAATACTATGGAATTGATTTACTAAAGGCAAATAGACTGCACTTTTCAAAGTGCAGTTGCAATTTGCAACTGCAGTTGCTCCAGAGCTTAGTAAATGAGGTGAGGCTTCACTTTAACCACTTCAGCCCCAGGAGATTTGGCTGCTCAATGACCAGGCAATTTTTTGCAATACGGCACTGCGTCACTTTAACTGATAATTGTTCGGTCATGCAATGCTGTACAACATGCCAAACAACATTGATGTCCTTTTCCCCCCCACAAATAGAGCTTTCTTTTGGTGGTATTTGATCATCTCTGCGGTTTTTATTTTTTGTGCTATAAACAAAAAAAGAGCGACAATTTTGAAAAAAAAAACCACAATATTTTGTACTTTTTGCTATAATAAATATCCCCAAATTTATTTATTTTTTTTAAAACCAATTTTTTTCCTCAGTTTAGGTCAATATGTATTCTACATATTTTTAGTAATGAAAATCGCAATAAGCGGGGAATTGATTGGTTATAGCACCTACAAAATAGGGAATAGATTTATGGCATTTTTATTATTATTTTTTTTTTACTAAAAATGGGGGCGATCAGCAATTTTTATCAGGACTGCAACATTATGGCGGACAGATTGGAGACTTTTGACACAAAAAATAAAATAAAATGCATTTTTGTTTGCACACGATTGGATGATGGAAGTCAGCAGACTTTCTGCTTATTTACAAAGCTCTGGAGCAACTTCACATGCAGAGCACATAGTCTTTTTTCCTAGTAAATCAACCCCTTAGCGCGATCTAGTGGCCACGTGTGCCACCATTACCATTGTAGTCCATTTCCCTCTCAGCTGACTAGATAATGCTTCTACCAGGCAGCATTCGCACAGGTGTAATAAATAATCCCCGTAATGTGTGTTATGAGTGAAATGTCATATCAGACCGGGTTCAAACCTATGTGAATTAGATGCGGATTTCCCCGCATCCAATTTGCCTAGCAGGAGAATGTGACTGGCTCCCTATGGAACCGCTTCACATATATCCGTTGTGGCTGCGGAGCGCGCTGCACAGAAACGCTGGCAGTTTTGGCTCCATTTCAGGGCCGAATTCAGGCATAGAATCAGCCCTGATTCATCCCTGAAATGGGGAACAGAGACGCACAGCACTCCTTTTACAGTGTGATCCTGGCCTCATAAAAATAAAACATTATGGCCACTAGATGGAGCTGTCAGTTATAGGAAATAAAATAAAATGACACATTATGGGGGTTATTTGTGACAGATGTGCGAACGCTGAGACATTCACACAGCAAAGTTTTTTACTGTCAATTTGAATTCGCACTCTACAGTTTCAAATACTGTAGCATTTGCTGATAAATTTCTATGTAGACAGTTCTCTTTTTAAATAAATTTTCTAGAGAAGATGTTTCAACTATGTGGTTGGTTTTGCTGAGCATTCTAGGTTTTCTAAAGAGAAAGCCCAGCACTAACTACTCTCTTTGGAATCACTCTGAACTCCATGCAGAGTTATATGAACAGAGCAGGAAGGATGAGGGAAGTTGTCCTCCTCCGATTCATTCAGCTGTGTGTGTATATTAATCACTTGCCTACCAGGACAATTCTGAAATTTCTCTCCTACATGTAAAAATCCTCTTTTTTTGCTTGAAATTTACATAGCACCCCCAAACACAGTTTTTTTTTGTTTTTAGCAGAGACCCTAGAGAATAAAATGGCAGCCGTTTATCTCGCACAGTATTTGATTTGTTTTAATTATTATTATTTTTTTTTTAGGTGATGTTACGCCGAGTAAATAGATACCGAATATGTCACGTTTCAAAATTGCACACACTTGTAGAATGGCACCAAATGGCACCAAACTTCGGGAATTAAAAATCCGCATAGGCGACGCTTTCAAATTATTTACTGGTTACATGTTTTGAGTTACAGTTGAGGTTGAGGGCTAGAATTATTGCTCTCGCTCTAACGTTCTCAGTGATACCTCACATGTGTGAGTTGAACACCGTTTACATATGTGGGCACGACTTACGTATGCGTTCACTTCTGCATGCAAGCACACGGGGACAGGGGCACTTTAATTTTTTTTTTTTATTGTTAATTTTACTATTATTTTTGTAGTCTGACATTTTTCTTTTTCCATTTTTTATTTTTTTTTATCCCTTTTTTTTTATTATACGGAATGTAAACATTCCTTATAATAGGAATAAGCATGACAGGTCCTCTTTACAGTGAGATATGGGGTCAATAAGTCCCCACATCTCACCTCTAGGCTGGGAAGCCTGAAATAAAACAACAAACTAAAAAACGATCTCAGCTTCCCAGCTAAGTCGGCGACATTTTTTCGAATGCAGAGGCCGGGCATGACGCCATAACATCGCGCCCGGCCTCCGAACAAACATGAAGATTCCGGGGACCATCTGGTCTTCCAGAAATCTCTATGGTCAGCATCTGGGGCCGGCGGATCTCTTCTCCAGTTCGCTGATGGCAGCGGTGAGCTCGGAGAAGCATTGGAGGGTGGTGAGAAAGGGGGATATCCCCCCTCGCCGCCCGGAAGAACGATCAAGCGGCTGAACAGGCGCTATAGTCATTCTTATGGTTTATGGAATCGCTGGCTGAAAAAGAAGATATCCAAATGATTTCTGTAACTGCAGGCATCATTCAGGTATCACCGCTTAAAGTCAAGGACGTCATATGACGGCCGGCGGGCGAGAAGCGGTTAAACATACTAACTAGCTCTGTGAACCATTTAGGGCTCCTTCATACCATCTGCAGAGACTTGGGTTTTTCTGTACATGATCAACAAAGGTCTCTGCAAGGGTGTCACCTAAAATAAAATAAAAAAAGGCACGCATGCATTTTTCCATATTGCGTAGATCGCAATAGCATTGATGTGTAAATAGAACAATTGTTTCCTATGTGCCCAAAAATGAACTATATTTTTTCTTGTGCAAATAAATGCAAGTCATCGCATATAGCTGGGATATGCAATTAGCGGACCTCCAGCTGTTGCAGAACTACAATTCCCATGAGGCATAGCAAGACTCTGACAGCCACAATCATGACACCCAGAGGCAGAGGCATGATGGGACTTGTAGTTTTGCAACAGCTGGAGGTCTGCTGATTGCTTATCCCTGGAATATAGTGTGAATGCACCCATAGGCATTTTTTTTTCAACAAAGCAGCTAGGCTAGCCTGATAAATCTGTGAAATTAAACTTACAGCGCCATCTGTTGGTTGCTAATTGGAAAATGTGAAATATTTATATGTTTTTTTTTTTTTTTCCCTTTAAAGTATTCCTTTAAACTGTTTGGCTTCGGGAAAAGAGAGGATGATAAGTGTCCAAGATGTCAAGATACTGGGGACCTAGCGCACATGTTCTGGAGATGTCCCA